>NW_026527684.1:0-356979 GCF_022682495.2 Desmodus rotundus | reverse complement strand
CCAGGCGCCCTCTCTCGCCCGGGGAGTGCCCACGCCGTCCCCTGACCCCCGCAGGACGCCTGCATCCCGCCATAAGCGGCCCACCTCGTCCATGGAGCTGGGACACATGGGGCCGGGGTGCGAGCAACTGGCCTACGTGGCTGCAAACCCGCAGACCCCTCCGTCCCGTCCCCACCACTGCGAAGATCCCCCTGTTCTTCCATCCGTAAAGGGGTCCCCCTTTACGGATGGAAGAACAGGGGGGAGGCCCCCAGGAGATGGCTTTTGTCCGAGCCGCGGCTGGGTGGTTTCGGGCCAAGCGGCGGGCCGCGCAGGCGCAAGCAGGCCCCACCCCAAGAGCATCCCTCCGGGCAACGTGCCCCCCCCTTGAGATATCAGGCCAGGTCCACATGGTCCCTGGGCTGGTGTCAGAGTTAACGGAGGCCCTCCCTGCCACCCAGAGGACCGCGCGTTTTCCCATGGACCACACTTCCCAGCAGCTCTCCCACCCCCGCAGAGGCAGAGTGCCAGGAAAGAACTAGGGACCTGGTGCCTGGAAGAGGGGCCGGCCACGGTTCCGCGCCAGGTGGAGCGGTTCCGGGCGGGCGGGCGGGACCCTCGACCAAGGACCGGTTCTCCCTTGGGGCATCTGGCCTGTGCCCCGCCTGGGAGGCTAAGAGCCTTGCTTCGCCTGCAAAGCCCCCACCCTGCCACAAGGCGGCACACTTGGACCCAGCCGCTTCAACCCTCCAGTCTCTGCGGAACCACCCAAAAATGGAGTGTGACCGCTGCGACCTCAGTCCCCCAGAGCTCGAACCCCCACCTCTGTGAGGGAATCGGCGACCTCCTGTCCTTGGCGTCCGCAAAAGGCATTCACCTGCGGTGAACCTGGGCCTCGGGCGAGCACGGTCAGGCCCCATGGTAGGAGCCCGGGGAGGCAATGGAGGCCTCTGCGGCCAGGCCTCGGACTCTCCCCGGGGCTCTCTCGGGTCCCAGGCGCCCTCTCTCGCCCAGGGAGTGCCCACGCCGTCCCCTGACCCCCGCAGGACGCCTGCATCCCGCCATAAGCGGCCCACCTCGTCCATGGAGCTGGGACACATGGGGCCGGGGTGCGAGCAACTGGCCTACGTGGCTGCAAACCCGCAGACCCCTCCGTCCCGTCCCCACCACTGCGAAGATCCCCCTGTTCTTCCATCCGTAAAGGGGTCCCCCTTTACGGATGGAAGAACAGGGGGGAGGCGCCCAGGAGATGGCTTTTGTCCGAGCCGCGGCTGGGTGGTTTCGGGCCAAGAGGCGGGGCCGCGCAGGCGCAAGCAGGCCCCACCCCAAGAGCATCCCTCCGGGCAACGTGCCCCCCCCTTGAGATATCAGGCCAGGTCCACAGGGTCCCTGGGCTGGTGTCAGAGTTAACGGAGGCCCTCCCTGCCACCCAGAGGACCGCGCGTTTTCCCGTGGACCACACTTGCCAGCCCGTCTCCCACCCCGCCAGAGGCAGAGTGCCAGGGAAGAGCTAGGGACCGGGGCCGGGAAGAGGGGCCGGCCACGGTTCCGGGCCACGTGGTGCGGGCCCGGGCGGGCGGGAACCACGCCCAGGGACCGGGTCTCCCTGGGGGTCTCGGGCCTGAGACCTGCCTGGGGGGCTAAGAGTCTCTCTTGGCTCAAACGGCCCCACCTGCCCCGAGGCGGAAAACTTGGATCGAGACGCTTCTACTCTCTAAAGTCTGGGCTGAACTTTGCGAGAAGGGACTGTGTGCGCTGCGACCTGGGTCCCACAGAGCTCGAACCCCCCCTGCCCGTGAAGGGATCCGCGGCCTGTGGTCCCTGGTGTCCGCAAAAGGCATTCACCTGCGGAGAACCTGGGCCCAGGTGAGCGGGACCAGGCCCCACGGCAGGAGCCTGGGGAGGCCACTGGAGCCACGGGGGCCAGGGCTGGGCATTTTCCCGGGTGCTCTCTCGGGTCCCAGGCGCCCTCTCTCGCCCGGGGAGTGCCCACGCCGTCCCCTGACCCCCGCAGGACGCCTGCATCCCGCCATAAGCGGCCCACCTCGTCCATGGAGCTGGGACACATGGGGCCGGGGTGCGAGCAACTGGCCTACGTGGCTGCAAACCCGCAGACCCCTCCGTCCCGTCCCCACCACTGCGAAGATCCCCCTGTTCTTCCATCCGTAAAGGGGTCCCCCTTTACGGATGGAAGAACAGGGGGGAGGCCCCCAGGAGATGGCTTTTGTCCGAGCCGCGGCTGGGTGGTTTCGGGCCAAGAGGCGGGGCCGCGCAGGCGCAAGCAGGCCCCACCCCAAGAGCATCCCTCCGGGCAACGTGCCCCCCCCTTGAGATATCAGGCCAGGTCCACAGGGTCCCTGGGCTGGTGTCAGAGTTAACGGAGGCCCTCCCTGCCACCCAGAGGACCGCGCGTTTTCCCGTGGACCACACTTCCCAGCAGCTCTCCCACCCCCGCAGAGGCAGAGTGCCAGGAAAGAACTAGGGACCTGGTGCCTGGAAGAGGGGCCGGCCACGGTTCCGCGCCAGGTGGAGCGGTTCCGGGCGGGCGGGCGGGACCCTCGACCAAGGACCGGTTCTCCCTTGGGGCGTCTGGCCTGTGCCCCGCCTGGGAGGCTAAGAGCCTTGCTTCGCCTGCAAAGCCCCCACCCTGCCACAAGGCGGCACACTTGGACCCAGCCGCTTCAACGCTCCAGTCTCTGCGGAACCACCCAAAAATGGAGTGTGACCGCTGCGACCTCAGTCCCCCAGAGCTCGAACCCCCACCTCTGTGAGGGAATCGGCGACCTCCTGTCCTTGGCGTCCGCAAAAGGCATTCACCTGCGGTGAACCTGGGCCTCGGGCGAGCACGGTCAGGCCCCATGGTAGGAGCCCGGGGAGGCAATGGAGGCCTCTGCGGCCAGGCCTCGGACTCTCCCCGGGGCTCTCTCGGGTCCCAGGCGCCCTCTCTCGCCCGGGGAGTGCCCACGCCGTCCCCTGACCCCCGCAGGACGCCTGCATCCCGCCATAAGCGGCCCACCTCGTCCATGGAGCTGGGACACATGGGGCCGGGGTGCGAGCAACTGGCCTACGTGGCTGCAAACCCGCAGACCCCTCCGTCCCGTCCCCACCACTGCGAAGATCCCCCTGTTCTTCCATCCGTAAAGGGGTCCCCCTTTACGGATGGAAGAACAGGGGGGAGGCCCCCAGGAGATGGCTTTTGTCCGAGCCGCGGCTGGGTGGTTTCGGGCCAAGAGGCGGGGCCGCGCAGGCGCAAGCAGGCCCCACCCCAAGAGCATCCCTCCGGGCAACGTGCCCCCCCCTTGAGATATCAGGCCAGGTCCACAGGGTCCCTGGGCTGGTGTCAGAGTTAACGGAGGCCCTCCCTGCCACCCAGAGGACCGCGCGTTTTCCCGTGGACCACACTTGCCAGCCCGTCTCCCACCCCGCCAGAGGCAGAGTGCCAGGGAAGAGCTAGGGACCGGGGCCGGGAAGAGGGGCCGGCCACGGTTCCGGGCCACGTGGTGCGGGCCCGGGCGGGCGGGAACCACGCCCAGGGACCGGGTCTCCCTGGGGGTCTCGGGCCTGAGACCTGCCTGGGGGGCTAAGAGTCTCTCTTGGCTCAAACGGCCCCACCTGCCCCGAGGCGGAAAACTTGGATCGAGACGCTTCTACTCTCTAAAGTCTGGGCTGAACTTTGCGAGAAGGGACTGTGTGCGCTGCGACCTGGGTCCCACAGAGCTCGAACCCCCCCTGCCCGTGAAGGGATCCGCGGCCTGTGGTCCCTGGTGTCCGCAAAAGGCATTCACCTGCGGAGAACCTGGGCCCAGGTGAGCGGGACCAGGCCCCACGGCAGGAGCCTGGGGAGGCCACTGGAGCCACGGGGGCCAGGGCTGGGCATTTTCCCGGGTGCTCTCTCGGGTCCCAGGCGCCCTCTCTCGCCAGGGGAGTGCCCACGCCGTCCCCTGACCCCCGCAGGACGCCTGCATCCCGCCATAAGCGGCCCACCTCGTCCATGGAGCTGGGACACATGGGGCCGGGGTGCGAGCAACTGGCCTACGTGGCTGCAAACCCGCAGACCCCTCCGTCCCGTCCCCACCACTGCGAAGATCCCCCTGTTCTTCCATCCGTAAAGGGGTCCCCCTTTACGGATGGAAGAACAGGGGGGAGGCCCCCAGGAGATGGCTTTTGTCCGAGCCGCGGCTGGGTGGTTTCGGGCCAAGAGGCGGGGCCGCGCAGGCGCAAGCAGGCCCCACCCCAAGAGCATCCCTCCGGGCAACGTGCCCCCCCCTTGAGATATCAGGCCAGGTCCACAGGGTCCCTGGGCTGGTGTCAGAGTTAACGGAGGCCCTCCCTGCCACCCAGAGGACCGCGCGTTTTCCCGTGGACCACACTGCCCAGCAGCTCTCCCACCCCCGCAGAGGCAGAGTGCCAGGAAAGAACTAGGGACCTGGTGCCTGGAAGAGGGGCCGGCCACGGTTCCGCGCCAGGTGGAGCGGTTCCGGGCGGGCGGGCGGGACCCTCGACCAAGGACCGGTTCTCCCTTGGGGCGTCTGGCCTGTGCCCCGCCTGGGAGGCTAAGAGCCTTGCTTCGCCTGCAAAGCCCCCACCCTGCCACAAGGCGGCACACTTGGACCCAGCCGCTTCAACCCTCCAGTCTCTGCGGAACCACCCAAAAATGGAGTGTGACCGCTGCGACCTCAGTCCCCCAGAGCTCGAACCCCCACCTCTGTGAGGGAATCGGCGACCTCCTGTCCTTGGCGTCCGCAAAAGGCATTCACCTGCGGTGAACCTGGGCCTCGGGCGAGCACGGTCAGGCCCCATGGTAGGAGCCCGGGGAGGCAATGGAGGCCTCTGCGGCCAGGCCTCGGACTCTCCCCGGGGCTCTCTCGGGTCCCAGGCGCCCTCTCTCGCCCGGGGAGTGCCCACGCCGTCCCCTGACCCCCGCAGGACGCCTGCATCCCGCCATAAGCGGCCCACCTCGTCCATGGAGCTGGGACACATGGGGCCGGGGTGCGAGCAACTGGCCTACGTGGCTGCAAACCCGCAGACCCCTCCGTCCCGTCCCCACCACTGCGAAGATCCCCCTGTTCTTCCATCCGTAAAGGGGTCCCCCTTTACGGATGGAAGAACAGGGGGGAGGCCCCCAGGAGATGGCTTTTGTCCGAGCCGCGGCTGGGTGGTTTCGGGCCAAGAGGCGGGGCCGCGCAGGCGCAAGCAGGCCCCACCCCAAGAGCATCCCTCCGGGCAACGTGCCCCCCCCTTGAGATATCAGGCCAGGTCCACAGGGTCCCTGGGCTGGTGTCAGAGTTAACGGAGGCCCTCCCTGCCACCCAGAGGACCGCGCGTTTTCCCGTGGACCACACTTGCCAGCCCGTCTCCCACCCCGCCAGAGGCAGAGTGCCAGGGAAGAACTAGGGACCTGGTGCCTGGAAGAGGGGCCGGCCAAGGTTCCGCGCCTTTGGAGCGGTTCCGGGCGGGCGGGCGGGACCCTCGACCAAGGACCGGTTCTCCCTTGGGGCGTCTGGCCTGTGCCCCGCCTGGGAGGCTAAGAGCCTTGCTTCGCCTGCAAAGCCCCCACCCTGCCACAAGGCGGCACACTTGGACCCAGCCGCTTCAACGCTCCAGTCTCTGCGGAACCACCCAAAAATGGAGTGTGACCGCTGAGACCTCAGTCCCCCAGAGCTCGAACCTCCACCTCTGTGAGGGAATCGGCGACCTCCTGTCCTTGGCGTCCGCAAAAGGCATTCACCTGAGGTGAACCTGGGCCTCGGGCGAGCACGGTCAGGCCCCATGGTAGGAGCCCGGGGAGGCAATGGAGGCCTCTGCGGCCAGGCCTCGGACTCTCCCCGGGGCTCTCTCGGGTCCCAGGCGCCCTCTCTCGCCCGGGGAGTGCCCACGCCTTCCCCTGACCCCCGCAGGACGCCTGCATCCCGCCATAAGCGGCCCACCTCGTCCATGGAGCTGGGACACATGGGGCCGGGGTGCGAGCAACTGGCCTACGTGGCTGCAAACCCGCAGACCCCTCCGTCCCGTCCCCACCACTGCGAAGATCCCCCTGTTCTTCCATCCGTAAAGGGGTCCCCCTTTACGGATGGAAGAACAGGGCGGAGGCCCCCAGGAGATGGCTTTTGTCCGAGCCGCGGCTGGGTGGTTTCGGGCCAAGAGGCGGGGCCGCGCAGGCGCAAGCAGGCCCCACCCCAAGAGCATCCCTCCGGGCAACGTGCCCCCCCCTTGAGATATCAGGCCAGGTCCACAGGGTCCCTGGGCTGGTGTCAGAGTTAACGGAGGCCCTCCCTGCCACCCAGAGGACCGCGCGTTTTCCCGTGGACCACACTTCCCAGCAGCTCTCCCACCCCCGCTTAGGCAGAGTGCCAGGAAAGAACTAGGGACCTGGTGCCTGGGAGAGGGGCCGGCCACGGTTCCGTGCCAGGTGGAGCGGTTCCGGGCGGGCGGGCGGGACCCTCGACCAAGGACCGGTTCTCCCTTGGGGCGTCTGGCCTGTGCCCCGCCTGGGAGGCTAAGAGCCTTGCTTCGCCTGCAAAGCCCCCACCCTGCCACAAGGCGGCACACTTGGACCCAGCCGCTTCAACCCTCCAGTCTCTGCGGAACCACCCAAAAATGGAGTGTGACCGCTGCGACCTCAGTCCCCCAGAGCTCGAACCCCCACCTCTGTGAGGGAATCGACGACCTCCTGTCCTTGGCGTCCGCAAAAGGCATTCACCTGCGGTGAACCTGGGCCTCGGGCGAGCACGGTCAGGCCCCATGGTAGGAGCCCGGGGAGGCAATGGAGGCCTCTGCGGCCAGGCCTCGGACTCTCCCCGGGGCTCTCTCGGGTCCCAGGCGCCCTCTCTCGCCCGGGGAGTGCCCACGCCGTCCCCTGACCCCCGCAGGACGCCTGCATCCCGCCATAAGCGGCCCACCTCGTCCATGGAGCTGGGACACATGGGGCCGGGGTGCGAGCAACTGGCCTACGTGGCTGCAAACCCGCAGACCCCTCCGTCCCGTCCCCACCACTGCGAAGATCCCCCTGTTCTTCCATCCGTAAAGGGGTCCCCCTTTACGGATGGAAGAACAGGGGGGAGGCCCCCAGGAGATGGCTTTTGTCCGAGCCGCGGCTGGGTGGTTTCGGGCCAAGCGGCGGGCCGCGCAGGCGCAAGCAGGCCCCACCCCAAGAGCATCCCTCCGGGCAACGTGCCCCCCCCTTGAGATATCAGGCCAGGTCCACATGGTCCCTGGGCTGGTGTCAGAGTTAACGGAGGCCCTCCCTGCCACCCAGAGGACCGCGCGTTTTCCCATGGACCACACTTCCCAGCAGCTCTCCCACCCCCGCAGAGGCAGAGTGCCAGGAAAGAACTAGGGACCTGGTGCCTGGAAGAGGGGCCGGCCACGGTTCCGCGCCAGGTGGAGCGGTTCCGGGCGGGCGGGCGGGACCCTCGACCAAGGACCGGTTCTCCCTTGGGGCATCTGGCCTGTGCCCCGCCTGGGAGGCTAAGAGCCTTGCTTCGCCTGCAAAGCCCCCACCCTGCCACAAGGCGGCACACTTGGACCCAGCCGCTTCAACCCTCCAGTCTCTGCGGAACCACCCAAAAATGGAGTGTGACCGCTGCGACCTCAGTCCCCCAGAGCTCGAACCCCCACCTCTGTGAGGGAATCGGCGACCTCCTGTCCTTGGCGTCCGCAAAAGGCATTCACCTGCGGTGAACCTGGGCCTCGGGCGAGCACGGTCAGGCCCCATGGTAGGAGCCCGGGGAGGCAATGGAGGCCTCTGCGGCCAGGCCTCGGACTCTCCCCGGGGCTCTCTCGGGTCCCAGGCGCCCTCTCTCGCCCAGGGAGTGCCCACGCCGTCCCCTGACCCCCGCAGGACGCCTGCATCCCGCCATAAGCGGCCCACCTCGTCCATGGAGCTGGGACACATGGGGCCGGGGTGCGAGCAACTGGCCTACGTGGCTGCAAACCCGCAGACCCCTCCGTCCCGTCCCCACCACTGCGAAGATCCCCCTGTTCTTCCATCCGTAAAGGGGTCCCCCTTTACGGATGGAAGAACAGGGGGGAGGCGCCCAGGAGATGGCTTTTGTCCGAGCCGCGGCTGGGTGGTTTCGGGCCAAGAGGCGGGGCCGCGCAGGCGCAAGCAGGCCCCACCCCAAGAGCATCCCTCCGGGCAACGTGCCCCCCCCTTGAGATATCAGGCCAGGTCCACAGGGTCCCTGGGCTGGTGTCAGAGTTAACGGAGGCCCTCCCTGCCACCCAGAGGACCGCGCGTTTTCCCGTGGACCACACTTGCCAGCCCGTCTCCCACCCCGCCAGAGGCAGAGTGCCAGGGAAGAGCTAGGGACCGGGGCCGGGAAGAGGGGCCGGCCACGGTTCCGGGCCACGTGGTGCGGGCCCGGGCGGGCGGGAACCACGCCCAGGGACCGGGTCTCCCTGGGGGTCTCGGGCCTGAGACCTGCCTGGGGGGCTAAGAGTCTCTCTTGGCTCAAACGGCCCCACCTGCCCCGAGGCGGAAAACTTGGATCGAGACGCTTCTACTCTCTAAAGTCTGGGCTGAACTTTGCGAGAAGGGACTGTGTGCGCTGCGACCTGGGTCCCACAGAGCTCGAACCCCCCCTGCCCGTGAAGGGATCCGCGGCCTGTGGTCCCTGGTGTCCGCAAAAGGCATTCACCTGCGGAGAACCTGGGCCCAGGTGAGCGGGACCAGGCCCCACGGCAGGAGCCTGGGGAGGCCACTGGAGCCACGGGGGCCAGGGCTGGGCATTTTCCCGGGTGCTCTCTCGGGTCCCAGGCGCCCTCTCTCGCCCGGGGAGTGCCCACGCCGTCCCCTGACCCCCGCAGGACGCCTGCATCCCGCCATAAGCGGCCCACCTCGTCCATGGAGCTGGGACACATGGGGCCGGGGTGCGAGCAACTGGCCTACGTGGCTGCAAACCCGCAGACCCCTCCGTCCCGTCCCCACCACTGCGAAGATCCCCCTGTTCTTCCATCCGTAAAGGGGTCCCCCTTTACGGATGGAAGAACAGGGGGGAGGCCCCCAGGAGATGGCTTTTGTCCGAGCCGCGGCTGGGTGGTTTCGGGCCAAGAGGCGGGGCCGCGCAGGCGCAAGCAGGCCCCACCCCAAGAGCATCCCTCCGGGCAACGTGCCCCCCCCTTGAGATATCAGGCCAGGTCCACAGGGTCCCTGGGCTGGTGTCAGAGTTAACGGAGGCCCTCCCTGCCACCCAGAGGACCGCGCGTTTTCCCGTGGACCACACTGCCCAGCAGCTCTCCCACCCCCGCAGAGGCAGAGTGCCAGGAAAGAACTAGGGACCTGGTGCCTGGAAGAGGGGCCGGCCACGGTTCCGCGCCAGGTGGAGCGGTTCCGGGCGGGCGGGCGGGACCCTCGACCAAGGACCGGTTCTCCCTTGGGGCGTCTGGCCTGTGCCCCGCCTGGGAGGCTAAGAGCCTTGCTTCGCCTGCAAAGCCCCCACCCTGCCACAAGGCGGCACACTTGGACCCAGCCGCTTCAACCCTCCAGTCTCTGCGGAACCACCCAAAAATGGAGTGTGACCGCTGCGACCTCAGTCCCCCAGAGCTCGAACCCCCACCTCTGTGAGGGAATCGGCGACCTCCTGTCCTTGGCGTCCGCAAAAGGCATTCACCTGCGGTGAACCTGGGCCTCGGGCGAGCACGGTCAGGCCCCATGGTAGGAGCCCGGGGAGGCAATGGAGGCCTCTGCGGCCAGGCCTCGGACTCTCCCCGGGGCTCTCTCGGGTCCCAGGCGCCCTCTCTCGCCCGGGGAGTGCCCACGCCGTCCCCTGACCCCCGCAGGACGCCTGCATCCCGCCATAAGCGGCCCACCTCGTCCATGGAGCTGGGACACATGGGGCCGGGGTGCGAGCAACTGGCCTACGTGGCTGCAAACCCGCAGACCCCTCCGTCCCGTCCCCACCACTGCGAAGATCCCCCTGTTCTTCCATCCGTAAAGGGGTCCCCCTTTACGGATGGAAGAACAGGGGGGAGGCCCCCAGGAGATGGCTTTTGTCCGAGCCGCGGCTGGGTGGTTTCGGGCCAAGAGGCGGGGCCGCGCAGGCGCAAGCAGGCCCCACCCCAAGAGCATCCCTCCGGGCAACGTGCCCCCCCCTTGAGATATCAGGCCAGGTCCACAGGGTCCCTGGGCTGGTGTCAGAGTTAACGGAGGCCCTCCCTGCCACCCAGAGGACCGCGCGTTTTCCCGTGGACCACACTTCCCAGCAGCTCTCCCACCCCCGCAGAGGCAGAGTGCCAGGAAAGAACTAGGGACCTGGTGCCTGGAAGAGGGGCCGGCCACGGTTCCGCGCCAGGTGGAGCGGTTCCGGGCGGGCGGGCGGGACCCTCGACCAAGGACCGGTTCTCCCTTGGGGCGTCTGGCCTGTGCCCCGCCTGGGAGGCTAAGAGCCTTGCTTCGCCTGCAAAGCCCCCACCCTGCCACAAGGCGGCACACTTGGACCCAGCCGCTTCAACCCTCCAGTCTCTGCGGAACCACCCAAAAATGGAGTGTGACCGCTGCGACCTCAGTCCCCCAGAGCTCGAACCCCCACCTCTGTGAGGGAATCGACGACCTCCTGTCCTTGGCGTCCGCAAAAGGCATTCACCTGCGGTGAACCTGGGCCTCGGGCGAGCACGGTCAGGCCCCATGGTAGGAGCCCGGGGAGGCAATGGAGGCCTCTGCGGCCAGGCCTCGGACTCTCCCCGGGGCTCTCTCGGGTCCCAGGCGCCCTCTCTCGCCCGGGGAGTGCCCACGCCGTCCCCTGACCCCCGCAGGACGCCTGCATCCCGCCATAAGCGGCCCACCTCGTCCATGGAGCTGGGACACATGGGGCCGGGGTGCGAGCAACTGGCCTACGTGGCTGCAAACCCGCAGACCCCTCCGTCCCGTCCCCACCACTGCGAAGATCCCCCTGTTCTTCCATCCGTAAAGGGGTCCCCCTTTACGGATGGAAGAACAGGGCGGAGGCCCCCAGGAGATGGCTTTTGTCCAAGCCGCGGCTGGGTGGTTTCGGGCCAAGAGGCGGGGCCGCGCAGGCGCAAGCAGGCCCCACCCCAAGAGCATCCCTCCGGGCAACGTGCCCCCCCCTTGAGATATCAGGCCAGGTCCACAGGGTCCCTGGGCTGGTGTCAGAGTTAACGGAGGCCCTCCCTGCCACCCAGAGGACCGCGCGTTTTCCCGTGGACCACACTTCCCAGCAGCTCTCCCACCCCCGCTTAGGCAGAGTGCCAGGAAAGAACTAGGGACCTGGTGCCTGGAAGAGGGGCCGGCCACGGTTCCGCGCCAGGTGGAGCGGTTCCGGGCGGGCGGGCGGGACCCTCGACCAAGGACCGGTTCTCCCTTGGGGCGTCTGGCCTGTGCCCCGCCAGGGAGGCTAAGAGCCTTGCTTCGCCTGCAAAGCCCCCACCCTGCCACAAGGCGGCACACTTGGACCCAGCCGCTTCAACCCTCCAGTCTCTGCGGAACCACCCAAAAATGGAGTGTGACCGCTGCGACCTCAGTCCCCCAGAGCTCGAACCCCCACCTCTGTGAGGGAATCGACGACCTCCTGTCCTTGGCGTCCGCAAAAGGCATTCACCTGCGGTGAACCTGGGCCTCGGGCGAGCACGGTCAGGCCCCATGGTAGGAGCCCGGGGAGGCAATGGAGGCCTCTGCGGCCAGGCCTCGGACTCTCCCCGGGGCTCTCTCGGGTCCCAGGCGCCCTCTCTCGCCCGGGGAGTGCCCACGCCGTCCCCTGACCCCCGCAGGACGCCTGCATCCCGCCATAAGCGGCCCACCTCGTCCATGGAGCTGGGACACATGGGGCCGGGGTGCGAGCAACTGGCCTACGTGGCTGCAAACCCGCAGACCCCTCCGTCCCGTCCCCACCACTGCGAAGATCCCCCTGTTCTTCCATCCGTAAAGGGGTCCCCCTTTACGGATGGAAGAACAGGGGGGAGGCCCCCAGGAGATGGCTTTTGTCCGAGCCGCGGCTGGGTGGTTTCGGGCCAAGAGGCGGGGCCGCGCAGGCGCAAGCAGGCCCCACCCCAAGAGCATCCCTCCGGGCAACGTGCCCCCCCCTTGAGATATCAGGCCAGGTCCACAGGGTCCCTGGGCTGGTGTCAGAGTTAACGGAGGCCCTCCCTGCCACCCAGAGGACCGCGCGTTTTCCCGTGGACCACACTTCCCAGCAGCTCTCCCACCCCCGCTTAGGCAGAGTGCCAGGAAAGAACTAGGGACCTGGTGCCTGGAAGAGGGGCCGGCCACGGTTCCGTGCCAGGTGGAGCGGTTCCGGGCGGGCGGGCGGGACCCTCGACCAAGGACCGGTTCTCCCTTGGGGCGTCTGGCCTGTGCCCCGCCTGGGAGGCTAAGAGCCTTGCTTCGCCTGCAAAGCCCCCACCCTGCCACAAGGCGGCACACTTGGACCCAGCCGCTTCAACCCTCCAGTCTCTGCGGAACCACCCAAAAATGGAGTGTGACCGCTGCGACCTCAGTCCCCCAGAGCTCGAACCCCCACCTCTGTGAGGGAATCGACGACCTCCTGTCCTTGGCGTCCGCAAAAGGCATTCACCTGCGGTGAACCTGGGCCTCGGGCGAGCACGGTCAGGCCCCATGGTAGGAGCCCGGGGAGGCAATGGAGGCCTCTGCGGCCAGGCCTCGGACTCTCCCCGGGGCTCTCTCGGGTCCCAGGCGCCCTCTCTCGCCCGGGGAGTGCCCACGCCGTCCCCTGACCCCCGCAGGACGCCTGCATCCCGCCATAAGCGGCCCACCTCGTCCATGGAGCTGGGACACATGGGGCCGGGGTGCGAGCAACTGGCCTACGTGGCTGCAAACCCGCAGACCCCTCCGTCCCGTCCCCACCACTGCGAAGATCCCCCTGTTCTTCCATCCGTAAAGGGGTCCCCCTTTACGGATGGAAGAACAGGGCGGAGGCCCCCAGGAGATGGCTTTTGTCCAAGCCGCGGCTGGGTGGTTTCGGGCCAAGAGGCGGGGCCGCGCAGGCGCAAGCAGGCCCCACCCCAAGAGCATCCCTCCGGGCAACGTGCCCCCCCCTTGAGATATCAGGCCAGGTCCACAGGGTCCCTGGGCTGGTGTCAGAGTTAACGGAGGCCCTCCCTGCCACCCAGAGGACCGCGCGTTTTCCCGTGGACCACACTTCCCAGCAGCTCTCCCACCCCCGCTTAGGCAGAGTGCCAGGAAAGAACTAGGGACCTGGTGCCTGGAAGAGGGGCCGGCCACGGTTCCGTGCCAGGTGGAGCGGTTCCGGGCGGGCGGGCGGGACCCTCGACCAAGGACCGGTTCTCCCTTGGGGCGTCTGGCCTGTGCCCCGCCTGGGAGGCTAAGAGCCTTGCTTCGCCTGCAAAGCCCCCACCCTGCCACAAGGCGGCACACTTGGACCCAGCCGCTTCAACCCTCCAGTCTCTGCGGAACCACCCAAAAATGGAGTGTGACCGCTGCGACCTCAGTCCCCCAGAGCTCGAACCCCCACCTCTGTGAGGGAATCGACGACCTCCTGTCCTTGGCGTCCGCAAAAGGCATTCACCTGCGGTGAACCTGGGCCTCGGGCGAGCACGGTCAGGCCCCATGGTAGGAGCCCGGGGAGGCAATGGAGGCCTCTGCGGCCAGGCCTCGGACTCTCCCCGGGGCTCTCTCGGGTCCCAGGCGCCCTCTCTCGCCCGGGGAGTGCCCACGCCGTCCCCTGACCCCCGCAGGACGCCTGCATCCCGCCATAAGCGGCCCACCTCGTCCATGGAGCTGGGACACATGGGGCCGGGGTGCGAGCAACTGGCCTACGTGGCTGCAAACCCGCAGACCCCTCCGTCCCGTCCCCACCACTGCGAAGATCCCCCTGTTCTTCCATCCGTAAAGGGGTCCCCCTTTACGGATGGAAGAACAGGGCGGAGGCCCCCAGGAGATGGCTTTTGTCCGAGCCGCGGCTGGGTGGTTTCGGGCCAAGAGGCGGGGCCGCGCAGGCGCAAGCAGGCCCCACCCCAAGAGCATCCCTCCGGGCAACGTGCCCCCCCCTTGAGATATCAGGCCAGGTCCACAGGGTCCCTGGGCTGGTGTCAGAGTTAACGGAGGCCCTCCCTGCCACCCAGAGGACCGCGCGTTTTCCCGTGGACCACACTTCCCAGCAGCTCTCCCACCCCCGCTTAGGCAGAGTGCCAGGAAAGAACTAGGGACCTGGTGCCTGGAAGAGGGGCCGGCCACGGTTCCGCGCCAGGTGGAGCGGTTCCGGGCGGGCGGGCGGGACCCTCGACCAAGGACCGGTTCTCCCTTGGGGCGTCTGGCCTGTGCCCCGCCAGGGAGGCTAAGAGCCTTGCTTCGCCTGCAAAGCCCCCACCCTGCCACAAGGCGGCACACTTGGACCCAGCCGCTTCAACCCTCCAGTCTCTGCGGAACCACCCAAAAATGGAGTGTGACCGCTGCGACCTCAGTCCCCCAGAGCTCGAACCCCCACCTCTGTGAGGGAATCGACGACCTCCTGTCCTTGGCGTCCGCAAAAGGCATTCACCTGCGGTGAACCTGGGCCTCGGGCGAGCACGGTCAGGCCCCATGGTAGGAGCCCGGGGAGGCAATGGAGGCCTCTGCGGCCAGGCCTCGGACTCTCCCCGGGGCTCTCTCGGGTCCCAGGCGCCCTCTCTCGCCCGGGGAGTGCCCACGCCGTCCCCTGACCCCCGCAGGACGCCTGCATCCCGCCATAAGCGGCCCACCTCGTCCATGGAGCTGGGACACATGGGGCCGGGGTGCGAGCAACTGGCCTACGTGGCTGCAAACCCGCAGACCCCTCCGTCCCGTCCCCACCACTGCGAAGATCCCCCTGTTCTTCCATCCGTAAAGGGGTCCCCCTTTACGGATGGAAGAACAGGGCGGAGGCCCCCAGGAGATGGCTTTTGTCCAAGCCGCGGCTGGGTGGTTTCGGGCCAAGAGGCGGGGCCGCGCAGGCGCAAGCAGGCCCCACCCCAAGAGCATCCCTCCGGGCAACGTGCCCCCCCCTTGAGATATCAGGCCAGGTCCACAGGGTCCCTGGGCTGGTGTCAGAGTTAACGGAGGCCCTCCCTGCCACCCAGAGGACCGCGCGTTTTCCCGTGGACCACACTTCCCAGCAGCTCTCCCACCCCCGCTTAGGCAGAGTGCCAGGAAAGAACTAGGGACCTGGTGCCTGGAAGAGGGGCCGGCCACGGTTCCGTGCCAGGTGGAGCGGTTCCGGGCGGGCGGGCGGGACCCTCGACCAAGGACCGGTTCTCCCTTGGGGCGTCTGGCCTGTGCCCCGCCTGGGAGGCTAAGAGCCTTGCTTCGCCTGCAAAGCCCCCACCCTGCCACAAGGCGGCACACTTGGACCCAGCCGCTTCAACCCTCCAGTCTCTGCGGAACCACCCAAAAATGGAGTGTGACCGCTGCGACCTCAGTCCCCCAGAGCTCGAACCCCCACCTCTGTGAGGGAATCGACGACCTCCTGTCCTTGGCGTCCGCAAAAGGCATTCACCTGCGGTGAACCTGGGCCTCGGGCGAGCACGGTCAGGCCCCATGGTAGGAGCCCGGGGAGGCAATGGAGGCCTCTGCGGCCAGGCCTCGGACTCTCCCCGGGGCTCTCTCGGGTCGCAGGCGCCCTCTCTCGCCCGGGGAGTGCCCACGCCGTCCCCTGACCCCCGCAGGACGCCTGCATCCCGCCATAAGCGGCCCACCTCGTCCATGGAGCTGGGACACATGGGGCCGGGGTGCGAGCAACTGGCCTACGTGGCTGCAAACCCGCAGACCCCTCCGTCCCGTCCCCACCACTGCGAAGATCCCCCTGTTCTTCCATCCGTAAAGGGGTCCCCCTTTACGGATGGAAGAACAGGGGGGAGGCCCCCAGGAGATGGCTTTTGTCCGAGCCGCGGCTGGGTGGTTTCGGGCCAAGAGGCGGGGCCGCGCAGGCGCAAGCAGGCCCCACCCCAAGAGCATCCCTCCGGGCAACGTGCCCCCCCCTTGAGATATCAGGCCAGGTCCACAGGGTCCCTGGGCTGGTGTCAGAGTTAACGGAGGCCCTCCCTGCCACCCAGAGGACCGCGCGTTTTCCCGTGGACCACACTTGCCAGCCCGTCTCCCACCCCGCCAGAGGCAGAGTGCCAGGGAAGAGCTAGGGACCGGGGCCGGGAAGAGGGGCCGGCCACGGTTCCGGGCCACGTGGTGCGGGCCCGGGCGGGCGGGAACCACGCCCAGGGACCGGGTCTCCCTGGGGGTCTCGGGCCTGAGACCTGCCTGGGGGGCTAAGAGTCTCTCTTGGCTCAAACGGCCCCACCTGCCCCGAGGCGGAAAACTTGGATCGAGACGCTTCTACTCTCTAAAGTCTGGGCTGAACTTTGCGAGAAGGGACTGTGTGCGCTGCGACCTGGGTCCCACAGAGCTCGAACCCCCCCTGCCCGTGAAGGGATCCGCGGCCTGTGGTCCCTGGTGTCCGCAAAAGGCATTCACCTGCGGAGAACCTGGGCCCAGGTGAGCGGGACCAGGCCCCACGGTAGGAGCCTGGGGAGGCCACTGGAGCCACGGGGGCCAGGGCTGGGCATTTTCCCGGGTGCTCTCTCGGGTCCCAGGCGCCCTCTCTCGCCCGGGGAGTGCCCACGCCGTCCCCTGACCCCCGCAGGACGCCTGCATCCCGCCATAAGCGGCCCACCTCGTCCATGGAGCTGGGACACATGGGGCCGGGGTGCGAGCAACTGGCCTACGTGGCTGCAAACCCGCAGACCCCTCCGTCCCGTCCCCACCACTGCGAAGATCCCCCTGTTCTTCCATCCGTAAAGGGGTCCCCCTTTACGGATGGAAGAACAGGGGGGAGGCCCCCAGGAGATGGCTTTTGTCCGAGCCGCGGCTGGGTGGTTTCGGGCCAAGAGGCGGGGCCGCGCAGGCGCAAGCAGGCCCCACCCCAAGAGCATCCCTCCGGGCAACGTGCCCCCCCCTTGAGATATCAGGCCAGGTCCACAGGGTCCCTGGGCTGGTGTCAGAGTTAACGGAGGCCCTCCCTGCCACCCAGAGGACCGCGCGTTTTCCCGTGGACCACACTGCCCAGCAGCTCTCCCACCCCCGCAGAGGCAGAGTGCCAGGAAAGAACTAGGGACCTGGTGCCTGGAAGAGGGGCCGGCCACGGTTCCGCGCCAGGTGGAGCGGTTCCGGGCGGGCGGGCGGGACCCTCGACCAAGGACCGGTTCTCCCTTGGGGCGTCTGGCCTGTGCCCCGCCAGGGAGGCTAAGAGCCTTGCTTCGCCTGCAAAGCCCCCACCCTGCCACAAGGCGGCACACTTGGACCCAGCCGCTTCAACCCTCCAGTCTCTGCGGAACCACCCAAAAATGGAGTGTGACCGCTGCGACCTCAGTCCCCCAGAGCTCGAACCCCCACCTCTGTGAGGGAATCGGCGACCTCCTGTCCTTGGCGTCCGCAAAAGGCATTCACCTGCGGTGAACCTGGGCCTCGGGCGAGCACGGTCAGGCCCCATGGTAGGAGCCCGGGGAGGCAATGGAGGCCTCTGCGGCCAGGCCTCGGACTCTCCCCGGGGCTCTCTCGGGTCCCAGGCGCCCTCTCTCGCCCGGGGAGTGCCCACGCCGTCCCCTGACCCCCGCAGGACGCCTGCATCCCGCCATAAGCGGCCCACCTCGTCCATGGAGCTGGGACACATGGGGCCGGGGTGCGAGCAACTGGCCTACGTGGCTGCAAACCCGCAGACCCCTCCGTCCCGTCCCCACCACTGCGAAGATCCCCCTGTTCTTCCATCCGTAAAGGGGTCCCCCTTTACGGATGGAAGAACAGGGGGGAGGCCCCCAGGAGATGGCTTTTGTCCGAGCCGCGGCTGGGTGGTTTCGGGCCAAGAGGCGGGGCCGCGCAGGCGCAAGCAGGCCCCACCCCAAGAGCATCCCTCCGGGCAACGTGCCCCCCCCTTGAGATATCAGGCCAGGTCCACAGGGTCCCTGGGCTGGTGTCAGAGTTAACGGAGGCCCTCCCTGCCACCCAGAGGACCGCGCGTTTTCCCGTGGACCACACTTCCCAGCAGCTCTCCCACCCCCGCAGAGGCAGAGTGCCAGGAAAGAACTAGGGACCTGGTGCCTGGAAGAGGGGCCGGCCACGGTTCCGCGCCAGGTGGAGCGGTTCCGGGCGGGCGGGCGGGACCCTCGACCAAGGACCGGTTCTCCCTTGGGGCGTCTGGCCTGTGCCCCGCCTGGGAGGCTAAGAGCCTTGCTTCGCCTGCAAAGCCCCCACCCTGCCACAGGGCGGCACACTTGGACCCAGCCGCTTCAACCCTCCAGTCTCTGCGGAACCACCCAAAAATGGAGTGTGACCGCTGCGACCTCAGTCCCCCAGAGCTCGAACCCCCACCTCTGTGAGGGAATCGGCGACCTCCTGTCCTTGGCGTCCGCAAAAGGCATTCACCTGCGGTGAACCTGGGCCTCGGGCGAGCACGGTCAGGCCCAATGGTAGGAGCCCGGGGAGGCAATGGAGGCCTCTACGGCCAGGCCTCGGACTCTCCCCGGGGCTCTCTCGGGTCCCAGGCGCCCTCTCTCGCCCGGGGAGTGCCCACGCCGTCCCCTGACCCCCGCAGGACGCCTGCATCCCGCCATAAGCGGCCCACCTCGTCCATGGAGCTGGGACACATGGGGCCGGGGTGCGAGCAACTGGCCTACGTGGCTGCAAACCCGCAGACCCCTCCGTCCCGTCCCCACCACTGCGAAGATCCCCCTGTTCTTCCATCCGTAAAGGGGTCCCCCTTTACGGATGGAAGAACAGGGGGGAGGCGCCCAGGAGATGGCTTTTGTCCGAGCCGCGGCTGGGTGGTTTCGGGCCAAGAGGCGGGGCCGCGCAGGCGCAAGCAGGCCCCACCCCAAGAGCATCCCTCCGGGCAACGTGCCCCCCCCTTGAGATATCAGGCCAGGTCCACAGGGTCCCTGGGCTGGTGTCAGAGTTAACGGAGGCCCTCCCTGCCACCCAGAGGACCGCGCGTTTTCCCGTGGACCACACTTGCCAGCCCGTCTCCCACCCCTCAGAGGCAGAGTGCCAGGGAAGAGCTAGGGACCGGGGCCGGGAAGAGGGGCCGGCCACGGTTCCGGGCCACGTGGTGCGGGCCCCTGCGGGCGGGAACCACGCCCAGGGACCGGGTCTCCCTGGGGGTCTCGGGCCTGAGACCTGCCTGGGGTGCTAAGAGTCTCTCTTGGCTCAAACGGCCCCACTTGCCCCGAGGCGGAAAACTTGGATCGAGACGCTTCTACTCTCTAAAGTCTGGGCTGAACTTTGCGAGAAGGGACTGTGTGCGCTGCGACCTGGGTCCCACAGAGCTCGAACCCCCCCTGCCCGTGAAGGGATCCGCGGCCTGTGGTCCCTGGTGTCCGCAAAAGGCATTCACCTGCGGAGAACCTGGGCCCAGGTGAGCGGGACCAGGCCCCACGGCAGGAGCCTGGGGAGGCCACTGGAGCCACGGGGGCCAGGGCTGGGCATTTTCCCGGGTGCTCTCTCGGGTCCCAGGCGCCCTCTCTCGCCCGGGGAGTGCCCACGCCGTCCCCTGACCCCCGCAGGACGCCTGCATCCCGCCATAAGCGGCCCACCTCGTCCATGGAGCTGGGACACATGGGGCCGGGGTGCGAGCAACTGGCCTACGTGGCTGCAAACCCGCAGACCCCTCCGTCCCGTCCCCACCACTGCGAAGATCCCCCTGTTCTTCCATCCGTAAAGGGGTCCCCCTTTACGGATGGAAGAACAGGGGGGAGGCCCCCAGGAGATGGCTTTTGTCCGAGCCGCGGCTGGGTGGTTTCGGGCCAAGAGGCGGGGCCGCGCAGGCGCAAGCAGGCCCCACCCCAAGAGCATCCCTCCGGGCAACGTGCCCCCCCCTTGAGATATCAGGCCAGGTCCACAGGGTCCCTGGGCTGGTGTCAGAGTTAACGGAGGCCCTCCCTGCCACCCAGAGGACCGCGCGTTTTCCCGTGGACCACACTTCCCAGCAGCTCTCCCACCCCCGCAGAGGCAGAGTGCCAGGAAAGAACTAGGGACCTGGTGCCTGGAAGAGGGGCCGGCCACGGTTCCGCGCCAGGTGGAGCGGTTCCGGGCGGGCGGGCGGGACCCTCGACCAAGGACCGGTTCTCCCTTGGGGCGTCTGGCCTGTGCCCCGCCTGGGAGGCTAAGAGCCTTGCTTCGCCTGCAAAGCCCCCACCCTGCCACAAGGCGGCACACTTGGACCCAGCCGCTTCAACCCTCCAGTCTCTGCGGAACCACCCAAAAATGGAGTGTGACCGCTGCGACCTCAGTCCCCCAGAGCTCGAACCCCCACCTCTGTGAGGGAATCGGCGACCTCCTGTCCTTGGCGTCCGCAAAAGGCATTCACCTGCGGTGAACCTGGGCCTCGGGCGAGCACGGTCAGGCCCCATGGTAGGAGCCCGGGGAGGCAATGGAGGCCTCTGCGGCCAGGCCTCGGACTCTCCCCGGGGCTCTCTCGGGTCCCAGGCGCCCTCTCTCGCCCGGGGAGTGCCCACGCCGTCCCCTGACCCCCGCAGGACGCCTGCATCCCGCCATAAGCGGCCCACCTCGTCCATGGAGCTGGGACACATGGGGCCGGGGTGCGAGCAACTGGCCTACGTGGCTGCAAACCCGCAGACCCCTCCGTCCCGTCCCCACCACTGCGAAGATCCCCCTGTTCTTCCATCCGTAAAGGGGTCCCCCTTTACGGATGGAAGAACAGGGGGGAGGCCCCCAGGAGATGGCTTTTGTCCGAGCCGCGGCTGGGTGGTTTCGGGCCAAGAGGCGGGGCCGCGCAGGCGCAAGCAGGCCCCACCCCAAGAGCATCCCTCCGGGCAACGTGCCCCCCCCTTGAGATATCAGGCCAGGTCCACAGGGTCCCTGGGCTGGTGTCAGAGTTAACGGAGGCCCTCCCTGCCACCCAGAGGACCGCGCGTTTTCCCGTGGACCACACTTGCCAGCCCGTCGCCCACCCCGCCAGAGGCAGAGTGCCAGGGAAGAACTAGGGACCTGGTGCCTGGAAGAGGGGCCGGCCAAGGTTCCGCGCCTTTGGAGCGGTTCCGGGCGGGCGGGCGGGACCCTCGACCAAGGACCGGTTCTCCCTTGGGGCGTCTGGCCTGTGCCCCGCCTGGGAGGCTAAGAGCCTTGCTTCGCCTGCAAAGCCCCCACCCTGCCACAAGGCGGCACACTTGGACCCAGCCGCTTCAACGCTCCAGTCTCTGCGGAACCACCCAAAAATGGAGTGTGACCGCTGAGACCTCAGTCCCCCAGAGCTCGAACCTCCACCTCTGTGAGGGAATCGGCGACCTCCTGTCCTTGGCGTCCGCAAAAGGCATTCACCTGAGGTGAACCTGGGCCTCGGGCGAGCACGGTCAGGCCCCATGGTAGGAGCCCGGGGAGGCAATGGAGGCCTCTGCGGCCAGGCCTCGGACTCTCCCCGGGGCTCTCTCGGGTCCCAGGCGCCCTCTCTCGCCCGGGGAGTGCCCACGCCTTCCCCTGACCCCCGCAGGACGCCTGCATCCCGCCATAAGCGGCCCACCTCGTCCATGGAGCTGGGACACATGGGGCCGCGGTGCGAGCAACTGGCCTACGTGGCTGCAAACCCGCAGACCCCTCCGTCCCGTCCCCACCACTGCGAAGATCCCCCTGTTCTTCCATCCGTAAAGGGGTCCCCCTTTACGGATGGAAGAACAGGGCGGAGGCCCCCAGGAGATGGCTTTTGTCCGAGCCGCGGCTGGGTGGTTTCGGGCCAAGAGGCGGGGCCGCGCAGGCGCAAGCAGGCCCCACCCCAAGAGCATCCCTCCGGGCAACGTGCCCCCCCCTTGAGATATCAGGCCAGGTCCACAGGGTCCCTGGGCTGGTGTCAGAGTTAACGGAGGCCCTCCCTGCCACCCAGAGGACCGCGCGTTTTCCCGTGGACCACACTTCCCAGCAGCTCTCCCACCCCCGCTTAGGCAGAGTGCCAGGAAAGAACTAGGGACCTGGTGCCTGGAAGAGGGGCCGGCCACGGTTCCGTGCCAGGTGGAGCGGTTCCGGGCGGGCGGGCGGGACCCTCGACCAAGGACCGGTTCTCCCTTGGGGCGTCTGGCCTGTGCCCCGCCTGGGAGGCTAAGAGCCTTGCTTCGCCTGCAAAGCCCCCACCCTGCCACAAGGCGGCACACTTGGACCCAGCCGCTTCAACCCTCCAGTGTCTGCGGAACCACCCAAAAATGGAGTGTGACCGCTGCGACCTCAGTCCCCCAGAGCTCGAACCCCCACCTCTGTGAGGGAATCGACGACCTCCTGTCCTTGGCGTCCGCAAAAGGCATTCACCTGCGGTGAACCTGGGCCTCGGGCGAGCACGGTCAGGCCCCATGGTAGGAGCCCGGGGAGGCAATGGAGGCCTCTGCGGCCAGGCCTCGGACTCTCCCCGGGGCTCTCTCGGGTCCCAGGCGCCCTCTCTCGCCCGGGGAGTGCCCACGCCGTCCCCTGACCCCCGCAGGACGCCTGCATCCCGCCATAAGCGGCCCACCTCGTCCATGGAGCTGGGACACATGGGGCCGGGGTGCGAGCAACTGGCCTACGTGGCTGCAAACCCGCAGACCCCTCCGTCCCGTCCCCACCACTGCGAAGATCCCCCTGTTCTTCCATCCGTAAAGGGGTCCCCCTTTACGGATGGAAGAACAGGGGGGAGGCCCCCAGGAGATGGCTTTTGTCCGAGCCGCGGCTGGGTGGTTTCGGGCCAAGAGGCGGGCCGCGCAGGCGCAAGCAGGCCCCACCCCAAGAGCATCCCTCCGGGCAACGTGCCCCCCCCTTGAGATATCAGGCCAGGTCCACATGGTCCCTGGGCTGGTGTCAGAGTTAACGGAGGCCCTCCCTGCCACCCAGAGGACCGCGCGTTTTCCCGTGGACCACACTTCCCAGCAGCTCTCCCACCCCCGCAGAGGCAGAGTGCCAGGAAAGAACTAGGGACCTGGTGCCTGGAAGAGGGGCCGGCCACGGTTCCGCGCCAGGTGGAGCGGTTCCGGGCGGGCGGGCGGGACCCTCGACCAAGGACCGGTTCTCCCTTGGGGCATCTGGCCTGTGCCCCGCCTGGGAGGCTAAGAGCCTTGCTTCGCCTGCAAAGCCCCCACCCTGCCAGAGGCGGCACACTTGGACCCAGCCGCTTCAACCCTCCAGTCTCTGCGGAACCACCCAAAAATGGAGTGTGACCGCTGCGACCTCAGTCCCCCAGAGCTCGAACCCCCACCTCTGTGAGGGAATCGGCGACCTCCTGTCCTTGGCGTCCGCAAAAAGCATTCACCTGCGGTGAACCTGGGCCTCGGGCGAGCACGGTCAGGCCCCATGGTAGGAGCCCGGGGAGGCAATGGAGGCCTCTGCGGCCAGGCCTCGGACTCTCCCCGGGGCTCTCTCGGGTCCCAGGCGCCCTCTCTCGCCCAGGGAGTGCCCACGCCGTCCCCTGACCCCCGCAGGACGCCTGCATCCCGCCATAAGCGGCCCACCTCGTCCATGGAGCTGGGACACATGGGGCCGGGGTGCGAGCAACTGGCCTACGTGGCTGCAAACCCGCAGACCCCTCCGTCCCGTCCCCACCACTGCGAAGATCCCCCTGTTCTTCCATCCGTAAAGGGGTCCCCCTTTACGGATGGAAGAACAGGGGGGAGGCGCCCAGGAGATGGCTTTTGTCCGAGCCGCGGCTGGGTGGTTTCGGGCCAAGAGGCGGGGCCGCGCAGGCGCAAGCAGGCCCCACCCCAAGAGCATCCCTCCGGGCAACGTGCCCCCCCCTTGAGATATCAGGCCAGGTCCACAGGGTCCCTGGGCTGGTGTCAGAGTTAACGGAGGCCCTCCCTGCCACCCAGAGGACCGCGCGTTTTCCCGTGGACCACACTTGCCAGCCCGTCTCCCACCCCGCCAGAGGCAGAGTGCCAGGGAAGAGCTAGGGACCGGGGCAGGGAAGAGGGGCCGGCCACGGTTCCGGGCCACGTGGTGCGGGCCCGGGCGGGCGGGAACCACGCCCAGGGACCGGGTCTCCCTGGGGGTCTCGGGCCTGAGACCTGCCTGGGGGGCTAAGAGTCTCTCTTGGCTCAAACGGCCCCACTTGCCCCGAGGCGGAAAACTTGGATCGAGACGCTTCTACTCTCTAAAGTCTGGGCTGAACTTTGCGAGAAGGGACTGTGTGCGCTGCGACCTGGGTCCCACAGAGCTCGAACCCCCCCTGCCCGTGAAGGGATCCGCGGCCTGTGGTCCCTGGTGTCCGCAAAAGGCATTCACCTGCGGAGAACCTGGGCCCAGGTGAGCGGGACCAGGCCCCACGGCAGGAGCCTGGGGAGGCCACTGGAGCCACGGGGGCCAGGGCTGGGCATTTTCCCGGGTGCTCTCTCGGGTCCCAGGCGCCCTCTCTCGCCCGGGGAGTGCCCACGCCGTCCCCTGACCCCCGCAGGACGCCTGCATCCCGCCATAAGCGGCCCACCTCGTCCATGGAGCTGGGACACATGGGGCCGGGGTGCGAGCAACTGGCCTACGTGGCTGCAAACCCGCAGACCCCTCCGTCCCGTCCCCACCACTGCGAAGATCCCCCTGTTCTTCCATCCGTAAAGGGGTCCCCCTTTACGGATGGAAGAACAGGGGGGAGGCCCCCAGGAGATGGCTTTTGTCCGAGCCGCGGCTGGGTGGTTTCGGGCCAAGAGGCGGGGCCGCGCAGGCGCAAGCAGGCCCCACCCCAAGAGCATCCCTCCGGGCAACGTGCCCCCCCCTTGAGATATCAGGCCAGGTCCACAGGGTCCCTGGGCTGGTGTCAGAGTTAACGGAGGCCCTCCCTGCCACCCAGAGGACCGCGCGTTTTCCCGTGGACCACACTGCCCAGCAGCTCTCCCACCCCCGCAGAGGCAGAGTGCCAGGAAAGAACTAGGGACCTGGTGCCTGGAAGAGGGGCCGGCCACGGTTCCGCGCCAGGTGGAGCGGTTCCGGGCGGGCGGGCGGGACCCTCGACCAAGGACCGGTTCTCCCTTGGGGCGTCTGGCCTGTGCCCCGCCTGGGAGGCTAAGAGCCTTGCTTCGCCTGCAAAGCCCCCACCCTGCCACAGGGCGGCACACTTGGACCCAGCCGCTTCAACCCTCCAGTCTCTGCGGAACCACCCAAAAATGGAGTGTGACCGCTGCGACCTCAGTCCCCCAGAGCTCGAACCCCCACCTCTGTGAGGGAATCGGCGACCTCCTGTCCTTGGCGTCCGCAAAAGGCATTCACCTGCGGTGAACCTGGGCCTCGGGCGAGCACGGTCAGGCCCCATGGTAGGAGCCCGGGGAGGCAATGGAGGCCTCTGCGGCCAGGCCTCGGACTCTCCCCGGGGCTCTCTCGGGTCCCAGGCGCCCTCTCTCGCCCGGGGAGTGCCCACGCCGTCCCCTGACCCCCGCAGGACGCCTGCATCCCGCCATAAGCGGCCCACCTCGTCCATGGAGCTGGGACACATGGGGCCGGGGTGCGAGCAACTGGCCTACGTGGCTGCAAACCCGCAGTCCCCTCCGTCCCGTCCCCACCACTGCGAAGATCCCCCTGTTCTTCCATCCGTAAAGGGGTCCCCCTTTACGGATGGAAGAACAGGGGGGAGGCCCCCAGGAGATGGCTTTTGTCCGAGCCGCGGCTGGGTGGTTTCGGGCCAAGAGGCGGGGCCGCGCAGGCGCAAGCAGGCCCCACCCCAAGAGCATCCCTCCGGGCAACGTGCCCCCCCCTTGAGATATCAGGCCAGGTCCACAGGGTCCCTGGGCTGGTGTCAGAGTTAACGGAGGCCCTCCCTGCCACCCAGAGGACCGCGCGTTTTCCCGTGGACCACACTTGCCAGCCCGTCTCCCACCCCGCCAGAGGCAGAGTGCCAGGGAAGAGCTAGGGACCGGGGCCGGGAAGAGGGGCCGGCCACGGTTCCGGGCCACGTGGTGCGGGCCCGGGCGGGCGGGAACCACGCCCAGGGACCGGGTCTCCCTGGGGGTCTCGGGCCTGAGACATGCCTGGGGGGCTAAGAGTCTCTCTTGGCTCAAACGGCCCCACCTGCCCCGAGGCGGAAAACTTGGATCGAGACGCTTCTACTCTCTAAAGTCTGGGCTGAACTTTGCGAGAAGGGACTGTGTGCGCTGCGACCTGGGTCCCACAGAGCTCGAACCCCCCCTGCCCGTGAAGGGATCCGCGGCCTGTGGTCCCTGGTGTCCGCAAAAGGCATTCACCTGCGGAGAACCTGGGCCCAGGTGAGCGGGACCAGGCCCCACGGCAGGAGCCTGGGGAGGCCACTGGAGCCACGGGGGCCAGGGCTGGGCATTTTCCCGGGTGCTCTCTCGGGTCCCAGGCGCCCTCTCTCGCCCGGGGAGTGCCCACGCCGTCCCCTGACCCCCGCAGGACGCCTGCATCCCGCCATAAGCGGCCCACCTCGTCCATGGAGCTGGGACACATGGGGCCGGGGTGCGAGCAACTGGCCTACGTGGCTGCAAACCCGCAGACCCCTCCGTCCCGTCCCCACCACTGCGAAGATCCCCCTGTTCTTCCATCCGTAAAGGGGTCCCCCTTTACGGATGGAAGAACAGGGGGGAGGCCCCCAGGAGATGGCTTTTGTCCGAGCCGCGGCTGGGTGGTTTCGGGCCAAGAGGCGGGGCCGCGCAGGCGCAAGCAGGCCCCACCCCAAGAGCATCCCTCCGGGCAACGTGCCCCCCCCTTGAGATATCAGGCCAGGTCCACAGGGTCCCTGGGCTGGTGTCAGAGTTAACGGAGGCCCTCCCTGCCACCCAGAGGACCGCGCGTTTTCCCGTGGACCACACTGCCCAGCAGCTCTCCCACCCCCGCAGAGGCAGAGTGCCAGGAAAGAACTAGGGACCTGGTGCCTGGAAGAGGGGCCGGCCACGGTTCCGCGCCAGGTGGAGCGGTTCCGGGCGGGCGGGCGGGACCCTCGACCAAGGACCGGTTCTCCCTTGGGGCGTCTGGCCTGTGCCCCGCCTGGGAGGCTAAGAGCCTTGCTTCGCCTGCAAAGCCCCCACCCTGCCACAAGGCGGCACACTTGGAACCAGCCGCTTCAACCCTCCAGTCTCTGCGGAACCACCCAAAAATGGAGTGTGACCGCTGCGACCTCAGTCCCCCAGAGCTCGAACCCCCACCTCTGTGAGGGAATCGGCGACCTCCTGTCCTTGGCGTCCGCAAAAGGAATTCACCTGCGGTGAACCTGGGCCTCGGGCGAGCACGGTCAGGCCCCATGGTAGGAGCCCGGGGAGGCAATGGAGGCCTCTGCGGCCAGGCCTCGGACTCTCCCCGGGGCTCTCTCGGGTCCCAGGCGCCCTCTCTCGCCGGGGAGTGCCCACGCCGTCCCCTGACCCCCGCAGGACGCCTGCATCCCGCCATAAGCGGCCCACCTCGTCCATGGAGCTGGGACACATGGGGCCGGGGTGCGAGCAACTGGCCTACGTGGCTGCAAACCCGCAGACCCCTCCGTCCCGTCCCCACCACTGCGAAGATCCCCCTGTTCTTCCATCCGTAAAGGGGTCCCCCTTTACGGATGGAAGAACAGGGGGGAGGCCCCCAGGAGATGGCTTTTGTCCGAGCCGCGGCAGGGTGGTTTCGGGCCAAGAGGCGGGGCCGCGCAGGCGCAAGCAGGCCCCACCCCAAGAGCATCCCTCCGGGCAAAGTGCCCCCCCCTTGAGATATCAGGCCAGGTCCACAGGGTCCCTGGGCAGGTGTCAGAGTTAACGGAGGCCCTCCCTGCCACCCAGAGGACCGCGCGTTTTCCCGTGGACCACACTTGCCAGCCCGTCTCCCACCCCGCCAGAGGCAGAGTGCCAGGGAAGAGCTAGGGACCGGGGCCGGGAAGAGGGGCCGGCCACGGTTCCGGGCCACGTGGTGCGGGCCCGGGCGGGCGGGAACCACGCCCAGGGACCGGGTCTCCCTGGGGGTCTCGGGCCTGAGACCTGCCTGGGGGGCTAAGAGTCTCTCTTGGCTCAAACGGCCCCACCTGCCCCGAGGCGGAAAACGTGGATCGAGACGCTTCTACTCTCTAAAGTCTGGGCTGAACTTTGCGAGAAGGGACTGTGTGCGCTGCGACCTGGGTCCCACAGAGCTCGAACCCCCCCTGCCCGTGAAGGGATCCGCGGCCTGTGGTCCCTGGTGTCCGCAAAAGGCATTCACCTGCGGAGAACCTGGGCCCAGGTGAGCGGGACCAGGCCCCACGGCAGGAGCCTGGGGAGGCCACTGGAGCCACGGGGGCCAGGGCTGGGCATTTTCCCGGGTGCTCTCTCGGGTCCCAGGCGCCCTCTCTCGCCCGGGGAGTGCCCACGCCGTCCCCTGACCCCCGCAGGACGCCTGCATCCCGCCATAAGCGGCCCACCTCGTCCATGGAGCTGGGACACATGGGGCCGGGGTGCGAGCAACTGGCCTACGTGGCTGCAAACCCGCAGACCCCTCCGTCCCGTCCCCACCACTGCGAAGATCCCCCTGTTCTTCCATCCGTAAAGGGGTCCCCCTTTACGGATGGAAGAACAGGGGGGAGGCCCCCAGGAGATGGCTTTTGTCCGAGCCGCGGCTGGGTGGTTTCGGGCCAAGAGGCGGGGCCGCGCAGGCGCAAGCAGGCCCCACCCCAAGAGCATCCCTCCGGGCAACGTGCCCCCCCCTTGAGATATCAGGCCAGGTCCACAGGGTCCCTGGGCTGGTGTCAGAGTTAACGGAGGCCCTCCCTGCCACCCAGAGGACCGCGCGTTTTCCCGTGGACCACACTTCCCAGCAGCTCTCCCACCCCCGCAGAGGCAGAGTGCCAGGAAAGAACTAGGGACCTGGTGCCTGGAAGAGGGGCCGGCCACGGTTCCGCGCCAGGTGGAGCGGTTCCGGGCGGGCGGGCGGGACCCTCGACCAAGGACCGGTTCTCCCTTGGGGCGTCTGGCCTGTGCCCCGCCTGGGAGGCTAAGAGCCTTGCTTCGCCTGCAAAGCCCCCACCCTGCCACAAGGCGGCACACTTGGACCCAGCCGCTTCAACGCTCCAGTCTCTGCGGAACCACCCAAAAATGGAGTGTGACCGCTGCGACCTCAGTCCCCCAGAGCTCGAACCCCCACCTCTGTGAGGGAATCGGCGACCTCCTGTCCTTGGCGTCCGCAAAAGGCATTCACCTGCGGTGAACCTGGGCCTCGGGCGAGCACGGTCAGGCCCCATGGTAGGAGCCCGGGGAGGCAATGGAGGCCTCTGCGGCCAGGCCTCGGACTCTCCCCGGGGCTCTCTCGGGTCCCAGGCGCCCTCTCTCGCCCGGGGAGTGCCCACGCCGTCCCCTGACCCCCGCAGGACGCCTGCATCCCGCCATAAGCGGCCCACCTCGTCCATGGAGCTGGGACACATGGGGCCGGGGTGCGAGCAACTGGCCTACGTGGCTGCAAACCCGCAGACCCCTCCGTCCCGTCCCCACCACTGCGAAGATCCCCCTGTTCTTCCATCCGTAAAGGGGTCCCCCTTTACGGATGGAAGAACAGGGGGGAGGCCCCCAGGAGATGGCTTTTGTCCGAGCCGCGGCTGGGTGGTTTCGGGCCAAGAGGCGGGGCCGCGCAGGCGCAAGCAGGCCCCACCCCAAGAGCATCCCTCCGGGCAACGTGCCCCCCCCTTGAGATATCAGGCCAGGTCCACAGGGTCCCTGGGCTGGTGTCAGAGTTAACGGAGGCCCTCCCTGCCACCCAGAGGACCGCGCGTTTTCCCGTGGACCACACTTGCCAGCCCGTCTCCCACCCCGCCAGAGGCAGAGTGCCAGGGAAGAGCTAGGGACCGGGGCCGGGAAGAGGGGCCGGCCACGGTTCCGGGCCACGTGGTGCGGGCCCGGGCGGGCGGGAACCACGCCCAGGGACCGGGTCTCCCTGGGGGTCTCGGGCCTGAGACCTGCCTGGGGGGCTAAGAGTCTCTCTTGGCTCAAACGGCCCCACCTGCCCCGAGGCGGAAAACTTGGATCGAGACGCTTCTACTCTCTAAAGTCTGGGCTGAACTTTGCGAGAAGGGACTGTGTGCGCTGCGACCTGGGTCCCACAGAGCTCGAACCCCCCCTGCCCGTGAAGGGATCCGCGGCCTGTGGTCCCTGGTGTCCGCAAAAGGCATTCACCTGCGGAGAACCTGGGCCCAGGTGAGCGGGACCAGGCCCCACGGCAGGAGCCTGGGGAGGCCACTGGAGCCACGGGGGCCAGGGCTGGGCATTTTCCCGGGTGCTCTCTCGGGTCCCAGGCGCCCTCTCTCGCCAGGGGAGTGCCCACGCCGTCCCCTGACCCCCGCAGGACGCCTGCATCCCGCCATAAGCGGCCCACCTCGTCCATGGAGCTGGGACACATGGGGCCGGGGTGCGAGCAACTGGCCTACGTGGCTGCAAACCCGCAGACCCCTCCGTCCCGTCCCCACCACTGCGAAGATCCCCCTGTTCTTCCATCCGTAAAGGGGTCCCCCTTTACGGATGGAAGAACAGGGGGGAGGCCCCCAGGAGATGGCTTTTGTCCGAGCCGCGGCTGGGTGGTTTCGGGCCAAGAGGCGGGGCCGCGCAGGCGCAAGCAGGCCCCACCCCAAGAGCATCCCTCCGGGCAACGTGCCCCCCCCTTGAGATATCAGGCCAGGTCCACAGGGTCCCTGGGCTGGTGTCAGAGTTAACGGAGGCCCTCCCTGCCACCCAGAGGACCGCGCGTTTTCCCGTGGACCACACTGCCCAGCAGCTCTCCCACCCCCGCAGAGGCAGAGTGCCAGGAAAGAACTAGGGACCTGGTGCCTGGAAGAGGGGCCGGCCACGGTTCCGCGCCAGGTGGAGCGGTTCCGGGCGGGCGGGCGGGACCCTCGACCAAGGACCGGTTCTCCCTTGGGGCGTCTGGCCTGTGCCCCGCCTGGGAGGCTAAGAGCCTTGCTTCGCCTGCAAAGCCCCCACCCTGCCACAAGGCGGCACACTTGGACCCAGCCGCTTCAACCCTCCAGTCTCTGCGGAACCACCCAAAAATGGAGTGTGACCGCTGCGACCTCAGTCCCCCAGAGCTCGAACCCCCACCTCTGTGAGGGAATCGGCGACCTCCTGTCCTTGGCGTCCGCAAAAGTCATTCACCTGCGGTGAACCTGGGCCTCGGGCGAGCACGGTCAGGCCCCATGGTAGGAGCCCGGGGAGGCAATGGAGGCCTCTGCGGCCAGGCCTCGGACTCTCCCCGGGGCTCTCTCGGGTCCCAGGCGCCCTCTCTCGCCCGGGGAGTGCCCACGCCGTCCCCTGACCCCCGCAGGACGCCTGCATCCCGCCATAAGCGGCCCACCTCGTCCATGGAGCTGGGACACATGGGGCCGGGGTGCGAGCAACTGGCCTACGTGGCTGCAAACCCGCAGACCCCTCCGTCCCGTCCCCACCACTGCGAAGATCCCCCTGTTCTTCCATCCGTAAAGGGGTCCCCCTTTACGGATGGAAGAACAGGGGGGAGGCCCCCAGGAGATGGCTTTTGTCCGAGCCGCGGCTGGGTGGTTTCGGGCCAAGAGGCGGGGCCGCGCAGGCGCAAGCAGGCCCCACCCCAAGAGCATCCCTCCGGGCAACGTGCCCCCCCCTTGAGATATCAGGCCAGGTCCACAGGGTCCCTGGGCTGGTGTCAGAGTTAACGGAGGCCCTCCCTGCCACCCAGAGGACCGCGCGTTTTCCCGTGGACCACACTTCCCAGCAGCTCTCCCACCCCCGCTTAGGCAGAGTGCCAGGAAAGAACTAGGGACCTGGTGCCTGGAAGAGGGGCCGGCCACGGTTCCGTGCCAGGTGGAGCGGTTCCGGGCGGGCGGGCGGGACCCTCGACCAAGGACCGGTTCTCCCTTGGGGCGTCTGGCCTGTGCCCCGCCTGGGAGGCTAAGAGCCTTGCTTCGCCTGCAAAGCCCCCACCCTGCCACAAGGCGGCACACTTGGACCCAGCCGCTTCAACCCTCCAGTCTCTGCGGAACCACCCAAAAATGGAGTGTGACCGCTGCGACCTCAGTCCCCCAGAGCTCGAACCCCCACCTCTGTGAGGGAATCGACGACCTCCTGTCCTTGGCGTCCGCAAAAGGCATTCACCTGCGGTGAACCTGGGCCTCGGGCGAGCACGGTCAGGCCCCATGGTAGGAGCCCGGGGAGGCAATGGAGGCCTCTGCGGCCAGGCCTCGGACTCTCCCCGGGGCTCTCTCGGGTCCCAGGCGCCCTCTCTCGCCCGGGGAGTGCCCACGCCGTCCCCTGACCCCCGCAGGACGCCTGCATCCCGCCATAAGCGGCCCACCTCGTCCATGGAGCTGGGACACATGGGGCCGGGGTGCGAGCAACTGGCCTACGTGGCTGCAAACCCGCAGACCCCTCCGTCCCGTCCCCACCACTGCGAAGATCCCCCTGTTCTTCCATCCGTAAAGGGGTCCCCCTTTACGGATGGAAGAACAGGGCGGAGGCCCCCAGGAGATGGCTTTTGTCCAAGCCGCGGCTGGGTGGTTTCGGGCCAAGAGGCGGGGCCGCGCAGGCGCAAGCAGGCCCCACCCCAAGAGCATCCCTCCGGGCAACGTGCCCCCCCCTTGAGATATCAGGCCAGGTCCACAGGGTCCCTGGGCTGGTGTCAGAGTTAACGGAGGCCCTCCCTGCCACCCAGAGGACCGCGCGTTTTCCCGTGGACCACACTTCCCAGCAGCTCTCCCACCCCCGCTTAGGCAGAGTGCCAGGAAAGAACTAGGGACCTGGTGCCTGGAAGAGGGGCCGGCCACGGTTCCGCGCCAGGTGGAGCGGTTCCGGGCGGGCGGGCGGGACCCTCGACCAAGGACCGGTTCTCCCTTGGGGCGTCTGGCCTGTGCCCCGCCTGGGAGGCTAAGAGCCTTGCTTCGCCTGCAAAGCCCCCACCCTGCCACAAGGCGGCACACTTGGACCCAGCCGCTTCAACCCTCCAGTCTCTGCGGAACCACCCAAAAATGGAGTGTGACCGCTGCGACCTCAGTCCCCCAGAGCTCGAACCCCCACCTCTGTGAGGGAATCGACGACCTCCTGTCCTTGGCGTCCGCAAAAGGCATTCACCTGCGGTGAACCTGGGCCTCGGGCGAGCACGGTCAGGCCCCATGGTAGGAGCCCGGGGAGGCAATGGAGGCCTCTGCGGCCAGGCCTCGGACTCTCCCCGGGGCTCTCTCGGGTCCCAGGCGCCCTCTCTCGCCCGGGGAGTGCCCACGCCGTCCCCTGACCCCCGCAGGACGCCTGCATCCCGCCATAAGCGGCCCACCTCGTCCATGGAGCTGGGACACATGGGGCCGGGGTGCGAGCAACTGGCCTACGTGGCTGCAAACCCGCAGACCCCTCCGTCCCGTCCCCACCACTGCGAAGATCCCCCTGTTCTTCCATCCGTAAAGGGGTCCCCCTTTACGGATGGAAGAACAGGGGGGAGGCCCCCAGGAGATGGCTTTTGTCCGAGCCGCGGCTGGGTGGTTTCGGGCCAAGAGGCGGGGCCGCGCAGGCGCAAGCAGGCCCCACCCCAAGAGCATCCCTCCGGGCAACGTGCCCCCCCCTTGAGATATCAGGCCAGGTCCACAGGGTCCCTGGGCTGGTGTCAGAGTTAACGGAGGCCCTCCCTGCCACCCAGAGGACCGCGCGTTTTCCCGTGGACCACACTTCCCAGCAGCTCTCCCACCCCCGCTTAGGCAGAGTGCCAGGAAAGAACTAGGGACCTGGTGCCTGGAAGAGGGGCCGGCCACGGTTCCGTGCCAGGTGGAGCGGTTCCGGGCGGGCGGGCGGGACCCTCGACCAAGGACCGGTTCTCCCTTGGGGCGTCTGGCCTGTGCCCCGCCTGGGAGGCTAAGAGCCTTGCTTCGCCTGCAAAGCCCCCACCCTGCCACAAGGCGGCACACTTGGACCCAGCCGCTTCAACCCTCCAGTCTCTGCGGAACCACCCAAAAATGGAGTGTGACCGCTGCGACCTCAGTCCCCCAGAGCTCGAACCCCCACCTCTGTGAGGGAATCGACGACCTCCTGTCCTTGGCGTCCGCAAAAGGCATTCACCTGCGGTGAACCTGGGCCTCGGGCGAGCACGGTCAGGCCCCATGGTAGGAGCCCGGGGAGGCAATGGAGGCCTCTGCGGCCAGGCCTCGGACTCTCCCCGGGGCTCTCTCGGGTCCCAGGCGCCCTCTCTCGCCCGGGGAGTGCCCACGCCGTCCCCTGACCCCCGCAGGACGCCTGCATCCCGCCATAAGCGGCCCACCTCGTCCATGGAGCTGGGACACATGGGGCCGGGGTGCGAGCAACTGGCCTACGTGGCTGCAAACCCCGCAGACCCCTCCGTCCCGTCCCCACCACTGCGAAGATCCCCCTGTTCTTCCATCCGTAAAGGGGTCCCCCTTTACGGATGGAAGAACAGGGCGGAGGCCCCCAGGAGATGGCTTTTGTCCAAGCCGCGGCTGGGTGGTTTCGGGCCAAGAGGCGGGGCCGCGCAGGCGCAAGCAGGCCCCACCCCAAGAGCATCCCTCCGGGCAACGTGCCCCCCCCTTGAGATATCAGGCCAGGTCCACAGGGTCCCTGGGCTGGTGTCAGAGTTAACGGAGGCCCTCCCTGCCACCCAGAGGACCGCGCGTTTTCCCGTGGACCACACTTCCCAGCAGCTCTCCCACCCCCGCTTAGGCAGAGTGCCAGGAAAGAACTAGGGACCTGGTGCCTGGAAGAGGGGCCGGCCACGGTTCCGTGCCAGGTGGAGCGGTTCCGGGCGGGCGGGCGGGACCCTCGACCAAGGACCGGTTCTCCCTTGGGGCGTCTGGCCTGTGCCCCGCCTGGGAGGCTAAGAGCCTTGCTTCGCCTGCAAAGCCCCCACCCTGCCACAAGGCGGCACACTTGGACCCAGCCGCTTCAACCCTCCAGTCTCTGCGGAACCACCCAAAAATGGAGTGTGACCGCTGCGACCTCAGTCCCCCAGAGCTCGAACCCCCACCTCTGTGAGGGAATCGACGACCTCCTGTCCTTGGCGTCCGCAAAAGGCATTCACCTGCGGTGAACCTGGGCCTCGGGCGAGCACGGTCAGGCCCCATGGTAGGAGCCCGGGGAGGCAATGGAGGCCTCTGCGGCCAGGCCTCGGACTCTCCCCGGGGCTCTCTCGGGTCCCAGGCGCCCTCTCTCGCCCAGGGAGTGCCCACGCCGTCCCCTGACCCCCGCAGGACGCCTGCATCCCGCCATAAGCGGCCCACCTCGTCCATGGAGCTGGGACACATGGGGCCGGGGTGCGAGCAACTGGCCTACGTGGCTGCAAACCCGCAGACCCCTCCGTCCCGTCCCCACCACTGCGAAGATCCCCCTGTTCTTCCATCCGTAAAGGGGTCCCCCTTTACGGATGGAAGAACAGGGGGGAGGCGCCCAAGAGATGGCTTTTGTCCGAGCCGCGGCTGGGTGGTTTCGGGCCAAGAGGCGGGGCCGCGCAGGCGCAAGCAGGCCCCACCCCAAGAGCATCCCTCCGGGCAACGTGCCCCCCCCTTGAGATATCAGGCCAGGTCCACAGGGTCCCTGGGCTGGTGTCAGAGTTAACGGAGGCCCTCCCTGCCACCCAGAGGACCGCGCGTTTTCCCGTGGACCACACTTCCCAGCAGCTCTCCCACCCCCGCTTAGGCAGAGTGCCAGGAAAGAACTAGGGACCTGGTGCCTGGAAGAGGGGCCGGCCACGGTTCCGTGCCAGGTGGAGCGGTTCCGGGCGGGCGGGCGGGACCCTCGACCAAGGACCGGTTCTCCCTTGGGGCGTCTGGCCTGTGCCCCGCCTGGGAGGCTAAGAGCCTTGCTTCGCCTGCAAAGCCCCCACCCTGCCACAAGGCGGCACACTTGGACCCAGCCGCTTCAACCCTCCAGTCTCTGCGGAACCACCCAAAAATGGAGTGTGACCGCTGCGACCTCAGTCCCCCAGAGCTCGAACCCCCACCTCTGTGAGGGAATCGGCGACCTCCTGTCCTTGGCGTCCGCAAAAGGCATTCACCTGCGGTGAACCTGGGCCTCGGGCGAGCACGGTCAGGCCCCATGGTAGGAGCCCGGGGAGGCAATGGAGGCCTCTGCGGCCAGGCCTCGGACTCTCCCCGGGGCTCTCTCGGGTCCCAGGCGCCCTCTCTCGCCCGGGGAGTGCCCACGCCGTCCCCTGACCCCCGCAGGACGCCTGCATCCCGCCATAAGCGGCCCACCTCGTCCATGGAGCTGGGACACATGGGGCCGGGGTGCGAGCAACTGGCCTACGTGGCTGCAAACCCGCAGACCCCTCCGTCCCGTCCCCACCACTGCGAAGATCCCCCCTGTTCTTCCATCCGTAAAGGGGTCCCCCTTTACGGATGGAAGAACAGGGGGGAGGCCCCCAGGAGATGGCTTTTGTCCGAGCCGCGGCTGGGTGGTTTCGGGCCAAGAGGCGGGGCCGCGCAGGCGCAAGCAGGCCCCACCCCAAGAGCATCCCTCCGGGCAACGTGCCCCCCCCTTGAGATATCAGGCCAGGTCCACAGGGTCCCTGGGCTGGTGTCAGAGTTAACGGAGGCCCTCCCTGCCACCCAGAGGACCGCGCGTTTTCCCGTGGACCACACTTCCCAGCAGCTCTCCCACCCCCGCTTAGGCAGAGTGCCAGGAAAGAACTAGGGACCTGGTGCCTGGAAGAGGGGCCGGCCACGGTTCCGTGCCAGGTGGAGCGGTTCCGGGCGGGCGGGCGGGACCCTCGACCAAGGACCGGTTCTCCCTTGGGGCGTCTGGCCTGTGCCCCGCCTGGGAGGCTAAGAGCCTTGCTTCGCCTGCAAAGCCCCCACCCTGCCACAAGGCGGCACACTTGGACCCAGCCGCTTCAACCCTCCAGTCTCTGCGGAACCACCCAAAAATGGAGTGTGACCGCTGCGACCTCAGTCCCCCAGAGCTCGAACCCCCACCTCTGTGAGGGAATCGACGACCTCCTGTCCTTGGCGTCCGCAAAAGGCATTCACCTGCGGTGAACCTGGGCCTCGGGCGAGCACGGTCAGGCCCCATGGTAGGAGCCCGGGGAGGCAATGGAGGCCTCTGCGGCCAGGCCTCGGACTCTCCCCGGGGCTCTCTCGGGTCCCAGGCGCCCTCTCTCGCCCGGGGAGTGCCCACGCCGTCCCCTGACCCCCGCAGGACGCCTGCATCCCGCCATAAGCGGCCCACCTCGTCCATGGAGCTGGGACACATGGGGCCGGGGTGCGAGCAACTGGCCTACGTGGCTGCAAACCCGCAGACCCCTCCGTCCCGTCCCCACCACTGCGAAGATCCCCCTGTTCTTCCATCCGTAAAGGGGTCCCCCTTTACGGATGGAAGAACAGGGGGGAGGCGCCCAGGAGATGGCTTTTGTCCGAGCCGCGGCTGGGTGGTTTCGGGCCAAGAGGCGGGGCCGCGCAGGCGCAAGCAGGCCCCACCCCAAGAGCATCCCTCCGGGCAACGTGCCCCCCCCTTGAGATATCAGGCCAGGTCCACAGGGTCCCTGGGCTGGTGTCAGAGTTAACGGAGGCCCTCCCTGCCACCCAGAGGACCGCGCGTTTTCCCGTGGACCACACTTGCCAGCCCGTCTCCCACCCCGCCAGAGGCAGAGTGCCAGGGAAGAGCTAGGGACCGGGGCCGGGAAGAGTGGCCGGCCACGGTTCCGGGCCACGTGGTGCGGGCCCGGGCGGGCGGGAACCACGCCCAGGGACCGGGTCTCCCTGGGGGTCTCGGGCCTGAGACCTGCCTGGGGGGCTAAGAGTCTCTCTTGGCTCAAACGGCCCCAACTGCCCCGAGGCGGAAAACTTGGATCGAGACGCTTCTACTCTCTAAAGTCTGGGCTGAACTTTGCGAGAAGGGACTGTGTGCGCTGCGACCTGGGTCCCACAGAGCTCGAACCCCCCCTGCCCGTGAAGGGATCCGCGGCCTGTGGTCCCTGGTGTCCGCAAAAGGCATTCACCTGCGGAGAACCTGGGCCCAGGTGAGCGGGACCAGGCCCCACGGCAGGAGCCTGGGGAGGCCACTGGAGCCACGGGGGCCAGGGCTGGGCATTTTCCCGGGTGCTCTCTCGGGTCCCAGGCGCCCTCTCTCGCCCGGGGAGTGCCCACGCCGTCCCCTGACCCCCGCAGGACGCCTGCATCCCGCCATAAGCGGCCCACCTCGTCCATGGAGCTGGGACACATGGGGCCGGGGTGCGAGCAACTGGCCTACGTGGCTGCAAACCCGCAGACCCCTCCGTCCCGTCCCCACCACTGCGAAGATCCCCCTGTTCTTCCATCCGTAAAGGGGTCCCCCTTTACGGATGGAAGAACAGGGGGGAGGCCCCCAGGAGATGGCTTTTGTCCGAGCCGCGGCTGGGTGGTTTCGGGCCAAGAGGCGGGGCCGCGCAGGCGCAAGCATGCCCCACCCCAAGAGCATCCCTCCGGGCAACGTGCCCCCCCCTTGAGATATCAGGCCAGGTCCACAGGGTCCCTGGGCTGGTGTCAGAGTTAACGGAGGCCCTCCCTGCCACCCAGAGGACCGCGCGTTTTCCCGTGGACCACACTTCCCAGCAGCTCTCCCACCCCCGCAGAGGCAGAGTGCCAGGAAAGAACTAGGGACCTGGTGCCTGGAAGAGGGGCCGGCCACGGTTCCGCGCCAGGTGGAGCGGTTCCGGGCGGGCGGGCGGGACCCTCGACCAAGGACCGGTTCTCCCTTGGGGCGTCTGGCCTGTGCCCCGCCTGGGAGGCTAAGAGCCTTGCTTCGCCTGCAAAGCCCCCACCCTGCCACAAGGCGGCACACTTGGACCCAGCCGCTTCAACCCTCCAGTCTCTGCGGAACCACCCAAAAATGGAGTGTGACCGCTGCGACCTCAGTCCCCCAGAGCTCGAACCCCCACCTCTGTGAGGGAATCGGCGACCTCCTGTCCTTGGCGTCCGCAAAAGGCATTCACCTGCGGTGAACCTGGGCCTCGGGCGAGCACGGTCAGGCCCCATGGTAGGAGCCCGGGGAGGCAATGGAGGCCTCTGCGGCCAGGCCTCGGACTCTCCCCGGGGCTCTCTCGGGTCCCAGGCGCCCTCTCTCGCCCGGGGAGTGCCCACGCCGTCCCCTGACCCCCGCAGGACGCCTGCATCCCGCCATAAGCGGCCCACCTCGTCCATGGAGCTGGGACACATGGGGCCGGGGTGCGAGCAACTGGCCTACGTGGCTGCAAACCCGCAGACCCCTCCGTCCCGTCCCCACCACTGCGAAGATCCCCCTGTTCTTCCATCCGTAAAGGGGTCCCCCTTTACGGATGGAAGAACAGGGGGGAGGCCCCCAGGAGATGGCTTTTGTCCGAGCCGCGGCTGGGTGGTTTCGGGCCAAGAGGCGGGGCCGCGCAGGCGCAAGCAGGCCCCACCCCAAGAGCATCCCTCCGGGCAACGTGCCCCCCCCTTGAGATATCAGGCCAGGTCCACAGGGTCCCTGGGCTGGTGTCAGAGTTAACGGAGGCCCTCCCTGCCACCCAGAGGACCGCGCGTTTTCCCGTGGACCACACTTCCCAGCAGCTCTCCCACCCCCGCTTAGGCAGAGTGCCAGGAAAGAACTAGGGACCTGGTGCCTGGAAGAGGGGCCGGCCACGGTTCCGTGCCAGGTGGAGCGGTTCCGGGCGGGCGGGCGGGACCCTCGACCAAGGACCGGTTCTCCCTTGGGGCGTCTGGCCTGTGCCCCGCCTGGGAGGCTAAGAGCCTTGCTTCGCCTGCAAAGCCCCCACCCTGCCACAAGGCGGCACACTTGGACCCAGCCGCTTCAACCCTCCAGTCTCTGCGGAACCACCCAAAAATGGAGTGTGACCGCTGCGACCTCAGTCCCCCAGAGCTCGAACCCCCACCTCTGTGAGGGAATCGACGACCTCCTGTCCTTGGCGTCCGCAAAAGGCATTCACCTGCGGTGAACCTGGGCCTCGGGCGAGCACGGTCAGGCCCCATGGTAGGAGCCCGGGGAGGCAATGGAGGCCTCTGCGGCCAGGCCTCGGACTCTCCCCGGGGCTCTCTCGGGTCCCAGGCGCCCTCTCTCGCCCGGGGAGTGCCCACGCCGTCCCCTGACCCCCGCAGGACGCCTGCATCCCGCCATAAGCGGCCCACCTCGTCCATGGAGCTGGGACACATGGGGCCGGGGTGCGAGCAACTGGCCTACGTGGCTGCAAACCCGCAGACCCCTCCGTCCCGTCCCCACCACTGCGAAGATCCCCCTGTTCTTCCATCCGTAAAGGGGTCCCCCTTTACGGATGGAAGAACAGGGGGGAGGCGCCCAGGAGATGGCTTTTGTCCGAGCCGCGGCTGGGTGGTTTCGGGCCAAGAGGCGGGGCCGCGCAGGCGCAAGCAGGCCCCACCCCAAGAGCATCCCTCCGGGCAACGTGCCCCCCCCTTGAGATATCAGGCCAGGTCCACAGGGTCCCTGGGCTGGTGTCAGAGTTAACGGAGGCCCTCCCTGCCACCCAGAGGACCGCGCGTTTTCCCGTGGACCACACTTGCCAGCCCGTCTCCCACCCCGCCAGAGGCAGAGTGCCAGGGAAGAGCTAGGGACCGGGGCCGGGAAGAGTGGCCGGCCACGGTTCCGGGCCACGTGGTGCGGGCCCGGGCGGGCGGGAACCACGCCCAGGGACCGGGTCTCCCTGGGGGTCTCGGGCCTGAGACCTGCCTGGGGGGCTAAGAGTCTCTCTTGGCTCAAACGGCCCCAACTGCCCCGAGGCGGAAAACTTGGATCGAGACGCTTCTACTCTCTAAAGTCTGGGCTGAACTTTGCGAGAAGGGACTGTGTGCGCTGCGACCTGGGTCCCACAGAGCTCGAACCCCCCCTGCCCGTGAAGGGATCCGCGGCCTGTGGTCCCTGGTGTCCGCAAAAGGCATTCACCTGCGGAGAACCTGGGCCCAGGTGAGCGGGACCAGGCCCCACGGCAGGAGCCTGGGGAGGCCACTGGAGCCACGGGGGCCAGGGCTGGGCATTTTCCCGGGTGCTCTCTCGGGTCCCAGGCGCCCTCTCTCGCCCGGGGAGTGCCCACGCCGTCCCCTGACCCCCGCAGGACGCCTGCATCCCGCCATAAGCGGCCCACCTCGTCCATGGAGCTGGGACACATGGGGCCGGGGTGCGAGCAACTGGCCTACGTGGCTGCAAACCCGCAGACCCCTCCGTCCCGTCCCCACCACTGCGAAGATCCCCCTGTTCTTCCATCCGTAAAGGGGTCCCCCTTTACGGATGGAAGAACAGGGGGGAGGCCCCCAGGAGATGGCTTTTGTCCGAGCCGCGGCTGGGTGGTTTCGGGCCAAGAGGCGGGGCCGCGCAGGCGCAAGCATGCCCCACCCCAAGAGCATCCCTCCGGGCAACGTGCCCCCCCCTTGAGATATCAGGCCAGGTCCACAGGGTCCCTGGGCTGGTGTCAGAGTTAACGGAGGCCCTCCCTGCCACCCAGAGGACCGCGCGTTTTCCCGTGGACCACACTTCCCAGCAGCTCTCCCACCCCCGCAGAGGCAGAGTGCCAGGAAAGAACTAGGGACCTGGTGCCTGGAAGAGGGGCCGGCCACGGTTCCGCGCCAGGTGGAGCGGTTCCGGGCGGGCGGGCGGGACCCTCGACCAAGGACCGGTTCTCCCTTGGGGCGTCTGGCCTGTGCCCCGCCTGGGAGGCTAAGAGCCTTGCTTCGCCTGCAAAGCCCCCACCCTGCCACAAGGCGGCACACTTGGACCCAGCCGCTTCAACCCTCCAGTCTCTGCGGAACCACCCAAAAATGGAGTGTGACCGCTGCGACCTCAGTCCCCCAGAGCTCGAACCCCCACCTCTGTGAGGGAATCGGCGACCTCCTGTCCTTGGCGTCCGCAAAAGGCATTCACCTGAGGTGAACCTGGGCCTCGGGCGAGCACGGTCAGGCCCCATGGTAGGAGCCCGGGGAGGCAATGGAGGCCTCTGCGGCCAGGCCTCGGACTCTCCCCGGGGCTCTCTCGGGTCCCAGGCGCCCTCTCTCGCCCGGGGAGTGCCCACGCCGTCCCCTGACCCCCGCAGGACGCCTGCATCCCGCCATAAGCGGCCCACCTCGTCCATGGAGCTGGGACACATGGGGCCGGGGTGCGAGCAACTGGCCTACGTGGCTGCAAACCCGCAGACCCCTCCGTCCCGTCCCCACCACTGCGAAGATCCCCCTGTTCTTCCATCCGTAAAGGGGTCCCCCTTTACGGATGGAAGAACAGGGGGGAGGCCCCCAGGAGATGGCTTTTGTCCGAGCCGCGGCTGGGTGGTTTCGGGCCAAGAGGCGGGGCCGCGCAGGCGCAAGCAGGCCCCACCCCAAGAGCATCCCTCCGGGCAACGTGCCCCCCCCTTGAGATATCAGGCCAGGTCCACAGGGTCCCTGGGCTGGTGTCAGAGTTAACGGAGGCCCTCCCTGCCACCCAGAGGACCGCGCGTTTTCCCGTGGACCACACTTCCCAGCAGCTCTCCCACCCCCGCTTAGGCAGAGTGCCAGGAAAGAACTAGGGACCTGGTGCCTGGAAGAGGGGCCGGCCACGGTTCCGTGCCAGGTGGAGCGGTTCCGGGCGGGCGGGCGGGACCCTCGACCAAGGACCGGTTCTCCCTTGGGGCGTCTGGCCTGTGCCCCGCCTGGGAGGCTAAGAGCCTTGCTTCGCCTGCAAAGCCCCCACCCTGCCACAAGGCGGCACACTTGGACCCAGCCGCTTCAACCCTCCAGTCTCTGCGGAACCACCCAAAAATGGAGTGTGACCGCTGCGACCTCAGTCCCCCAGAGCTCGAACCCCCACCTCTGTGAGGGAATCGACGACCTCCTGTCCTTGGCGTCCGCAAAAGGCATTCACCTGCGGTGAACCTGGGCCTCGGGCGAGCACGGTCAGGCCCCATGGTAGGAGCCCGGGGAGGCAATGGAGGCCTCTGCGGCCAGGCCTCGGACTCTCCCCGGGGCTCTCTCGGGTCCCAGGCGCCCTCTCTCGCCCGGGGAGTGCCCACGCCGTCCCCTGACCCCCGCAGGACGCCTGCATCCCGCCATAAGCGGCCCACCTCGTCCATGGAGCTGGGACACATGGGGCCGGGGTGCGAGCAACTGGCCTACGTGGCTGCAAACCCGCAGACCCCTCCGTCCCGTCCCCACCACTGCGAAGATCCCCCTGTTCTTCCATCCGTAAAGGGGTCCCCCTTTACGGATGGAAGAACAGGGGGGAGGCGCCCAGGAGATGGCTTTTGTCCGAGCCGCGGCTGGGTGGTTTCGGGCCAAGAGGCGGGGCCGCGCAGGCGCAAGCAGGCCCCACCCCAAGAGCATCCCTCCGGGCAACGTGCCCCCCCCTTGAGATATCAGGCCAGGTCCACAGGGTCCCTGGGCTGGTGTCAGAGTTAACGGAGGCCCTCCCTGCCACCCAGAGGACCGCGCGTTTTCCCGTGGACCACACTTGCCAGCCCGTCTCCCACCCCGCCAGAGGCAGAGTGCCAGGGAAGAGCTAGGGACCGGGGCCGGGAAGAGTGGCCGGCCACGGTTCCGGGCCACGTGGTGCGGGCCCGGGCGGGCGGGAACCACGCCCAGGGACCGGGTCTCCCTGGGGGTCTCGGGCCTGAGACCTGCCTGGGGGGCTAAGAGTCTCTCTTGGCTCAAACGGCCCCAACTGCCCCGAGGCGGAAAACTTGGATCGAGACGCTTCTACTCTCTAAAGTCTGGGCTGAACTTTGCGAGAAGGGACTGTGTGCGCTGCGACCTGGGTCCCACAGAGCTCGAACCCCCCCTGCCCGTGAAGGGATCCGCGGCCTGTGGTCCCTGGTGTCCGCAAAAGGCATTCACCTGCGGAGAACCTGGGCCCAGGTGAGCGGGACCAGGCCCCACGGCAGGAGCCTGGGGAGGCCACTGGAGCCACGGGGGCCAGGGCTGGGCATTTTCCCGGGTGCTCTCTCGGGTCCCAGGCGCCCTCTCTCGCCCGGGGAGTGCCCACGCCGTCCCCTGACCCCCGCAGGACGCCTGCATCCCGCCATAAGCGGCCCACCTCGTCCATGGAGCTGGGACACATGGGGCCGGGGTGCGAGCAACTGGCCTACGTGGCTGCAAACCCGCAGACCCCTCCGTCCCGTCCCCACCACTGCGAAGATCCCCCTGTTCTTCCATCCGTAAAGGGGTCCCCCTTTACAGATGGAAGAACAGGGGGGAGGCCCCCAGGAGATGGCTTTTGTCCGAGCCGCGGCTGGGTGGTTTCGGGCCAAGAGGCGGGGCCGCGCAGGCGCAAGCATGCCCCACCCCAAGAGCATCCCTCCGGGCAACGTGCCCCCCCCTTGAGATATCAGGCCAGGTCCACAGGGTCCCTGGGCTGGTGTCAGAGTTAACGGAGGCCCTCCCTGCCACCCAGAGGACCGCGCGTTTTCCCGTGGACCACACTTCCCAGCAGCTCTCCCACCCCCGCAGAGGCAGAGTGCCAGGAAAGAACTAGGGACCTGGTGCCTGGAAGAGGGGCCGGCCACGGTTCCGCGCCAGGTGGAGCGGTTCCGGGCGGGCGGGCGGGACCCTCGACCAAGGACCGGTTCTCCCTTGGGGCGTCTGGCCTGTGCCCCGCCTGGGAGGCTAAGAGCCTTGCTTCGCCTGCAAAGCCCCCACCCTGCCACAAGGCGGCACACTTGGACCCAGCCGCTTCAACCCTCCAGTCTCTGCGGAACCACCCAAAAATGGAGTGTGACCGCTGCGACCTCAGTCCCCCAGAGCTCGAACCCCCACCTCTGTGAGGGAATCGACGACCTCCTGTCCTTGGCGTCCGCAAAAGGCATTCACCTGCGGTGAACCTGGGCCTCGGGCGAGCACGGTCAGGCCCCATGGTAGGAGCCCGGGGAGGCAATGGAGGCCTCTGCGGCCAGGCCTCGGACTCTCCCCGGGGCTCTCTCGGGTCCCAGGCGCCCTCTCTCGCCCGGGGAGTGCCCACGCCGTCCCCTGACCCCCGCAGGACGCCTGCATCCCGCCATAAGCGGCCCACCTCGTCCATGGAGCTGGGACACATGGGGCCGGGGTGCGAGCAACTGGCCTACGTGGCTGCAAACCCGCAGACCCCTCCGTCCCGTCCCCACCACTGCGAAGATCCCCCTGTTCTTCCATCCGTAAAGGGGTCCCCCTTTACGGATGGAAGAACAGGGGGGAGGCCCCCAGGAGATGGCTTTTGTCCGAGCCGCGGCTGGGTGGTTTCGGGCCAAGAGGCGGGCCGCGCAGGCGCAAGCAGGCCCCACCCCAAGAGCATCCCTCCGGGCAACGTGCCCCCCCCTTGAGATATCAGGCCAGGTCCACATGGTCCCTGGGCTGGTGTCAGAGTTAACGGAGGCCCTCCCTGCCACCCAGAGGACCGCGCGTTTTCCCATGGACCACACTTCCCAGCAGCTCTCCCACCCCCGCAGAGGCAGAGTGCCAGGAAAGAACTAGGGACCTGGTGCCTGGAAGAGGGGCCGGCCACGGTTCCGCGCCAGGTGGAGCGGTTCCGGGCGGGCGGGCGGGACCCTCGACCAAGGACCGGTTCTCCCTTGGGGCATCTGGCCTGTGCCCCGCCTGGGACGCTAAGAGCCTTGCTTCGCCTGCAAAGCCCCCACCCTGCCACAAGGCGGCACACTTGGACCCAGCCGCTTCAACCCTCCAGTCTCTGCGGAACCACCCAAAAATGGAGTGTGACCGCTGCGACCTCAGTCCCCCAGAGCTAGAACCCCCACCTCTGTGAGGGAATCGGCGACCTCCTGTCCTTGGCGTCCGCAAAAGGCATTCACCTGCGGTGAACCTGGGCCTCGGGCGAGCACGGTCAGGCCCCATGGTAGGAGCCCGGGGAGGCAATGGAGGCCTCTGCGGCCAGGCCTCGGACTCTCCCCGGGGCTCTCTCGGGTCCCAGGCGCCCTCTCTCGCCCAGGGAGTGCCCACGCCGTCCCCTGACCCCCGCAGGACGCCTGCATCCCGCCATAAGCGGCCCACCTCGTCCATGGAGCTGGGACACATGGGGCCGGGGTGCGAGCAACTGGCCTACGTGGCTGCAAACCCGCAGACCCCTCCGTCCCGTCCCCACCACTGCGAAGATCCCCCTGTTCTTCCATCCGTAAAGGGGTCCCCCTTTACGGATGGAAGAACAGGGGGGAGGCGCCCAGGAGATGGCTTTTGTCCGAGCCGCGGCTGGGTGGTTTCGGGCCAAGAGGCGGGGCCGCGCAGGCGCAAGCAGGCCCCACCCCAAGAGCATCCCTCCGGGCAACGTGCCCCCCCCTTGAGATATCAGGCCAGGTCCACAGGGTCCCTGGGCTGGTGTCAGAGTTAACGGAGGCCCTCCCTGCCACCCAGAGGACCGCGCGTTTTCCCGTGGACCACACTTGCCAGCCCGTCTCCCACCCCGCCAGAGGCAGAGTGCCAGGGAAGAGCTAGGGACCGGGGCCGGGAAGAGTGGCCGGCCACGGTTCCGGGCCACGTGGTGCGGGCCCGGGCGGGCGGGAACCACGCCCAGGGACCGGGTCTCCCTGGGGGTCTCGGGCCTGAGACCTGCCTGGGGGGCTAAGAGTCTCTCTTGGCTCAAACGGCCCCAACTGCCCCGAGGCGGAAAACTTGGATCGAGACGCTTCTACTCTCTAAAGTCTGGGCTGAACTTTGCGATAAGGGACTGTGTGCGCTGCGACCTGGGTCCCACAGAGCTCGAACCCCCCCTGCCCGTGAAGGGATCCGCGGCCTGTGGTCCCTGGTGTCCGCAAAAGGCATTCACCTGCGGAGAACCTGGGCCCAGGTGAGCGGGACCAGGCCCCACGGCAGGAGCCTGGGGAGGCCACTGGAGCCACGGGGGCCAGGGCTGGGCATTTTCCCGGGTGCTCTCTCGGGTCCCAGGCGCCCTCTCTCGCCCGGGGAGTGCCCACGCCGTCCCCTGACCCCCGCAGGACGCCTGCATCCCGCCATAAGCGGCCCACCTCGTCCATGGAGCTGGGACACATGGGGCCGGGGTGCGAGCAACTGGCCTACGTGGCTGCAAACCCGCAGACCCCTCCGTCCCGTCCCCACCACTGCGAAGATCCCCCTGTTCTTCCATCCGTAAAGGGGTCCCCCTTTACGGATGGAAGAACAGGGGGGAGGCCCCCAGGAGATGGCTTTTGTCCGAGCCGCGGCTGGGTGGTTTCGGGCCAAGAGGCGGGGCCGCGCAGGCGCAAGCATGCCCCACCCCAAGAGCATCCCTCCGGGCAACGTGCCCCCCCCTTGAGATATCAGGCCAGGTCCACAGGGTCCCTGGGCTGGTGTCAGAGTTAACGGAGGCCCTCCCTGCCACCCAGAGGACCGCGCGTTTTCCCGTGGACCACACTTCCCAGCAGCTCTCCCACCCCCGCAGAGGCAGAGTGCCAGGAAAGAACTAGGGACCTGGTGCCTGGAAGAGGGGCCGGCCACGGTTCCGCGCCAGGTGGAGCGGTTCCGGGCGGGCGGGCGGGACCCTCGACCAAGGACCGGTTCTCCCTTGGGGCGTCTGGCCTGTGCCCCGCCTGGGAGGCTAAGAGCCTTGCTTCGCCTGCAAAGCCCCCACCCTGCCACAAGGCGGCACACTTGGACCCAGCCGCTTCAACCCTCCAGTCTCTGCGGAACCACCCAAAAATGGAGTGTGACCGCTGCGACCTCAGTCCCCCAGAGCTCGAACCCCCACCTCTGTGAGGGAATCGGCGACCTCCTGTCCTTGGCGTCCGCAAAAGGCATTCACCTGAGGTGAACCTGGGCCTCGGGCGAGCACGGTCAGGCCCCATGGTAGGAGCCCGGGGAGGCAATGGAGGCCTCTGCGGCCAGGCCTCGGACTCTCCCCGGGGCTCTCTCGGGTCCCAGGCGCCCTCTCTCGCCGGGGAGTGCCCACGCCGTCCCCTGACCCCCGCAGGACGCCTGCATCCCGCCATAAGCGGCCCACCTCGTCCATGGAGCTGGGACACATGGGGCCGGGGTGCGAGCAACTGGCCTACGTGGCTGCAAACCCGCAGACCCCTCCGTCCCGTCCCCACCACTGCGAAGATCCCCCTGTTCTTCCATCCGTAAAGGGGTCCCCCTTTACGGATGGAAGAACAGGGGGGAGGCCCCCAGGAGATGGCTTTTGTCCGAGCCGCGGCTGGGTGGTTTCGGGCCAAGAGGCGGGGCCGCGCAGGCGCAAGCAGGCCCCACCCCAAGAGCATCCCTCCGGGCAAAGTGCCCCCCCCTTGAGATATCAGGCCAGGTCCACAGGGTCCCTGGGCTGGTGTCAGAGTTAACGGAGGCCCTCCCTGCCACCCAGAGGACCGCGCGTTTTCCCGTGGACCACACTTGCCAGCCCGTCTCCCACCCCGCCAGAGGCAGAGTGCCAGGGAAGAGCTAGGGACCGGGGCCGGGAAGAGGGGCCGGCCACGGTTCCGGGCCACGTGGTGCGGGCCCGGGCGGGCGGGAACCACGCCCAGGGACCGGGTCTCCCTGGGGGTCTCGGGCCTGAGACCTGCCTGGGGGGCTAAGAGTCTCTCTTGGCTCAAACGGCCCCACCTGCCCCGAGGCGGAAAACTTGGATCGAGACGCTTCTACTCTCTAAAGTCTGGGCTGAACTTTGCGAGAAGGGACTGTGTGCGCTGCGACCTGGGTCCCACAGAGCTCGAACCCCCCCTGCCCGTGAAGGGATCCGCGGCCTGTGGTCCCTGGTGTCCGCAAAAGGCATTCACCTGCGGAGAACCTGGGCCCAGGTGAGCGGGACCAGGCCCCACGGCAGGAGCCTGGGGAGGCCACTGGAGCCACGGGGGCCAGGGCTGGGCATTTTCCCGGGTGCTCTCTCGGGTCCCAGGCGCCCTCTCTCGCCCGGGGAGTGCCCACGCCGTCCCCTGACCCCCGCAGGACGCCTGCATCCCGCCATAAGCGGCCCACCTCGTCCATGGAGCTGGGATACATGGGGCCGGGGTGCGAGCAACTGGCCTACGTGGCTGCAAACCCGCAGACCCCTCCGTCCCGTCCCCACCACTGCGAAGATCCCCCTGTTCTTCCATCCGTAAAGGGGTCCCCCTTTACGGATGGAAGAACAGGGGGGAGGCCCCCAGGAGATGGCTTTTGTCCGAGCCGCGGCTGGGTGGTTTCGGGCCAAGAGGCGGGGCCGCGCAGGCGCAAGCAGGCCCCACCCCAAGAGCATCCCTCCGGGCAACGTGCCCCCCCGTTGAGATATCAGGCCAGGTCCACAGGGTCCCTGGGCTGGTGTCAGAGTTAACGGAGGCCCTCCCTGCCACCCAGAGGACCGCGCGTTTTCCCGTGGACCACACTGCCCAGCAGCTCTCCCACCCCCGCAGAGGCAGAGTGCCAGGAAAGAACTAGGGACCTGGTGCCTGGAAGAGGGGCCGGCCACGGTTCCGCGCCAGGTGGAGCGGTTCCGGGCGGGCGGGCGGGACCCTCGACCAAGGACCGGTTCTCCCTTGGGGCGTCTGGCCTGTGCCCCGCCTGGGAGGCTAAGAGCCTTGCTTCGCCTGCAAAGCCCCCACCCTGCCACAAGGCGGCACACTTGGACCCAGCCGCTTCAACCCTCCAGTCTCTGCGGAACCACCCAAAAATGGAGTGTGACCGCTGCGACCTCAGTCCCCCAGAGCTCGAACCCCCACCTCTGTGAGGGAATCGGCGACCTCCTGTCCTTGGCGTCCGCAAAAGGCATTCACCTGCGGTGAACCTGGGCCTCGGGCGAGCACGGTCAGGCCCCATGGTAGGAGCCCGGGGAGGCAATGGAGGCCTCTGCGGCCAGGCCTCGGACTCTCCCCGGGGCTCTCTCGGGTCCCAGGCGCCCTCTCTCGCCCGGGGAGTGCCCACGCCGTCCCCTGACCCCCGCAGGACGCCTGCATCCCGCCATAAGCGGCCCACCTCGTCCATGGAGCTGGGACACATGGGGCCGGGGTGCGAGCAACTGGCCTACGTGGCTGCAAACCCGCAGACCCCTCCGTCCCGTCCCCACCACTGCGAAGAACAGGGGGGAGGCGCCCAGGAGATGGCTTTTGTCCGAGCCGCGGCTGGGTGGTTTCGGGCCAAGAGGCGGGGCCGCGCAGGCGCAAGCAGGCCCCACCCCAAGAGCATCCCTCCGGGCAACGTGCCCCCCCCTTGAGATATCAGGCCAGGTCCACAGGGTCCCTGGGCTGGTGTCAGAGTTAACGGAGGCCCTCCCTGCCACCCAGAGGACCGCGCGTTTTCCCGTGGACCACACTTGCCAGCCCGTCTCCCACCCCGCCAGAGGCAGAGTGCCAGGGAAGAGCTAGGGACCGGGGCCGGGAAGAGGGGCCGGCCACGGTTCCGGGCCACGTGGTGCGGGCCCGGGCGGGCGGGAACCACGCCCAGGGACCGGGTCTCCCTGGGGGTCTCGGGCCTGAGACCTGCCTGGGGGGCTAAGAGTCTCTCTTGGCTCAAACGGCCCCACCTGCCCCGAGGCGGAAATCTTGGATCGAGACGCTTCTACTCTCTAAAGTCTGGGCTGAACTTTGCGAGAAGGGACTGTGTGCGCTGCGACCTGGGTCCCACAGAGCTCGAACCCCCCCTGCCCGTGAAGGGATCCGCGGCCTGTGGTCCCTGGTGTCCGCAAAAGGCATTCACCTGCGGAGAACCTGGGCCCAGGTGAGCGGGACCAGGCCCCACGGCAGGAGCCTGGGGAGGCCACTGGAGCCACGGGGGCCAGGGCTGGGCATTTTCCCGGGTGCTCTCTCGGGTCCCAGGCGCCCTCTCTCGCCCGGGGAGTGCCCACGCCGTCCCCTGACCCCCGCAGGACGCCTGCATCCCGCCATAAGCGGCCCACCTCGTCCATGGAGCTGGGACACATGGGGCCGGGGTGCGAGCAACTGGCCTACGTGGCTGCAAACCCGCAGACCCCTCCGTCCCGTCCCCACCACTGCGAAGATCCCCCTGTTCTTCCATCCGTAAAGGGGTCCCCCTTTACGGATGGAAGAACAGGGGGGAGGCCCCCAGGAGATGGCTTTTGTCCGAGCCGCGGCTGGGTGGTTTCGGGCCAAGAGGCGGGGCCGCGCAGGCGCAAGCAGGCCCCACCCCAAGAGCATCCCTCCGGGCAACGTGCCCCCCCCTTGAGATATCAGGCCAGGTCCACAGGGTCCCTGGGCTGGTGTCAGAGTTAACGGAGGCCCTCCCTGCCACCCAGAGGACCGCGCGTTTTCCCGTGGACCACACTGCCCAGCAGCTCTCCCACCCCCGCAGAGGCAGAGTGCCAGGAAAGAACTAGGGACCTGGTGCCTGGAAGAGGGGCCGGCCACGGTTCCGCGCCAGGTGGAGCGGTTCCGGGCGGGCGGGCGGGACCCTCGACCAAGGACCGGTTCTCCCTTGGGGCGTCTGGCCTGTGCCCCGCCTGGGAGGCTAAGAGCCTTGCTTCGCCTGCAAAGCCCCCACCCTGCCACAAGGCGGCACACTTGGACCCAGCCGCTTCAACCCTCCAGTCTCTGCGGAACCACCCAAAAATGGAGTGTGACCGCTGCGACCTCAGTCCCCCAGAGCTCGAACCCCCACCTCTGTGAGGGAATCGGCGACCTCCTGTCCTTGGCGTCCGCAAAAGGCATTCACCTGAGGTGAACCTGGGCCTCGGGCGAGCACGGTCAGGCCCCATGGTAGGAGCCCGGGGAGGCAATGGAGGCCTCTGCGGCCAGGCCTCGGACTCTCCCCGGGGCTCTCTCGGGTCCCAGGCGCCCTCTCTCGCCGGGGAGTGCCCACGCCGTCCCCTGACCCCCGCAGGACGCCTGCATCCCGCCATAAGCGGCCCACCTCGTCCATGGAGCTGGGACACATGGGGCCGGGGTGCGAGCAACTGGCCTACGTGGCTGCAAACCCGCAGACCCCTCCGTCCCGTCCCCACCACTGCGAAGATCCCCCTGTTCTTCCATCCGTAAAGGGGTCCCCCTTTACGGATGGAAGAACAGGGGGGAGGCCCCCAGGAGATGGCTTTTGTCCGAGCCGCGGCTGGGTGGTTTCGGGCCAAGAGGCGGGGCCGCGCAGGCGCAAGCAGGCCCCACCCCAAGAGCATCCCTCCGGGCAAAGTGCCCCCCCCCTTGAGATATCAGGCCAGGTCCACAGGGTCCCTGGGCTGGTGTCAGAGTTAACGGAGGCCCTCCCTGCCACCCAGAGGACCGCGCGTTTTCCCGTGGACCACACTTGCCAGCCCGTCTCCCACCCCGCCAGAGGCAGAGTGCCAGGGAAGAGCTAGGGACCGGGGCCGGGAAGAGGGGCCGGCCACGGTTCCGGGCCACGTGGTGCGGGCCCGGGCGGGCGGGAACCACGCCCAGGGACCGGGTCTCCCTGGGGGTCTCGGGCCTGAGACCTGCCTGGGGGGCTAAGAGTCTCTCTTGGCTCAAACGGCCCCACCTGCCCCGAGGCGGAAAACTTGGATCGAGACGCTTCTACTCTCTAAAGTCTGGGCTGAACTTTGCGAGAAGGGACTGTGTGCGCTGCGACCTGGGTCCCACAGAGCTCGAACCCCCCCTGCCCGTGAAGGGATCCGCGGCCTGTGGTCCCTGGTGTCCGCAAAAGGCATTCACCTGCGGAGAACCTGGGCCCAGGTGAGCGGGACCAGGCCCCACGGCAGGAGCCTGGGGAGGCCACTGGAGCCACGGGGGCCAGGGCTGGGCATTTTCCCGGGTGCTCTCTCGGGTCCCAGGCGCCCTCTCTCGCCCGGGGAGTGCCCACGCCGTCCCCTGACCCCCGCAGGACGCCTGCATCCCGCCATAAGCGGCCCACCTCGTCCATGGAGCTGGGATACATGGGGCCGGGGTGCGAGCAACTGGCCTACGTGGCTGCAAACCCGCAGACCCCTCCGTCCCGTCCCCACCACTGCGAAGATCCCCCTGTTCTTCCATCCGTAAAGGGGTCCCCCTTTACGGATGGAAGAACAGGGGGGAGGCCCCCAGGAGATGGCTTTTGTCCGAGCCGCGGCTGGGTGGTTTCGGGCCAAGAGGCGGGGCCGCGCAGGCGCAAGCAGGCCCCACCCCAAGAGCATCCCTCCGGGCAACGTGCCCCCCCCTTGAGATATCAGGCCAGGTCCACAGGGTCCCTGGGCTGGTGTCAGAGTTAACGGAGGCCCTCCCTGCCACCCAGAGGACCGCGCGTTTTCCCGTGGACCACACTTGCCAGCCCGTCTCCCACCCCGCCAGAGGCAGAGTGCCAGGGAAGAGCTAGGGACCGGGGCCGGGAAGAGGGGCCGGCCACGGTTCTGGGCCACGTGGTGCGGGCCCGGGCGGGCGGGAACCACGCCCAGGGACCGGGTCTCCCTGGGGGTCTCGGGCCTGAGACCTGCCTGGGGGGCTAAGAGTCTCTCTTGGCTCAAACGGCCCCACCTGCCCCGAGGCGGAAAACTTGGATCGAGACGCTTCTACTCTCTAAAGTCTGGGCTGAACTTTGCGAGAAGGGACTGTGTGCGCTGCGACCTGGGTCCCACAGAGCTCGAACCCCCCCTGCCCGTGAAGGGATCCGCGGCCTGTGGTCCCTGGTGTCCGCAAAAGGCATTCACCTGCGGAGAAACTGGGCCCAGGTGAGCGGGACCAGGCCCCACGGCAGGAGCCTGGGGAGGCCACTGGAGCCACGGGGGCCAGGGCTGGGCATTTTCCCGGGTGCTCTCTCGGGTCCCAGGCGCCCTTTCTCGCCCGGGGAGTGCCCACGCCGTCCCCTGACCCCCGCAGGACGCCTGCATCCCGCCATAAGCGGCCCACCTCGTCCATGGAGCTGGGACACATGGGGCCGGGGTGGGAGCAACTGGCCTACGTGGCTGCAAACCCGCAGACCCCTCCGTCCCGTCCCCACCACTGCGAAGATCCCCCTGTTCTTCCATCCGTAAAGGGGTCCCCCTTTACGGATGGAAGAACAGGGGGGAGGCCCCCAGGAGATGGCTTTTGTCCGAGCCGCGGCTGGGTGGTTTCGGGCCAAGAGGCGGGGCCGCGCAGGCGCAAGCAGGCCCCACCCCAAGAGCATCCCTCCGGGCAACGTGCCCCCCCCTTGAGATATCAGGCCAGGTCCACAGGGTCCCTGGGCTGGTGTCAGAGTTAACGGAGGCCCTCCCTGCCACCCAGAGGACCGCGCGTTTTCCCGTGGACCACACTTCCCAGCAGCTCTCCCACCCCCGCAGAGGCAGAGTGCCAGGAAAGAACTAGGGACCTGGTGCCTGGAAGAGGGGCCGGCCACGGTTCCGCGCCAGGTGGAGCGGTTCCGGGCGGGCGGGCGGGACCCTCGACCAAGGACCGGTTCTCCCTTGGGGCGTCTGGCCTGTGCCCCGCCTGGGAGGCTAAGAGCCTTGCTTCGCCTGCAAAGCCCCCACCCTGCCACAGGGCGGCACACTTGGACCCAGCCGCTTCAACCCTCCAGTCTCTGCGGAACCACCCAAAAATGGAGTGTGACCGCTGCGACCTCAGTCCCCCAGAGCTCGAACCTCCAGCTCTGTGAGGGAATCGGCGACCTCCTGTCCTTGGCGTCCGCAAAAGGCATTCACCTGCGGTGAACCTGGGCCTCGGGCGAGCACGGTCAGGCCCCATGGTAGGAGCCCGGGGAGGCAATGGAGGCCTCTGCGGCCAGGCCTCGGACTCTCCCCGGGGCTCTCTCGGGTCCCAGGCGCCCTCTCTCGCCCAGGGAGTGCCCACGCCGTCCCCTGACCCCCGCAGGACGCCTGCATCCCGCCATAAGCGGCCCACCTCGTCCATGGAGCTGGGACACATGGGGCCGGGGTGCGAGCAACTGGCCTACGTGGCTGCAAACCCGCAGACCCCTCCGTCCCGTCCCCACCACTGCGAAGATCCCCCTGTTCTTCCATCCGTAAAGGGGTCCCCCTTTACGGATGGAAGAACAGGGGGGAGGCGCCCAGGAGATGGCTTTTGTCCGAGCCGCGGCTGGGTGGTTTCGGGCCAAGAGGCGGGGCCGCGCAGGCGCAAGCAGGCCCCACCCCAAGAGCATCCCTCCGGGCAACGTGCCCCCCCCTTGAGATATCAGGCCAGGTCCACAGGGTCCCTGGGCTGGTGTCAGAGTTAACGGAGGCCCTCCCTGCCACCCAGAGGACCGCGCGTTTTCCCGTGGACCACACTTGCCAGCCCGTCTCCCACCCCGCCAGAGGCAGAGTGCCAGGGAAGAGCTAGGGACCGGGGCCGGGAAGAGGGGCCGGCCACGGTTCCGGGCCACGTGGTGCGGGCCCGGGCGGGCGGGAACCACGCCCAGGCACCGGGTCTCCCTGGGGGTCTCGGGCCTGAGACCTGCCTGGGGGGCTAAGAGTCTCTCTTGGCTCAAACGGCCCCACCTGCCCCGAGGCGGAAAACTTGGATCGAGACGCTTCTACTCTCTAAAGTCTGGGCTGAACTTTGCGAGAAGGGACTGTGTGCGCTGCGACCTGGGTCCCACAGAGCTCGAACCCCCCCTGCCCGTGAAGGGATCCGCGGCCTGTGGTCCCTGGTGTCCGCAAAAGGCATTCACCTGCGGAGAACCTGGGCCCAGGTGAGCGGGACCAGGCCCCACGGCAGGAGCCTGGGGAGGCCACTGGAGCCACGGGGGCCAGGGCTGGGCATTTTCCCGGGTGCTCTCTCGGGTCCCAGGCGCCCTCTCTCGCCCGGGGAGTGCCCACGCCGTCCCCTGACCCCCGCAGGACGCCTGCATCCCGCCATAAGCGGCCCACCTCGTCCATGGAGCTGGGACACATGGGGCCGGGGTGCGAGCAACTGGCCTACGTGGCTGCAAACCCGCAGACCCCTCCGTCCCGTCCCCACCACTGCGAAGATCCCCCTGTTCTTCCATCCGTAAAGGGGTCCCCCTTTACGGATGGAAGAACAGGGGGGAGGCCCCCAGGAGATGGCTTTTGTCCGAGCCGCGGCTGGGTGGTTTCGGGCCAAGAGGCGGGGCCGCGCAGGCGCAAGCAGGCCCCACCCCAAGAGCATCCCTCCGGGCAACGTGCCCCCCCCTTGAGATATCAGGCCAGGTCCACAGGGTCCCTGGGCTGGTGTCAGAGTTAACGGAGGCCCTCCCTGCCACCCAGAGGACCGCGCGTTTTCCCGTGGACCACACTTGCCAGCCCGTCTCCCACCCCGCCAGAGGCAGAGTGCCAGGGAAGAGCTAGGGACCGGGGCCGGGAAGAGGGGCCGGCCACGGTTCCGGGCCACGTGGTGCGGGCCCGGGCGGGCGGGAACCACGCCCAGGCACCGGGTCTCCCTGGGGGTCTCGGGCCTGAGACCTGCCTGGGGGGCTAAGAGTCTCTCTTGGCTCAAACGGCCCCACCTGCCCCGAGGCGGAAAACTTGGATCGAGACGCTTCTACTCTCTAAAGTCTGGGCTGAACTTTGCGAGAAGGGACTGTGTGCGCTGCGACCTGGGTCCCACAGAGCTCGAACCCCCCCTGCCCGTGAAGGGATCCGCGGCCTGTGGTCCCTGGTGTCCGCAAAAGGCATTCACCTGCGGAGAACCTGGGCCCAGGTGAGCGGGACCAGGCCCCACGGCAGGAGCCTGGGGAGGCCACTGGAGCCACGGGGGCCAGGGCTGGGCATTTTCCCGGGTGCTCTCTCGGGTCCCAGGCGCCCTCTCTCGCCCGGGGAGTGCCCACGCCGTCCCCTGACCCCCGCAGGACGCCTGCATCCCGCCATAAGCGGCCCACCTCGTCCATGGAGCTGGGACACATGGGGCCGGGGTGCGAGCAACTGGCCTACGTGGCTGCAAACCCGCAGACCCCTCCGTCCCGTCCCCACCACTGCGAAGATCCCCCTGTTCTTCCATCCGTAAAGGGGTCCCCCTTTACGGATGGAAGAACAGGGGGGAGGCCCCCAGGAGATGGCTTTTGTCCGAGCCGCGGCTGGGTGGTTTCGGGCCAAGAGGCGGGGCCGCGCAGGCGCAAGCAGGCCCCACCCCAAGAGCATCCCTCCGGGCAACGTGCCCCCCCCTTGAGATATCAGGCCAGGTCCACAGGGTCCCTGGGCTGGTGTCAGAGTTAACGGAGGCCCTCCCTGCCACCCAGAGGACCGCGCGTTTTCCCGTGGACCACACTTCCCAGCAGCTCTCCCACCCCCGCAGAGGCAGAGTGCCAGGAAAGAACTAGGGACCTGGTGCCTGGAAGAGGGGCCGGCCACGGTTCCGCGCCAGGTGGAGCGGTTCCGGGCGGGCGGGCGGGACCCTCGACCAAGGACCGGTTCTCCCTTGGGGCGTCTGGCCTGTGCCCCGCCTGGGAGGCTAAGAGCCTTGCTTCGCCTGCAAAGCCCCCACCCTGCCACAAGGCGGCACACTTGGACCCAGCCGCTTCAACCCTCCAGTCTCTGCGGAACCACCCAAAAATGGAGTGTGACCGCTGCGACCTCAGTCCCCCAGAGCTCGAACCCCCACCTCTGTGAGGGAATCGGCGACCTCCTGTCCTTGGCGTCCGCAAAAGGCATTCACCTGAGGTGAACCTGGGCCTCGGGCGAGCACGGTCAGGCCCCATGGTAGGAGCCCGGGGAGGCAATGGAGGCCTCTGCGGCCAGGCCTCGGACTCTCCCCGGGGCTCTCTCGGGTCCCAGGCGCCCTCTCTCGCCGGGGAGTGCCCACGCCGTCCCCTGACCCCCGCAGGACGCCTGCATCCCGCCATAAGCGGCCCACCTCGTCCGTGGAGCTGGGACACATGGGGCCGGGGTGCGAGCAACTGGCCTACGTGGCTGCAAACCCGCAGACCCCTCCGTCCCGTCCCCACCACTGCGAAGATCCCCCTGTTCTTCCATCCGTAAAGGGGTCCCCCTTTACGGATGGAAGAACAGGGGGGAGGCCCCCAGGAGATGGCTTTTGTCCGAGCCGCGGCTGGGTGGTTTCGGGCCAAGAGGCGGGGCCGCGCAGGCGCAAGCAGGCCCCACCCCAAGAGCATCCCTCCGGGCAAAGTGCCCCCCCCTTGAGATATCAGGCCAGGTCCACAGGGTCCCTGGGCTGGTGTCAGAGTTAACGGAGGCCCTCCCTGCCACCCAGAGGACCGCGCGTTTTCCCGTGGACCACACTTGCCAGCCCGTCTCCCACCCCGCCAGAGGCAGAGTGCCAGGGAAGAGCTAGGGACCGGGGCCGGGAAGAGGGGCCGGCCACGGTTCCGGGCCACGTGGTGCGGGCCCGGGCGGGCGGGAACCACGCCCAGGGACCGGGTCTCCCTGGGGGTCTCGGGCCTGAGACCTGCCTGGGGGGCTAAGAGTCTCTCTTGGCTCAAACGGCCCCACCTGCCCCGAGGCGGAAAACTTGGATCGAGACGCTTCTACTCTCTAAAGTCTGGGCTGAACTTTGCGAGAAGGGACTGTGTGCGCTGCGACCTGGGTCCCACAGAGCTCGAACCCCCCCTGCCCGTGAAGGGATCCGCGGCCTGTGGTCCCTGGTGTCCGCAAAAGGCATTCACCTGCGGAGAACCTGGGCCCAGGTGAGCGGGACCAGGCCCCACGGCAGGAGCCTGGGGAGGCCACTGGAGCCACGGGGGCCAGGGCTGGGCATTTTCCCGGGTGCTCTCTCGGGTCCCAGGCGCCCTCTCTCGCCCGGGGAGTGCCCACGCCGTCCCCTGACCCCCGCAGGACGCCTGCATCCCGCCATAAGCGGCCCACCTCGTCCATGGAGCTGGGATACATGGGGCCGGGGTGCGAGCAACTGGCCTACGTGGCTGCAAACCCGCAGACCCCTCCGTCCCGTCCCCACCACTGCGAAGATCCCCCTGTTCTTCCATCCGTAAAGGGGTCCCCCTTTACGGATGGAAGAACAGGGGGGAGGCCCCCAGGAGATGGCTTTTGTCCGAGCCGCGGCTGGGTGGTTTCGGGCCAAGAGGCGGGGCCGCGCAGGCGCAAGCAGGCCCCACCCCAAGAGCATCCCTCCGGGCAACGTGCCCCCCCCTTGAGATATCAGGCCAGGTCCACAGGGTCCCTGGGCTGGTGTCAGAGTTAACGGAGGCCCTCCCTGCCACCCAGAGGACCGCGCGTTTTCCCGTGGACCACACTGCCCAGCAGCTCTCCCACCCCCGCAGAGGCAGAGTGCCAGGAAAGAACTAGGGACCTGGTGCCTGGAAGAGGGGCCGGCCACGGTTCCGCGCCAGGTGGAGCGGTTCCGGGCGGGCGGGCGGGACCCTCGACCAAGGACCGGTTCTCCCTTGGGGCGTCTGGCCTGTGCCCCGCCTGGGAGGCTAAGAGCCTTGCTTCGCCTGCAAAGCCCCCACCCTGCCACAGGGCGGCACACTTGGACCCAGCCGCTTCAACCCTCCAGTCTCTGCGGAACCACCCAAAAATGGAGTGTGACCGCTGCGACCTCAGTCCCCCAGAGCTCGAACCTCCAGCTCTGTGAGGGAATCGGCGACCTCCTGTCCTTGGCGTCCGCAAAAGGCATTCACCTGCGGTGAACCTGGGCCTCGGGCGAGCACGGTCAGGCCCCATGGTAGGAGCCCGGGGAGGCAATGGAGGCCTCTGCGGCCAGGCCTCGGACTCTCCCCGGGGCTCTCTCGGGTCCCAGGCGCCCTCTCTCGCCCAGGGAGTGCCCACGCCGTCCCCTGACCCCCGCAGGACGCCTGCATCCCGCCATAAGCGGCCCACCTCGTCCATGGAGCTGGGACACATGGGGCCGGGGTGCGAGCAACTGGCCTACGTGGCTGCAAACCCGCAGACCCCTCCGTCCCGTCCCCACCACTGCGAAGATCCCCCTGTTCTTCCATCCGTAAAGGGGTCCCCCTTTACGGATGGAAGAACAGGGGGGAGGCGCCCAGGAGATGGCTTTTGTCCGAGCCGCGGCTGGGTGGTTTCGGGCCAAGAGGCGGGGCCGCGCAGGCGCAAGCAGGCCCCACCCCAAGAGCATCCCTCCGGGCAACGTGCCCCCCCCTTGAGATATCAGGCCAGGTCCACAGGGTCCCTGGGCTGGTGTCAGAGTTAACGGAGGCCCTCCCTGCCACCCAGAGGACCGCGCGTTTTCCCGTGGACCACACTTGCCAGCCCGTCTCCCACCCCGCCAGAGGCAGAGTGCCAGGGAAGAGCTAGGGACCGGGGCCGGGAAGAGGGGCCGGCCACGGTTCCGGGCCACGTGGTGCGGGCCCGGGCGGGCGGGAACCACGCCCAGGCACCGGGTCTCCCTGGGGGTCTCGGGCCTGAGACCTGCCTGGGGGGCTAAGAGTCTCTCTTGGCTCAAACGGCCCCACCTGCCCCGAGGCGGAAAACTTGGATCGAGACGCTTCTACTCTCTAAAGTCTGGGCTGAACTTTGCGAGAAGGGACTGTGTGCGCTGCGACCTGGGTCCCACAGAGCTCGAACCCCCCCTGCCCGTGAAGGGATCCGCGGCCTGTGGTCCCTGGTGTCCGCAAAAGGCATTCACCTGCGGAGAACCTGGGCCCAGGTGAGCGGGACCAGGCCCCACGGCAGGAGCCTGGGGAGGCCACTGGAGCCACGGGGGCCAGGGCTGGGCATTTTCCCGGGTGCTCTCTCGGGTCCCAGGCGCCCTCTCTCGCCCGGGGAGTGCCCACGCCGTCCCCTGACCCCCGCAGGACGCCTGCATCCCGCCATAAGCGGCCCACCTCGTCCATGGAGCTGGGACACATGGGGCCGGGGTGCGAGCAACTGGCCTACGTGGCTGCAAACCCGCAGACCCCTCCGTCCCGTCCCCACCACTGCGAAGATCCCCCTGTTCTTCCATCCGTAAAGGGGTCCCCCTTTACGGATGGAAGAACAGGGGGGAGGCCCCCAGGAGATGGCTTTTGTCCGAGCCGCGGCTGGGTGGTTTCGGGCCAAGAGGCGGGGCCGCGCAGGCACAAGCAGGCCCCACCCCAAGAGCATCCCTCCGGGCAACGTGCCCCCCCCTTGAGATATCAGGCCAGGTCCACAGGGTCCCTGGGCTGGTGTCAGAGTTAACGGAGGCCCTCCCTGCCACCCAGAGGACCGCGCGTTTTCCCGTGGACCACACTGCCCAGCAGCTCTCCCACCCCCGCAGAGGCAGAGTGCCAGGAAAGAACTAGGGACCTGGTGCCTGGAAGAGGGGCCGGCCACGGTTCCGCGCCAGGTGGAGCGGTTCCGGGCGGGCGGGCGGGACCCTCGACCAAGGACCGGTTCTCCCTTGGGGCGTCTGGCCTGTGCCCCGCCTGGGAGGCTAAGAGCCTTGCTTCGCCTGCAAAGCCCCCACCCTGCCACAAGGCGGCACACTTGGACCCAGCCGCTTCAACCCTCCAGTCTCTGCGGAACCACCCAAAAATGGAGTGTGACCGCTGCGACCTCAGTCCCCCAGAGCTCGAACCCCCACCTCTGTGAGGGAATCGGCGACCTCCTGTCCTTGGCGTCCGCAAAAGGCATTCACCTGCGGTGAACCTGGGCCTCGGGCGAGCACGGTCAGGCCCCATGGTAGGAGCCCGGGGAGGCAATGGAGGCCTCTGCGGCCAGGCCTCGGACTCTCCCCGGGGCTCTCTCGGGTCCCAGGCGCCCTCTCTCGCCCGGGGAGTGCCCACGCCGTCCCCTGACCCCCGCAGGACGCCTGCATCCCGCCATAAGCGGCCCACCTCGTCCATGGAGCTGGGACACATGGGGCCGGGGTGCGAGCAACTAGCCTACGTGGCTGCAAACCCGCAGACCCCTCCGTCCCGTCCCCACCACTGCGAAGATCCCCCTGTCCTTCCATCCGTAAAGGGGTCCCCCTTTACGGATGGAAGAACAGGGGGGAGGCGCCCAGGAGATGGCTTTTGTCCGAGCCGCGGCTGGGTGGTTTCGGGCCAAGAGGCGGGGCCGCGCAGGCGCAAGCAGGCCCCACCCCAAGAGCATCCCTCCGGGCAACGTGCCCCCCCCTTGAGATATCAGGCCAGGTCCACAGGGTCCCTGGGCTGGTGTCAGAGTTAACGGAGGCCCTCCCTGCCACCCAGAGGACCGCGCGTTTTCCCGTGGACCACACTTCCCAGCTGCTCTCCCACCCCCGCAGAGGCAGAGTGCCAGGAAAGAACTAGGGACCTGGTGCCTGGAAGAGGGGCCGGCCACGGTTCCGCGCCAGGTGGAGCGGTTCCGGGCGGGCGGGCGGGACCCTCGACCAAGGACCGGTTCTCCCTTGGGGCGTCTGGCCTGTGCCCGCCTGGGAGGCTAAGAGCCTTGCTTCGCCTGCAAAGCCCCCACCCTGCCACAAGGCGGCACACTTGGACCCAGCCGCTTCAACCCTCCAGTCTCTGCGGAACCACCCAAAAATGGAGTGTGACCGCTGCGACCTCAGTCCCCCAGAGCTCGAACCCCCACCTCTGTGAGGGAATCGGCGACCTCCTGTCCTTGGCGTCCCCAAAAGGCATTCACCTGCGGTGAACCTGGGCCTCGGGCAAGCACGGTCAGGCCCCATGGTAGGAGCCCGGGGAGGCAATGGAGGCCTCTGCGGCCAGGCCTCGGACTCTCCCCGGGGCTCTCTCGGGTCCCAGGCGCCCTCTCTCGCCCAGGGAGTGCCCACGCCGTCCCCTGACCCCCGCAGGACGCCTGCATCCCGCCATAAGCGGCCCACCTCGTCCATGGAGCTGGGACACATGGGGCCGGGGTGCGAGCAACTGGCCTACGTGGCTGCAAACCCGCAGACCCCTCCGTCCCGTCCCCACCACTGCGAAGATCCCCCTGTTCTTCCATCCGTAAAGGGGTCCCCCTTTACGGATGGAAGAACAGGGGGGAGGCCCCCAAGAGATGGCTTTTGTCCGAGCCGCGGCTGGGTGGTTTCGGGCCAAGAGGCGGGGCCGCGCAGGCGCAAGCAGGCCCCACCCCAAGAGCATCCCTCCGGGCAACGTGCCCCCCCCCTTGAGATATCAGGCCAGGTCCACAGGGTCCCTGGGCTGGTGTCAGAGTTAACGGAGGCCCTCCCTGCCACCCAGAGGACCGCGCGTTTTCCCGTGGACCACACTTGCCAGCCCGTCTCCCACCCCGCCAGAGGCAGAGTGCCAGGGAAGAGCTAGGGACCGGGGCCGGGAAGAGGGGCCGGCCACGGTTCCGGGCCACGTGGTGCGGGCCCGGGCGGGCGGGAACCACGCCCAGGGACCGGGTCTCCCTGGGGGTCTCGGGCCTGAGACCTGCCTGGGGGGCTAAGAGTCTCTCTTGGCTCAAACGGCCCCACCTGCCCCGAGGCGGAAAACTTGGATCGAGACGCTTCTACTCTCTAAAGTCTGGGCTGAACTTTGCGAGAAGGGACTGTGTGCGCTGCGACCTGGGTCCCACAGAGCTCGAACCCCCCCTGCCCGTGAAGGGATCCGCGGCCTGTGGTCCCTGGTGTCCGCAAAAGGCATTCACCTGCGGAGAACCTGGGCCCAGGTGAGCGGGACCAGGCCCCACGGCAGGAGCCTGGGGAGGCCACTGGAGCCACGGGGGCCAGGGCTGGGCATTTTCCCGGGTGCTCTCTCGGGTCCCAGGCGCCCTCTCTCGCCCGGGGAGTGCCCACGCCGTCCCCTGACCCCCGCAGGACGCCTGCATCCCGCCATAAGCGGCCCACCTCGTCCATGGAGCTGGGACACATGGGGCCGGGGTGCGAGCAACTGGCCTACGTGGCTGCAAACCCGCAGACCCCTCCGTCCCGTCCCCACCACTGCGAAGATCCCCCTGTTCTTCCATCCGTAAAGGGGTCCCCCTTTACGGATGGAAGAACAGGGGGGAGGCCCCCAGGAGATGGCTTTTGTCCGAGCCGCGGCTGGGTGGTTTCGGGCCAAGAGGCGGGGCCGCGCAGGCGCAAGCAGGCCCCACCCCAAGAGCATCCCTCCGGGCAACGTGCCCCCCCCTTGAGATATCAGGCCAGGTCCACAGGGTCCCTGGGCTGGTGTCAGAGTTAACGGAGGCCCTCCCTGCCACCCAGAGGACCGCGCGTTTTCCCGTGGACCACACTGCCCAGCAGCTCTCCCACCCCCGCAGAGGCAGAGTGCCAGGAAAGAACTAGGGACCTGGTGCCTGGAAGAGGGGCCGGCCACGGTTCCGCGCCAGGTGGAGCGGTTCCGGGCGGGCGGGCGGGACCCTCGACCAAGGACCGGTTCTCCCTTGGGGCGTCTGGCCTGTGCCCCGCCTGGGAGGCTAAGAGCCTTGCTTCGCCTGCAAAGCCCCCACCCTGCCACAAGGCGGCACACTTGGACCCAGCCGCTTCAACCCTCCAGTCTCTGCGGAACCACCCAAAAATGGAGTGTGACCGCTGCGACCTCAGTCCCCCAGAGCTCGAACCCCCACCTCTGTGAGGGAATCGGCGACCTCCTGTCCTTGGCGTCCGCAAAAGGCATTCACCTGCGGTGAACCTGGGCCTCGGGCGAGCACGGTCAGGCCCCATGGTAGGAGCCCGGGGAGGCAATGGAGGCCTCTGCGGCCAGGCCTCGGACTCTCCCCGGGGCTCTCTCGGGTCCCAGGCGCCCTCTCTCGCCGGGGAGTGCCCACGCCGTCCCCTGACCCCCGCAGGACGCCTGCATCCCGCCATAAGCGGCCCACCTCGTCCATGGAGCTGGGACACATGGGGCCGGGGTGCGAGCAACTGGCCTACGTGGCTGCAAACCCGCAGACCCCTCCGTCCCGTCCCCACCACTGCGAAGATCCCCCTGTTCTTCCATCCGTAAAGGGGTCCCCCTTTACGGATGGAAGAACAGGGGGGAGGCCCCCAGGAGATGGCTTTTGTCCGAGCCGCGGCTGGGTGGTTTCGGACCAAGAGGCGGGGCCGCGCAGGCGCAAGCAGGCCCCACCCCAAGAGCATCCCTCCGGGCAACGTGCCCCCCCCTTGAGATATCAGGCCAGGTCCACAGGGTCCCTGGGCTGGTGTCAGAGTTAACGGAGGCCCTCCCTGCCACCCAGAGGACCGCGCGATTTCCCGTGGACCACACTTCCCAGCAGCTCTCCCACCCCCGCAGAGGCAGAGTGCCAGGAAAGAACTAGGGACCTGGTGCCTGGAAGAGGGGCCGGCCACGGTTCCGCGCCAGGTGGAGCGGTTCCGGGCGGGCGGGCGGGACCCTCGACCAAGGACCGGTTCTCCCTTGGGGCGTCTGGCCTGTGCCCCGCCTGGGAGGCTAAGAGCCTTGCTTCGCCTGCAAAGCCCCCACCCTGCCACAAGGCGGCACACTTGGACCCAGCCGCTTCAACCCTCCAGTCTCTGCGGAACCACCCAAAAATGGAGTGTGACCGCTGCGACCTCAGTCCCCCAGAGCTCGAACCCCCACCTCTGTGAGGGAATCGACGACCTCCTGTCCTTGGCGTCCGCAAAAGGCATTCACCTGCGGTGAACCTGGGCCTCGGGCGAGCACGGTCAGGCCCCATGGTAGGAGCCCGGGGAGGCAATGGAGGCCTCTGCGGCCAGGCCTCGGACTCTCCCCGGGGCTCTCTCGGGTCCCAGGCGCCCTCTCTCGCCCGGGGAGTGCCCACGCCGTCCCCTGACCCCCGCAGGACGCCTGCATCCCGCCATAAGCGGCCCACCTCGTCCATGGAGCTGGGACACATGGGGCCGGGGTGCGAGCAACTGGCCTACGTGGCTGCAAACCCGCAGACCCCTCCGTCCCGTCCCCACCACTGCGAAGATCCCCCTGTTCTTCCATCCGTAAAGGGGTCCCCCTTTACGGATGGAAGAACAGGGCGGAGGCCCCCAGGAGATGGCTTTTGTCCAAGCCGCGGCTGGGTGGTTTCGGGCCAAGAGGCGGGGCCGCGCAGGCGCAAGCAGGCCCCACCCCAAGAGCATCCCTCCGGGCAACGTGCCCCCCCCTTGAGATATCAGGCCAGGTCCACAGGGTCCCTGGGCTGGTGTCAGAGTTAACGGAGGCCCTCCCTGCCACCCAGAGGACCGCGCGTTTTCCCGTGGACCACACTTCCCAGCAGCTCTCCCACCCCCGCTTAGGCAGAGTGCCAGGAAAGAACTAGGGACCTGGTGCCTGGAAGAGGGGCCGGCCACGGTTCCGTGCCAGGTGGAGCGGTTCCGGGCGGGCGGGCGGGACCCTCGACCAAGGACCGGTTCTCCCTTGGGGCGTCTGGCCTGTGCCCCGCCTGGGAGGCTAAGAGCCTTGCTTCGCCTGCAAAGCCCCCACCCTGCCACAAGGCGGCACACTTGGACCCAGCCGCTTCAACCCTCCAGTCTCTGCGGAACCACCCAAAAATGGAGTGTGACCGCTGCGACCTCAGTCCCCCAGAGCTCGAACCCCCACCTCTGTGAGGGAATCGACGACCTCCTGTCCTTGGCGTCCGCAAAAGGCATTCACCTGCGGTGAACCTGGGCCTCGGGCGAGCACGGTCAGGCCCCAGGGTAGGAGCCCGGGGAGGCAATGGAGGCCTCTGCGGCCAGGCCTCGGACTCTCCCCGGGGCTCTCTCGGGTCCCAGGCGCCCTCTCTCGCCCAGGGAGTGCCCACGCCGTCCCCTGACCCCCGCAGGACGCCTGCATCCCGCCATAAGCGGCCCACCTCGTCCATGGAGCTGGGACACATGGGGCCGGGGTGCGAGCAACTGGCCTACGTGGCTGCAAACCCGCAGACCCCTCCGTCCCGTCCCCACCACTGCGAAGATCCCCCTGTTCTTCCATCCGTAAAGGGGTCCCCCTTTACGGATGGAAGAACAGGGGGGAGGCGCCCAAGAGATGGCTTTTGTCCGAGCCGCGGCTGGGTGGTTTCGGGCCAAGAGGCGGGGCCGCGCAGGCGCAAGCAGGCCCCACCCCAAGAGCATCCCTCCGGGCAACGTGCCCCCCCCTTGAGATATCAGGCCAGGTCCACAGGGTCCCTGGGCTGGTGTCAGAGTTAACGGAGGCCCTCCCTGCCACCCAGAGGACCGCGCGTTTTCCCGTGGACCACACTTGCCAGCCCGTCTCCCACCCCGCCAGAGGCAGAGTGCCAGGGAAGAGCTAGGGACCGGGGCCGGGAAGAGTGGCCGGCCACGGTTCCGGGCCACGTGGTGCGGGCCCGGGCGGGCGGGAACCACGCCCAGGGACCGGGTCTCCCTGGGGGTCTCGGGCCTGAGACCTGCCTGGGGGGCTAAGAGTCTCTCTTGGCTCAAACGGCCCCACCTGCCCCGAGGCGGAAAACTTGGATCGAGACGCTTCTACTCTCTAAAGTCTGGGCTGAACTTTGCGAGAAGGGACTGTGTGCGCTGCGACCTGGGTCCCACAGAGCTCGAACCCCCCCTGCCCGTGAAGGGATCCGCGGCCTGTGGTCCCTGGTGTCCGCAAAAGGCATTCACCTGCGGAGAACCTGGGCCCAGGTGAGCGGGACCAGGCCCCACGGCAGGAGCCTGGGGAGGCCACTGGAGCCACGGGGGCCAGGGCTGGGCATTTTCCCGGGTGCTCTCTCGGGTCCCAGGCGCCCTCTCTCGCCCGGGGAGTGCCCACGCCGTCCCCTGACCCCCGCAGGACGCCTGCATCCCGCCATAAGCGGCCCACCTCGTCCATGGAGCTGGGACACATGGGGCCGGGGTGCGAGCAACTGGCCTACGTGGCTGCAAACCCGCAGACCCCTCCGTCCCGTCCCCACCACTGCGAAGATCCCCCTGTTCTTCCATCCGTAAAGGGGTCCCCCTTTACGGATGGAAGAACAGGGGGGAGGCCCCCAGGAGATGGCTTTTGTCCGAGCCGCGGCTGGGTGGTTTCGGGCCAAGAGGCGGGGCCGCGCAGGCGCAAGCATGCCCCACCCCACGAGCATCCCTCCGGGCAACGTGCCCCCCCCTTGAGATATCAGGCCAGGTCCACAGGGTCCCTGGGCTGGTGTCAGAGTTAACGGAGGCCCTCCCTGCCACCCAGAGGACCGCGCGTTTTCCCGTGGACCACACTTCCCAGCAGCTCTCCCACCCCCGCAGAGGCAGAGTGCCAGGAAAGAACTAGGGACCTGGTGCCTGGAAGAGGGGCCGGCCACGGTTCCGCGCCAGGTGGAGCGGTTCCGGGCGGGCGGGCGGGACCCTCGACCAAGGACCGGTTCTCCCTTGGGGCGTCTGGCCTGTGCCCCGCCTGGGAGGCTAAGAGCCTTGCTTCGCCTGCAAAGCCCCCACCCTGCCACAAGGCGGCACACTTGGACCCAGCCGCTTCAACCCTCCAGTCTCTGCGGAACCACCCAAAAATGGAGTGTGACCGCTGCGACCTCAGTCCCCCAGAGCTCGAACCCCCACCTCTGTGAGGGAATCGGCGACCTCCTGTCCTTGGCGTCCGCAAAAGGCATTCACCTGCGGTGAACCTGGGCCTCGGGCGAGCACGGTCAGGCCCCATGGTAGGAGCCCGGGGAGGCAATGGAGGCCTCTGCGGCCAGGCCTCGGACTCTCCCCGGGGCTCTCTCGGGTCCCAGGCGCCCTCTCTCGCCCGGGGAGTGCCCACGCCGTCCCCTGACCCCCGCAGGACGCCTGCATCCCGCCATAAGCGGCCCACCTCGTCCATGGAGCTGGGACACATGGGGCCGGGGTGCGAGCAACTGGCCTACGTGGCTGCAAACCCGCAGACCCCTCCGTCCCGTCCCCACCACTGCGAAGATCCCCCTGTTCTTCCATCCGTAAAGGGGTCCCCCTTTACGGATGGAAGAACAGGGGGGAGGCCCCCAGGAGATGGCTTTTGTCCGAGCCGCGGCTGGGTGGTTTCGGGCCAAGAGGCGGGGCCGCGCAGGCGCAAGCAGGCCCCACCCCAAGAGCATCCCTCCGGGCAACGTGCCCCCCCCTTGAGATATCAGGCCAGGTCCACAGGGTCCCTGGGCTGGTGTCAGAGTTAACGGAGGCCCTCCCTGCCACCCAGAGGACCGCGCGTTTTCCCGTGGACCACACTTCCCAGCAGCTCTCCCACCCCCGCTTAGGCAGAGTGCCAGGAAAGAACTAGGGACCTGGTGCCTGGAAGAGGGGCCGGCCACGGTTCCGTGCCAGGTGGAGCGGTTCCGGGCGGGCGGGCGGGACCCTCGACCAAGGACCGGTTCTCCCTTGGGGCGTCTGGCCTGTGCCCCGCCTGGGAGGCTAAGAGCCTTGCTTCGCCTGCAAAGCCCCCACCCTGCCACAAGGCGGCACACTTGGACCCAGCCGCTTCAACCCTCCAGTCTCTGCGGAACCACCCAAAAATGGAGTGTGACCGCTGCGACCTCAGTCCCCCAGAGCTCGAACCCCCACCTCTGTGAGGGAATCGACGACCTCCTGTCCTTGGCGTCCGCAAAAGGCATTCACCTGCGGTGAACCTGGGCCTCGGGCGAGCACGGTCAGGCCCCATGGTAGGAGCCCGGGGAGGCAATGGAGGCCTCTGCGGCCAGGCCTCGGACTCTCCCCGGGGCTCTCTCGGGTCCCAGGCGCCCTCTCTCGCCCGGGGAGTGCCCACGCCGTCCCCTGACCCCCGCAGGACGCCTGCATCCCGCCATAAGCGGCCCACCTCGTCCATGGAGCTGGGACACATGGGGCCGGGGTGCGAGCAACTGGCCTACGTGGCTGCAAACCCGCAGACCCCTCCGTCCCGTCCCCACCACTGCGAAGATCCCCCTGTTCTTCCATCCGTAAAGGGGTCCCCCTTTACGGATGGAAGAACAGGGGGGAGGCGCCCAGGAGATGGCTTTTGTCCGAGCCGCGGCTGGGTGGTTTCGGGCCAAGAGGCGGGGCCGCGCAGGCGCAAGCAGGCCCCACCCCAAGAGCATCCCTCCGGGCAACGTGCCCCCCCCTTGAGATATCAGGCCAGGTCCACAGGGTCCCTGGGCTGGTGTCAGAGTTAACGGAGGCCCTCCCTGCCACCCAGAGGACCGCGCGTTTTCCCGTGGACCACACTTGCCAGCCCGTCTCCCACCCCGCCAGAGGCAGAGTGCCAGGGAAGAGCTAGGGACCGGGGCCGGGAAGAGTGGCCGGCCACGGTTCCGGGCCACGTGGTGCGGGCCCGGGCGGGCGGGAACCACGCCCAGGGACCGGGTCTCCCTGGGGGTCTCGGGCCTGAGACCTGCCTGGGGGGCTAAGAGTCTCTCTTGGCTCAAACGGCCCCAACTGCCCCGAGGCGGAAAACTTGGATCGAGACGCTTCTACTCTCTAAAGTCTGGGCTGAACTTTGCGAGAAGGGACTGTGTGCGCTGCGACCTGGGTCCCACAGAGCTCGAACCCCCCCTGCCCGTGAAGGGATCCGCGGCCTGTGGTCCCTGGTGTCCGCAAAAGGCATTCACCTGCGGAGAACCTGGGCCCAGGTGAGCGGGACCAGGCCCCACGGCAGGAGCCTGGGGAGGCCACTGGAGCCACGGGGGCCAGGGCTGGGCATTTTCCCGGGTGCTCTCTCGGGTCCCAGGCGCCCTCTCTCGCCCGGGGAGTGCCCACGCCGTCCCCTGACCCCCGCAGGACGCCTGCATCCCGCCATAAGCGGCCCACCTCGTCCATGGAGCTGGGACACATGGGGCCGGGGTGCGAGCAACTGGCCTACGTGGCTGCAAACCCGCAGACCCCTCCGTCCCGTCCCCACCACTGCGAAGATCCCCCTGTTCTTCCATCCGTAAAGGGGTCCCCCTTTACGGATGGAAGAACAGGGGGGAGGCCCCCAGGAGATGGCTTTTGTCCGAGCCGCGGCTGGGTGGTTTCGGGCCAAGAGGCGGGGCCGCGCAGGCGCAAGCATGCCCCACCCCAAGAGCATCCCTCCGGGCAACGTGCCCCCCCCTTGAGATATCAGGCCAGGTCCACAGGGTCCCTGGGCTGGTGTCAGAGTTAACGGAGGCCCTCCCTGCCACCCAGAGGACCGCGCGTTTTCCCGTGGACCACACTTCCCAGCAGCTCTCCCACCCCCGCAGAGGCAGAGTGCCAGGAAAGAACTAGGGACCTGGTGCCTGGAAGAGGGGCCGGCCACGGTTCCGCGCCAGGTGGAGCGGTTCCGGGCGGGCGGGCGGGACCCTCGACCAAGGACCGGTTCTCCCTTGGGGCGTCTGGCCTGTGCCCCGCCTGGGAGGCTAAGAGCCTTGCTTCGCCTGCAAAGCCCCCACCCTGCCACAAGGCGGCACACTTGGACCCAGCCGCTTCAACCCTCCAGTCTCTGCGGAACCACCCAAAAATGGAGTGTGACCGCTGCGACCTCAGTCCCCCAGAGCTCGAACCCCCACCTCTGTGAGGGAATCGACGACCTCCTGTCCTTGGCGTCCGCAAAAGGCATTCACCTGCGGTGAACCTGGGCCTCGGGCGAGCACGGTCAGGCCCCATGGTAGGAGCCCGGGGAGGCAATGGAGGCCTCTGCGGCCAGGCCTCGGACTCTCCCCGGGGCTCTCTCGGGTCCCAGGCGCCCTCTCTCGCCCGGGGAGTGCCCACGCCGTCCCCTGACCCCCGCAGGACGCCTGCATCCCGCCATAAGCGGCCCACCTCGTCCATGGAGCTGGGACACATGGGGCCGGGGTGCGAGCAACTGGCCTACGTGGCTGCAAACCCGCAGACCCCTCCGTCCCGTCCCCACCACTGCGAAGATCCCCCTGTTCTTCCATCCGTAAAGGGGTCCCCCTTTACGGATGGAAGAACAGGGGGGAGGCCCCCAGGAGATGGCTTTTGTCCGAGCCGCGGCTGGGTGGTTTCGGGCCAAGAGGCGGGCCGCGCAGGCGCAAGCAGGCCCCACCCCAAGAGCATCCCTCCGGGCAACGTGCCCCCCCCTTGAGATATCAGGCCAGGTCCACATGGTCCCTGGGCTGGTGTCAGAGTTAACGGAGGCCCTCCCTGCCACCCAGAGGACCGCGCGTTTTCCCATGGACCACACTTCCCAGCAGCTCTCCCACCCCCGCAGAGGCAGAGTGCCAGGAAAGAACTAGGGACCTGGTGCCTGGAAGAGGGGCCGGCCACGGTTCCGCGCCAGGTGGAGCGGTTCCGGGCGGGCGGGCGGGACCCTCGACCAAGGACCGGTTCTCCCTTGGGGCATCTGGCCTGTGCCCCGCCTGGGACGCTAAGAGCCTTGCTTCGCCTGCAAAGCCCCCACCCTGCCACAAGGCGGCACACTTGGACCCAGCCGCTTCAACCCTCCAGTCTCTGCGGAACCACCCAAAAATGGAGTGTGACCGCTGCGACCTCAGTCCCCCAGAGCTAGAACCCCCACCTCTGTGAGGGAATCGGCGACCTCCTGTCCTTGGCGTCCGCAAAAGGCATTCACCTGCGGTGAACCTGGGTCTCGGGCGAGCACGGTCAGGCCCCATGGTAGGAGCCCGGGGAGGCAATGGAGGCCTCTGCGGCCAGGCCTCGGACTCTCCCCGGGGCTCTCTCGGGTCCCAGGCGCCCTCTCTCGCCCAGGGAGTGCCCACGCCGTCCCCTGACCCCCGCAGGACGCCTGCATCCCGCCATAAGCGGCCCACCTCGTCCATGGAGCTGGGACACATGGGGCCGGGGTGCGAGCAACTGGCCTACGTGGCTGCAAACCCGCAGACCCCTCCGTCCCGTCCCCACCACTGCGAAGATCCCCCTGTTCTTCCATCCGTAAAGGGGTCCCCCTTTACGGATGGAAGAACAGGGGGGAGGCGCCCAGGAGATGGCTTTTGTCCGAGCCGCGGCTGGGTGGTTTCGGGCCAAGAGGCGGGGCCGCGCAGGCGCAAGCAGGCCCCACCCCAAGAGCATCCCTCCGGGCAACGTGCCCCCCCCTTGAGATATCAGGCCAGGTCCACAGGGTCCCTGGGCTGGTGTCAGAGTTAACGGAGGCCCTCCCTGCCACCCAGAGGACCGCGCGTTTTCCCGTGGACCACACTTGCCAGCCCGTCTCCCACCCCGCCAGAGGCAGAGTGCCAGGGAAGAGCTAGGGACCGGGGCCGGGAAGAGTGGCCGGCCACGGTTCCGGGCCACGTGGTGCGGGCCCGGGCGGGCGGGAACCACGCCCAGGGACCGGGTCTCCCTGGGGGTCTCGGGCCTGAGACCTGCCTGGGGGGCTAAGAGTCTCTCTTGGCTCAAACGGCCCCAACTGCCCCGAGGCGGAAAACTTGGATCGAGACGCTTCTACTCTCTAAAGTCTGGGCTGAACTTTGCGAGAAGGGACTGTGTGCGCTGCGACCTGGGTCCCACAGAGCTCGAACCCCCCCTGCCCGTGAAGGGATCCGCGGCCTGTGGTCCCTGGTGTCCGCAAAAGGCATTCACCTGCGGAGAACCTGGGCCCAGGTGAGCGGGACCAGGCCCCACGGCAGGAGCCTGGGGAGGCCACTGGAGCCACGGGGGCCAGGGCTGGGCATTTTCCCGGGTGCTCTCTCGGGTCCCAGGCGCCCTCTCTCGCCCGGGGAGTGCCCACGCCGTCCCCTGACCCCCGCAGGACGCCTGCATCCCGCCATAAGCGGCCCACCTCGTCCATGGAGCTGGGACACATGGGGCCGGGGTGCGAGCAACTGGCCTACGTGGCTGCAAACCCGCAGACCCCTCCGTCCCGTCCCCACCACTGCGAAGATCCCCCTGTTCTTCCATCCGTAAAGGGGTCCCCCTTTACGGATGGAAGAACAGGGGGGAGGCCCCCAGGAGATGGCTTTTGTCCGAGCCGCGGCTGGGTGGTTTCGGGCCAAGAGGCGGGGCCGCGCAGGCGCAAGCATGCCCCACCCCAAGAGCATCCCTCCGGGCAACGTGCCCCCCCCTTGAGATATCAGGCCAGGTCCACAGGGTCCCTGGGCTGGTGTCAGAGTTAACGGAGGCCCTCCCTGCCACCCAGAGGACCGCGCGTTTTCCCGTGGACCACACTTCCCAGCAGCTCTCCCACCCCCGCAGAGGCAGAGTGCCAGGAAAGAACTAGGGACCTGGTGCCTGGAAGAGGGGCCGGCCACGGTTCCGCGCCAGGTGGAGCGGTTCCGGGCGGGCGGGCGGGACCCTCGACCAAGGACCGGTTCTCCCTTGGGGCGTCTGGCCTGTGCCCCGCCTGGGAGGCTAAGAGCCTTGCTTCGCCTGCAAAGCCCCCACCCTGCCACAAGGCGGCACACTTGGACCCAGCCGCTTCAACCCTCCAGTCTCTGCGGAACCACCCAAAAATGGAGTGTGACCGCTGCGACCTCAGTCCCCCAGAGCTCGAACCCCCACCTCTGTGAGGGAATCGGCGACCTCCTGTCCTTGGCGTCCGCAAAAGGCATTCACCTGAGGTGAACCTGGGCCTCGGGCGAGCACGGTCAGGCCCCATGGTAGGAGCCCGGGGAGGCAATGGAGGCCTCTGCGGCCAGGCCTCGGACTCTCCCCGGGGCTCTCTCGGGTCCCAGGCGCCCTCTCTCGCCCGGGGAGTGCCCACGCCGTCCCCTGACCCCCGCAGGACGCCTGCATCCCGCCATAAGCGGCCCACCTCGTCCATGGAGCTGGGACACATGGGGCCGGGGTGCGAGCAACTGGCCTACGTGGCTGCAAACCCGCAGACCCCTCCGTCCCGTCCCCACCACTGCGAAGATCCCCCTGTTCTTCCATCCGTAAAGGGGTCCCCCTTTACGGATGGAAGAACAGGGGGGAGGCCCCCAGGAGATGGCTTTTGTCCGAGCCGCGGCTGGGTGGTTTCGGGCCAAGAGGCGGGGCCGCGCAGGCGCAAGCAGGCCCCACCCCAAGAGCATCCCTCCGGGCAACGTGCCCCCCCCTTGAGATATCAGGCCAGGTCCACAGGGTCCCTGGGCTGGTGTCAGAGTTAACGGAGGCCCTCCCTGCCACCCAGAGGACCGCGCGTTTTCCCGTGGACCACACTTCCCAGCAGCTCTCCCACCCCCGCTTAGGCAGAGTGCCAGGAAAGAACTAGGGACCTGGTGCCTGGAAGAGGGGCCGGCCACGGTTCCGTGCCAGGTGGAGCGGTTCCGGGCGGGCGGGCGGGACCCTCGACCAAGGACCGGTTCTCCCTTGGGGCGTCTGGCCTGTGCCCCGCCTGGGAGGCTAAGAGCCTTGCTTCGCCTGCAAAGCCCCCACCCTGCCACAAGGCGGCACACTTGGACCCAGCCGCTTCAACCCTCCAGTCTCTGCGGAACCACCCAAAAATGGAGTGTGACCGCTGCGACCTCAGTCCCCCAGAGCTCGAACCCCCACCTCTGTGAGGGAATCGACGACCTCCTGTCCTTGGCGTCCGCAAAAGGCATTCACCTGCGGTGAACCTGGGCCTCGGGCGAGCACGGTCAGGCCCCATGGTAGGAGCCCGGGGAGGCAATGGAGGCCTCTGCGGCCAGGCCTCGGACTCTCCCCGGGGCTCTCTCGGGTCCCAGGCGCCCTCTCTCGCCCGGGGAGTGCCCACGCCGTCCCCTGACCCCCGCAGGACGCCTGCATCCCGCCATAAGCGGCCCACCTCGTCCATGTAGTTGGGACACATGGTGCCGGGGTGCGAGCAACTGGCCTACGTGGCTGCAAACCCGCAGACCCCTCCGTCCCGTCCCCACCACTGCGAAGATCCCCCTGTTCTTCCATCCGTAAAGGGGTCCCCCTTTACGGATGGAAGAACAGGGGGGAGGCCCCCAGGAGATGGCTTTTGTCCGAGCCGCGGCTGGGTGGTTTCGGGCCAAGAGGCGGGGCCGCGCAGGCGCAAGCAGGCCCCACCCCAAGAGCATCCCTCCGGGCAACGTGCCCCCCCCTTGAGATATCAGGCCAGGTCCACAGGGTCCCTGGGCTGGTGTCAGAGTTAACGGAGGCCCTCCCTGCCACCCAGAGGACCGCGCGTTTTCCCGTGGACCACACTTGCCAGCCCGTCTCCCACCCCGCCAGAGGCAGAGTGCCAGGGAAGAGCTAGGGACCTGTGGCCGGGTAGAGGGGCCGGCCACGGTTCCGGGCCACGTTGGGCGGGCCCGGGCGGGCGGGACCCACGCCCAGGGACCGGGTCTCCCTGGGGGTCTCGGGCCTGAGACCTGCCTGGGGTGCTAAGAGTCTCTCTTGGCTCAAACGGCCCCACCTGCCCCGAGGCGGAAAACTTGGATCGAGACGCTTCTACTCTCTAAAGTCTGGGCTGAACTTTGCGAGAAGGGACTGTGTGCGCTGCGACCTGGGTCCCACAGAGCTCGAACCCCCCCTGCCCGTGAAGGGATCCGCGGCCTGTGGTCCCTGGTGTCCGCAAAAGGCATTCACCTGCGGAGAACCTGGGCCCAGGTGAGCGGGACCAGGCCCCACGGCAGGAGCCTGGGGAGGCCACTGGAGCCACGGGGGCCAGGGCTGGGCATTTTCCCGGGTGCTCTCTCGGGTCCCAGGCGCCCTCTCTCGCCCGGGGAGTGCCCACGCCGTCCCCTGACCCCCGCAGGACGCCTGCATCCCGCCATAAGCGGCCCACCTCGTCCATGGAGCTGGGATACATGGGGCCGGGGTGCGAGCAACTGGCCTACGTGGCTGCAAACCCGCAGACCCCTCCGTCCCGTCCCCACCACTGCGAAGAACAGGGGGGAGGCCCCCAGGAGATGGCTTTTGTCCGAGCCGCGGCTGGGTGGTTTCGGGCCAAGAGGCGGGGCCGCGCAGGCGCAAGCAGGCCCCACCCCAAGAGCATCCCTCCGGGCAACGTGCCCCCCCCTTGAGATATCAGGCCAGGTCCACAGGGTCCCTGGGCTGGTGTCAGAGTTAACGGAGGCCCTCCCTGCCACCCAGAGGACCGCGCGTTTTCCCGTGGACCACACTGCCCAGCAGCTCTCCCACCCCCGCAGAGGCAGAGTGCCAGGAAAGAACTAGGGACCTGGTGCCTGGAAGAGGGGCCGGCCACGGTTCCGCGCCAGGTGGAGCGGTTCCGGGCGGGCGGGCGGGACCCTCGACCAAGGACCGGTTCTCCCTTGGGGCGTCTGGCCTGTGCCCCGCCTGGGAGGCTAAGAGCCTTGCTTCGCCTGCAAAGCCCCCACCCTGCCACAGGGCGGCACACTTGGACCCAGCCGCTTCAACCCTCCAGTCTCTGCGGAACCACCCAAAAATGGAGTGTGACCGCTGCGACCTCAGTCCCCCAGAGCTCGAACCTCCACCTCTGTGAGGGAATCGGCGACCTCCTGTCCTTGGCGTCCGCAAAAGGCATTCACCTGCGGTGAACCTGGGCCTCGGGCGAGCACGGTCAGGCCCCATGGTAGGAGCCCGGGGAGGCAATGGAGGCCTCTGCGGCCAGGCCTCGGACTCTCCCCGGGGCTCTCTCGGGTCCCAGGCGCCCTCTCTCGCCCAGGGAGTGCCCACGCCGTCCCCTGACCCCCGCAGGACGCCTGCATCCCGCCATAAGCGGCCCACCTCGTCCATGGAGCTGGGACACATGGGGCCGGGGTGCGAGCAACTGGCCTACGTGGCTGCAAACCCGCAGACCCCTCCGTCCCGTCCCCACCACTGCGAAGATCCCCCTGTTCTTCCATCCGTAAAGGGGTCCCCCTTTACGGATGGAAGAACAGGGGGGAGGCGCCCAGGAGATGGCTTTTGTCCGAGCCGCGGCTGGGTGGTTTCGGGCCAAGAGGCGGGGCCGCGCAGGCGCAAGCAGGCCCCACCCCAAGAGCATCCCTCCGGGCAACGTGCCCCCCCCTTGAGATATCAGGCCAGGTCCACAGGGTCCCTGGGCTGGTGTCAGAGTTAACGGAGGCCCTCCCTGCCACCCAGAGGACCGCGCGTTTTCCCGTGGACCACACTTGCCAGCCCGTCTCCCACCCCGCCAGAGGCAGAGTGCCAGGGAAGAGCTAGGGACCGGGGCCGGGAAGAGGGGCCGGCCACGGTTCCGGGCCACGTGGTGCGGGCCCGGGCGGGCGGGAACCACGCCCAGGGACCGGGTCTCCCTGGGGGTCTCGGGCCTGAGACCTGCCTGGGGGGCTAAGAGTCTCTCTTGGCTCAAACGGCCCCACTGCCCCGAGGCGGAAAACTTGGATCGAGACGCTTCTACTCTCTAAAGTCTGGGCTGAACTTTGCGAGAAGGGACTGTGTGCGCTGCGACCTGGGTCCCACAGAGCTCGAACCCCCCCTGCCCGTGAAGGGATCCGCGGCCTGTGGTCCCTGGTGTCCGCAAAAGGCATTCACCTGCGGAGAACCTGGGCCCAGGTGAGCGGGACCAGGCCCCACGGCAGGAGCCTGGGGAGGCCACTGGAGCCACGGGGGCCAGGGCTGGGCATTTTCCCGGGTGCTCTCTCGGGTCCCAGGCGCCCTCTCTCGCCCGGGGAGTGCCCACGCCGTCCCCTGACCCCCGCAGGACGCCTGCATCCCGCCATAAGCGGCCCACCTCGTCCATGGAGCTGGGACACATGGGGCCGGGGTGCGAGCAACTGGCCTACGTGGCTGCAAACCCGCAGACCCCTCCGTCCCGTCCCCACCACTGCGAAGATCCCCCTGTTCTTCCATCCGTAAAGGGGTCCCCCTTTACGGATGGAAGAACAGGGGGGAGGCCCCCAGGAGATGGCTTTTGTCCGAGCCGCGGCTGGGTGGTTTCGGGCCAAGAGGCGGGGCCGCGCAGGCGCAAGCAGGCCCCACCCCAAGAGCATCCCTCCGGGCAACGTGCCCCCCCCTTGAGATATCAGGCCAGGTCCACAGGGTCCCTGGGCTGGTGTCAGAGTTAACGGAGGCCCTCCCTGCCACCCAGAGGACCGCGCGTTTTCCCGTGGACCACACTTCCCAGCAGCTCTCCCACCCCCGCAGAGGCAGAGTGCCAGGAAAGAACTAGGGACCTGGTGCCTGGAAGAGGGGCCGGCCACGGTTCCGCGCCAGGTGGAGCGGTTCCGGGCGGGCGGGCGGGACCCTCGACCAAGGACCGGTTCTCCCTTGGGTCGTCTGGCCTGTGCCCCGCCTGGGAGGTAAGAGCCTTGCTTCGCCTGCAAAGCCCCCACCCTGCCACAGGGCGGCACACTTGGACCCAGCCGCTTCAACCCTCCAGTCTCTGCGGAACCACCCAAAAATGGAGTGTGACCGCTGCGACCTCAGTCCCCCAGAGCTCGAACCCCCACCTCTGTGAGGGAATCGGCGACCTCCTGTCCTTGGCGTCCGCAAAAGGCATTCACCTGCGGTGAACCTGGGCCTCGGGCGAGCACGGTCAGGCCCAATGGTAGGAGCCCGGGGAGGCAATGGAGGCCTCTGCGGCCAGGCCTCGGACTCTCCCCGGGGCTCTCTCGGGTCCCAGGCGCCCTCTCTCGCCCGGGGAGTGCCCACGCCGTCCCCTGACCCCCGCAGGACGCCTGCATCCCGCCATAAGCGGCCCACCTCGTCCATGGAGCTGGGACACATGGGGCCGGGGTGCGAGCAACTGGCCTACGTGGCTGCAAACCCGCAGACCCCTCCGTCCCGTCCCCACCACTGCGAAGATCCCCCTGTTCTTCCATCCGTAAAGGGGTCCCCCTTTACGGATGGAAGAACAGGGGGGAGGCGCCCAGGAGATGGCTTTTGTCCGAGCCGCGGCTGGGTGGTTTCGGGCCAAGAGGCGGGGCCGCGCAGGCGCAAGCAGGCCCCACCCCAAGAGCATCCCTCCGGGCAACGTGCCCCCCCCTTGAGATATCAGGCCAGGTCCACAGGGTCCCTGGGCTGGTGTCAGAGTTAACGGAGGCCCTCCCTGCCACCCAGAGGACCGCGCGTTTTCCCGTGGACCACACTTGCCAGCCCGTCTCCCACCCCTCAGAGGTAGAGTGCCAGGGAAGAGCTAGGGACCGGGGCCGGGAAGAGGGGCCGGCCACGGTTCCGGGCCACGTGGTGCGGGCCCGGGCGGGCGGGAACCACGCCCAGGGACCGGGTCTCCCTGGGGGTCTCGGGCCTGAGACCTGCCTGGGGTGCTAAGAGTCTCTCTTGGCTCAAACGGCCCCACTTGCCCCGAGGCGGAAAACTTGGATCGAGACGCTTCTACTCTCTAAAGTCTGGGCTGAACTTTGCGAGAAGGGACTGTGTGCGCTGCGACCTGGGTCCCACAGAGCTCGAACCCCCCCTGCCCGTGAAGGGATCCGCGGCCTGTGGTCCCTGGTGTCCGCAAAAGGCATTCACCTGCGGAGAACCTGGGCCCAGGTGAGCGGGACCAGGCCCCACGGCAGGAGCCTGGGGAGGCCACTGGAGCCACGGGGGCCAGGGCTGGGCATTTTCCCGGGTGCTCTCTCGGGTCCCAGGCGCCCTCTCTCGCCCGGGGAGTGCCCACGCCGTCCCCTGACCCCCGCAGGACGCCTGCATCCCGCCATAAGCGGCCCACCTCGTCCATGGAGCTGGGACACATGGGGCCGGGGTGCGAGCAAGTGGCCTACGTGGCTGCAAACCCGCAGACCCCTCCGTCCCGTCCCCACCACTGCGAAGATCCCCCTGTTCTTCCATCCGTAAAGGGGTCCCCCTTTACGGATGGAAGAACAGGGGGGAGGCCCCCAGGAGATGGCTTTTGTCCGAGCCGCGGCTGGGTGGTTTCGGGCCAAGAGGCGGGGCCGCGCAGGCGCAAGCAGGCCCCACCCCAAGAGCATCCCTCCGGGCAACGTGCCCCCCCCTTGAGATATCAGGCCAGGTCCACAGGGTCCCTGGGCTGGTGTCAGAGTTAACGGAGGCCCTCCCTGCCACCCAGAGGACCGCGCGTTTTCCCGCGGACCACACTTCCCAGCAGCTCTCCCACCCCCGCAGAGGCAGAGTGCCAGGAAAGAACTAGGGACCTGGTGCCTGGAAGAGGGGCCGGCCACGGTTCCGCGCCAGGTGGAGCGGTTCCGGGCGGGCGGGCGGGACCCTCGACCAAGGACCGGTTCTCCCTTGGGGCGTCTGGCCTGTGCCCCGCCTGGGAGGCTAAGAGCCTTGCTTCGCCTGCAAAGCCCCCACCCTGCCACAAGGCGGCACACTTGGACCCAGCCGCTTCAACCCTCCAGTCTCTGCGGAACCACCCAAAAATGGAGTGTGACCGCTGCGACCTCAGTCCCCCAGAGCTCGAACCCCCACCTCTGTGAGGGAATCGGCGACCTCCTGTCCTTGGCGTCCGCAAAAGGCATTCACCTGCGGTGAACCTGGGCCTCGGGCGAGCACGGTCAGGCCCCATGGTAGGAGCCCGGGGAGGCAATGGAGGCCTCTGCGGCCAGGCCTCGGACTCTCCCCGGGGCTCTCTCGGGTCCCAGGCGCCCTCTCTCGCCCGGGGAGTGCCCACGCCGTCCCCTGACCCCCGCAGGACGCCTGCATCCCGCCATAAGCGGCCCACCTCGTCCATGGAGCTGGGACACATGGGGCCGGGGTGCGAGCAACTGGCCTACGTGGCTGCAAACCCGCAGACCCCTCCGTCCCGTCCCCACCACTGCGAAGATCCCCCTGTTCTTCCATCCGTAAAGGGGTCCCCCTTTACGGATGGAAGAACAGGGGGGAGGCCCCCAGGAGATGGCTTTTGTCCGAGCCGCGGCTGGGTGGTTTCGGGCCAAGAGGCGGGGCCCGCGCAGGCGCAAGCAGGCCCCACCCCAAGAGCATCCCTCCGGGCAACGTGCCCCCCCCTTGAGATATCAGGCCAGGTCCACAGGGTCCCTGGGCTGGTGTCAGAGTTAACGGAGGCCCTCCCTGCCACCCAGAGGACCGCGCGTTTTCCCGTGGACCACACTTGCCAGCCCGTCTCCCACCCCGCCAGAGGCAGAGTGCCAGGGAAGAACTAGGGACCTGGTGCCTGGAAGAGGGTCCGGCCAAGGTTCCGCGCCTTTGGAGCGGTTCCGGGCGGGCGGGCGGGACCCTCGACCAAGGACCGGTTCTCCCTTGGGGCGTCTGGCCTGTGCCCCGCCTGGGAGGCTAAGAGCCTTGCTTCGCCTGCAAAGCCCCCACCCTGCCACAGGGCGGCACACTTGGACCCAGCCGCTTCAACCCTCCAGTCTCTGCGGAACCACCCAAAAATGGAGTGTGACCGCTGCGACCTCAGTCCCCCAGAGCTCGAACCCCCACCTCTGTGAGGGAATCGGCGACCTCCTGTCCTTGGCGTCCGCAAAAGGCATTCACCTGCGGTGAACCTGGGCCTCGGGCGAGCACGGTCAGGCCCCATGGTAGGAGCCCGGGGAGGCAATGGAGGCCTCTGCGGCCAGGCCTCGGACTCTCCCCGGGGCTCTCTCGGGTCCCAGGCGCCCTCTCTCGCCCGGGGAGTGCCCACGCCGTCCCCTGACCCCCGCAGGACGCCTGCATCCCGCCATAAGCGGCCCACCTCGTCCATGGAGCTGGGACACATGGGGCCGGGGTGCGAGCAACTGGCCTACGTGGCTGCAAACCCGCAGACCCCTCCGTCCCGTCCCCACCACTGCGAAGATCCCCCTGTTCTTCCATCCGTAAAGGGGTCCCCCTTTACGGATGGAAGAACAGGGCGGAGGCCCCCAGGAGATGGCTTTTGTCCGAGCCGCGGCTGGGTGGTTTCGGGCCAAGAGGCGGGGCCGCGCAGGCGCAAGCAGGCCCCACCCCAAGAGCATCCCTCCGGGCAACGTGCCACCCCCTTGAGATATCAGGCCAGGTCCACAGGGTCCCTGGGCTGGTGTCAGAGTTAACGGAGGCCCTCCCTGCCACCCAGAGGACCGCGCGTTTTCCCGTGGACCACACTTCCCAGCAGCTCTCCCACCCCCGCTTAGGCAGAGTGCCAGGAAAGAACTAGGGACCTGGTGCCTGGAAGAGGGGCCGGCCACGGTTCCGTGCCAGGTGGAGCGGTTCCGGGCGGGCGGGCGGGACCCTCGACCAAGGACCGGTTCTCCCTTGGGGCGTCTGGCCTGTGCCCCGCCTGGGAGGCTAAGAGCCTTGCTTCGCCTGCAAAGCCCCCACCCTGCCACAAGGCGGCACACTTGGACCCAGCCGCTTCAACCCTCCAGTCTCTGCGGAACCACCCAAAAATGGAGTGTGACCGCTGCGACCTCAGTCCCCCAGAGCTCGAACCCCCACCTCTGTGAGGGAATCGACGACCTCCTGTCCTTGGCGTCCGCAAAAGGCATTCACCTGCGGTGAACCTGGGCCTCGGGCGAGCACGGTCAGGCCCCATGGTAGGAGCCCGGGGAGGCAATGGAGGCCTCTGCGGCCAGGCCTCGGACTCTCCCCGGGGCTCTCTCGGGTCCCAGGCGCCCTCTCTCGCCCGGGGAGTGCCCTCGCCGTCCCCTGACCCCCGCAGGACGCCTGCATCCCGCCATAAGCGGCCCACCTCGTCCATGGAGCTGGGACACATGGGGCCGGGGTGCGAGCAACTGGCCTACGTGGCTGCAAACCCGCAGACCCCTCCGTCCCGTCCCCACCACTGCGAAGATCCCCCTGTTCTTCCATCCGTAAAGGGGTCCCCCTTTACGGATGGAAGAACAGGGGGGAGGCCCCCAGGAGATGGCTTTTGTCCGAGCCGCGGCTGGGTGGTTTCGGGCCAAGAGGCGGGCCGCGCAGGCGCAAGCAGGCCCCACCCCAAGAGCATCCCTCCGGGCAACGTGCCCCCCCCTTGAGATATCAGGCCAGGTCCACATGGTCCCTGGGCTGGTGTCAGAGTTAACGGAGGCCCTCCCTGCCACCCAGAGGACCGCGCGTTTTCCCGTGGACCACACTTCCCAGCAGCTCTCCCACCCCCGCAGAGGCAGAGTGCCAGGAAAGAACTAGGGACCTGGTGCCTGGAAGAGGGGCCGGCCACGGTTCCGCGCCAGGTGGAGCGGTTCCGGGCGGGCGGGCGGGACCCTCGACCAAGGACCGGTTCTCCCTTGGGGCATCTGGCCTGTGCCCCGCCTGGGAGGCTAAGAGCCTTGCTTCGCCTGCAAAGCCCCCACCCTGCCACAAGGCGGCACACTTGGACCCAGCCGCTTCAACCCTCCAGTCTCTGCGGAACCACCCAAAAATGGAGTGTGACCGCTGCGACCTCAGTCCCCCAGAGCTCGAACCCCCACCTCTGTGAGGGAATCGGCGACCTCCTGTCCTTGGCGTCCGCAAAAGGCATTCACCTGCGGTGAACCTGGGCCTCGGGCGAGCACGGTCAGGCCCCATGGTAGGAGCCCGGGGAGGCAATGGAGGCCTCTGCGGCCAGGCCTCGGACTCTCCCCGGGGCTCTCTCGGGTCCCAGGCGCCCTCTCTCGCCCAGGGAGTGCCCACGCCGTCCCCTGACCCCCGCAGGACGCCTGCATCCCGCCATAAGCGGCCCACCTCGTCCATGGAGCTGGGACACATGGGGCCGGGGTGCGAGCAACTGGCCTACGTGGCTGCAAACCCGCAGACCCCTCCGTCCCGTCCCCACCACTGCGAAGATCCCCCTGTTCTTCCATCCCTAAAGGGGTCCCCCTTTACGGATGGAAGAACAGGGGGGAGGCGCCCAGGAGATGGCTTTTGTCCGAGCCGCGGCTGGGTGGTTTCGGGCCAAGAGGCGGGGCCGCGCAGGCGCAAGCAGGCCCCACCCCAAGAGCATCCCTCCGGGCAACGTGCCCCCCCCTTGAGATATCAGGCCAGGTCCACAGGGTCCCTGGGCTGGTGTCAGAGTTAACGGAGGCCCTCCCTGCCACCCAGAGGACCGCGCGTTTTCCCGTGGACCACACTTGCCAGCCCGTCTCCCACCCCGCCAGAGGCAGAGTGCCAGGGAAGAGCTAGGGACCGGGGCCGGGAAGAGGGGCCGGCCACGGTTCCGGGCCACGTGGTGCGGGCCCGGGCGGGCGGGAACCACGCCCAGGGACCGGGTCTCCCTGGGGGTCTCGGGCCTGAGACCTGCCTGGGGGGCTAAGAGTCTCTCTTGGCTCAAACGGCCCCACTTGCCCCGAGGCGGAAAACTTGGATCGAGACGCTTCTACTCTCTAAAGTCTGGGCTGAACTTTGCGAGAAGGGACTGTGTGCGCTGCGACCTGGGTCCCACAGAGCTCGAACCCCCCCTGCCCGTGAAGGGATCCGCGGCCTGTGGTCCCTGGTGTCCGCAAAAGGCATTCACCTGCGGAGAACCTGGGCCCAGGTGAGCGGGACCAGGCCCCACGGCAGGAGCCTGGGGAGGCCACTGGAGCCACGGGGGCCAGGGCTGGGCATTTTCCCGGGTGCTCTCTCGGGTCCCAGGCGCCCTCTCTCGCCCGGGGAGTGCCCACGCCGTCCCCTGACCCCCGCAGGACGCCTGCATCCCGCCATAAGCGGCCCACCTCGTCCATGGAGCTGGGACACATGGGGCCGGGGTGCGAGCAACTGGCCTACGTGGCTGCAAACCCGCAGACCCCTCCGTCCCGTCCCCACCACTGCGAAGATCCCCCTGTTCTTCCATCCGTAAAGGGGTCCCCCTTTACGGATGGAAGAACAGGGGGGAGGCCCCCAGGAGATGGCTTTTGTCCGAGCCGCGGCTGGGTGGTTTCGGGCCAAGAGGCGGGGCCGCGCAGGCGCAAGCAGGCCCCACCCCAAGAGCATCCCTCCGGGCAACGTGCCCCCCCCTTGAGATATCAGGCCAGGTCCACAGGGTCCCTGGGCTGGTGTCAGAGTTAACGGAGGCCCTCCCTGCCACCCAGAGGACCGCGCGTTTTCCCGTGGACCACACTTCCCAGCAGCTCTCCCACCCCCGCAGAGGCAGAGTGCCAGGAAAGAACTAGGGACCTGGTGCCTGGAAGAGGGGCCGGCCACGGTTCCGCGCCAGGTGGAGCGGTTCCGGGCGGGCGGGCGGGACCCTCGACCAAGGACCGGTTCTCCCTTGGGGCGTCTGGCCTGTGCCCCGCCTGGGAGGCTAAGAGCCTTGCTTCGCCTGCAAAGCCCCCACCCTGCCACAGGGCGGCACACTTGGACCCAGCCGCTTCAACCCTCCAGTCTCTGCGGAACCACCCAAAAATGGAGTGTGACCGCTGCGACCTCAGTCCCCCAGAGCTCGAACCCCCACCTCTGTGAGGGAATCGGCGACCTCCTGTCCTTGGCGTCCGCAAAAGGCATTCACCTGCGGTGAACCTGGGCCTCGGGCGAGCACGGTCAGGCCCCATGGTAGGAGCCCGGGGAGGCAATGGAGGCCTCTGCGGCCAGGCCTCGGACTCTCCCCGGGGCTCTCTCGGGTCCCAGGCGCCCTCTCTCGCCCGGGGAGTGCCCACGCCGTCCCCTGACCCCCGCAGGACGCCTGCATCCCGCCATAAGCGGCCCACCTCGTCCATGGAGCTGGGACACATGGGGCCGGGGTGCGAGCAACTGGCCTACGTGGCTGCAAACCCGCAGACCCCTCCGTCCCGTCCCCACCACTGCGAAGATCCCCCTGTTCTTCCATCCGTAAAGGGGTCCCCCTTTACGGATGGAAGAACAGGGGGGAGGCCCCCAGGAGATGGCTTTTGTCCGAGCCGCGGCTGGGTGGTTTCGGGCCAAGAGGCGGGGCCGCGCAGGCGCAAGCAGGCCCCACCCCAAGAGCATCCCTCCGGGCAACGTGCCCCCCCCTTGAGATATCAGGCCAGGTCCACAGGGTCCCTGGGCTGGTGTCAGAGTTAACGGAGGCCCTCCCTGCCACCCAGAGGACCGCGCGTTTTCCCGTGGACCACACTTGCCAGCCCGTCTCCCACCCCGCCAGAGGCAGAGTGCCAGGGAAGAGCTAGGGACCGGGGCCGGGAAGAGGGGCCGGCCACGGTTCCGGGCCACGTGGTGCGGGCCCGGGCGGGCGGGAACCACGCCCAGGGACCGGGTCTCCCTGGGGGTCTCGGGCCTGAGACCTGCCTGGGGGGCTAAGAGTCTCTCTTGGCTCAAACGGCCCCACCTGCCCCGAGGCGGAAAACTTGGATCGAGACGCTTCTACTCTCTAAAGTCTGGGCTGAACTTTGCGAGAAGGGACTGTGTGCGCTGCGACCTGGGTCCCACAGAGCTCGAACCCCCCCTGCCCGTGAAGGGATCCGCGGCCTGTGGTCCCTGGTGTCCGCAAAAGGCATTCACCTGCGGAGAACCTGGGCCCAGGTGAGCGGGACCAGGCCCCACGGTAGGAGCCTGGGGAGGCCACTGGAGCCACGGGGGCCAGGGCTGGGCATTTTCCCGGGTGCTCTCTCGGGTCCCAGGCGCCCTCTCTCGCCCGGGGAGTGCCCACGCCGTCCCCTGACCCCCGCAGGACGCCTGCATCCCGCCATAAGCGGCCCACCTCGTCCATGGAGCTGGGACACATGGGGCCGGGGTGCGAGCAACTGGCCTACGTGGCTGCAAACCCGCAGACCCCTCCGTCCCGTCCCCACCACTGCGAAGATCCCCCTGTTCTTCCATCCGTAAAGGGGTCCCCCTTTACGGATGGAAGAACAGGGGGGAGGCCCCCAGGAGATGGCTTTTGTCCGAGCCGCGGCTGGGTGGTTTCGGGCCAAGAGGCGGGGCCGCGCAGGCGCAAGCAGGCCCCACCCCAAGAGCATCCCTCCGGGCAACGTGCCCCCCCCTTGAGATATCAGGCCAGGTCCACAGGGTCCCTGGGCTGGTGTCAGAGTTAACGGAGGCCCTCCCTGCCACCCAGAGGACCGCGCGTTTTCCCGTGGACCACACTGCCCAGCAGCTCTCCCACCCCCGCAGAGGCAGAGTGCCAGGAAAGAACTAGGGACCTGGTGCCTGGAAGAGGGGCCGGCCACGGTTCCGCGCCAGGTGGAGCGGTTCCGGGCGGGCGGGCGGGACCCTCGACCAAGGACCGGTTCTCCCTTGGGGCGTCTGGCCTGTGCCCCGCCTGGGAGGCTAAGAGCCTTGCTTCGCCTGCAAAGCCCCCACCCTGCCACAGGGCGGCACACTTGGACCCAGCCGCTTCAACCCTCCAGTCTCTGCGGAACCACCCAAAAATGGAGTGTGACCGCTGCGACCTCAGTCCCCCAGAGCTCGAACCCCCACCTCTGTGAGGGAATCGGCGACCTCCTGTCCTTGGCGTCCGCAAAAGGCATTCACCTGCGGTGAACCTGGGCCTCGGGCGAGCACGGTCAGGCCCCATGGTAGGAGCCCGGGGAGGCAATGGAGGCCTCTGCGGCCAGGCCTCGGACTCTCCCCGGGGCTCTCTCGGGTCCCAGGCGCCCTCTCTCGCCCGGGGAGTGCCCACGCCGTCCCCTGACCCCCGCAGGACGCCTGCATCCCGCCATAAGCGGCCCACCTCGTCCATGGAGCTGGGACACATGGGGCCGGGGTGCGAGCAACTGGCCTACGTGGCTGCAAACCCGCAGACCCCTCCGTCCCGTCCCCACCACTGCGAAGATCCCCCTGTTCTTCCATCCGTAAAGGGGTCCCCCTTTACGGATGGAAGAACAGGGGGGAGGCCCCCAGGAGATGGCTTTTGTCCGAGCCGCGGCTGGGTGGTTTCGGGCCAAGAGGCGGGGCCGCGCAGGCGCAAGCAGGCCCCACCCCAAGAGCATCCCTCCGGGCAACGTGCCCCCCCCCTTGAGATATCAGGCCAGGTCCACAGGGTCCCTGGGCTGGTGTCAGAGTTAACGGAGGCCCTCCCTGCCACCCAGAGGACCGCGCGTTTTCCCGTGGACCACACTTGCCAGCCCGTCTCCCACCCCGCCAGAGGCAGAGTGCCAGGGAAGAGCTAGGGACCGGGGCCGGGAAGAGGGGCCGGCCACGGTTCCGGGCCACGTGGTGCGGGCCCGGGCGGGCGGGAACCACGCCCAGGGACCGGGTCTCCCTGGGGGTCTCGGGCCTGAGACATGCCTGGGGGGATAAGAGTCTCTCTTGGCTCAAACGGCCCCACCTGCCCCGAGGCGGAAAACTTGGATCGAGACGCTTCTACTCTCTAAAGTCTGGGCTGAACTTTGCGAGAAGGGACTGTGTGCGCTGCGACCTGGGTCCCACAGAGCTCGAACCCCCCCTGCCCGTGAAGGGATCCGCGGCCTGTGGTCCCTGGTGTCCGCAAAAGGCATTCACCTGCGGAGAACCTGGGCCCAGGTGAGCGGGACCAGGCCCCACGGCAGGAGCCTGGGGAGGCCACTGGAGCCACGGGGGCCAGGGCTGGGCATTTTCCCGGGTGCTCTCTCGGGTCCCAGGCGCCCTCTCTCGCCCGGGGAGTGCCCACGCCGTCCCCTGACCCCCGCAGGACGCCTGCATCCCGCCATAAGCGGCCCACCTCGTCCATGGAGCTGGGACACATGGGGCCGGGGTGCGAGCAACTGGCCTACGTGGCTGCAAACCCGCAGACCCCTCCGTCCCGTCCCCACCACTGCGAAGATCCCCCTGTTCTTCCATCCGTAAAGGGGTCCCCCTTTACGGATGGAAGAACAGGGGGGAGGCCCCCAGGAGATGGCTTTTGTCCGAGCCGCGGCTGGGTGGTTTCGGGCCAAGAGGCGGGGCCGCGCAGGCGCAAGCAGGCCCCACCCCAAGAGCATCCCTCCGGGCAACGTGCCCCCCCCTTGAGATATCAGGCCAGGTCCACAGGGTCCCTGGGCTGGTGTCAGAGTTAACGGAGGCCCTCCCTGCCACCCAGAGGACCGCGCGTTTTCCCGTGGACCACACTGCCCAGCAGCTCTCCCACCCCCGCAGAGGCAGAGTGCCAGGAAAGAACTAGGGACCTGGTGCCTGGAAGAGGGGCCGGCCACGGTTCCGCGCCAGGTGGAGCGGTTCCGGGCGGGCGGGCGGGACCCTCGACCAAGGACCGGTTCTCCCTTGGGGCGTCTGGCCTGTGCCCCGCCTGGGAGGCTAAGAGCCTTGCTTCGCCTGCAAAGCCCCCACCCTGCCACAAGGCGGCACACTTGGAACCAGCCGCTTCAACCCTCCAGTCTCTGCGGAACCACCCAAAAATGGAGTGTGACCGCTGCGACCTCAGTCCCCCAGAGCTCGAACCCCCACCTCTGTGAGGGAATCGGCGACCTCCTGTCCTTGGCGTCCGCAAAAGGAATTCACCTGCGGTGAACCTGGGCCTCGGGCGAGCACGGTCAGGCCCCATGGTAGGAGCCCGGGGAGGCAATGGAGGCCTCTGCGGCCAGGCCTCGGACTCTCCCCGGTGCTCTCTCGGGTCCCAGGCGCCCTCTCTCGCCGGGGAGTGCCCACGCCGTCCCCTGACCCCCGCAGGACGCCTGCATCCCGCCATAAGCGGCCCACCTCGTCCATGGAGCTGGGACACATGGGGCCGGGGTGCGAGCAACTGGCCTACGTGGCTGCAAACCCGCAGACCCCTCCGTCCCGTCCCCACCACTGCGAAGATCCCCCTGTTCTTCCATCCGTAAAGGGGTCCCCCTTTACGGATGGAAGAACAGGGGGGAGGCCCCCAGGAGATGGCTTTTGTCCGAGCCGCGGCTGGGTGGTTTCGGGCCAAGAGGCGGGGCCGCGCAGGCGCAAGCAGGCCCCACCCCAAGAGCATCCCTCCGGGCAAAGTGCCCCCCCCTTGAGATATCAGGCCAGGTCCACAGGGTCCCTGGGCAGGTGTCAGAGTTAACGGAGGCCCTCCCTGCCACCCAGAGGACCGCGCGTTTTCCCGTGGACCACACTTGCCAGCCCGTCTCCCACCCCGCCAGAGGCAGAGTGCCAGGGAAGAGCTAGGGACCGGGGCCGGGAAGAGGGGCCGGCCACGGTTCCGGGCCACGTGGTGCGGGCCCGGGCGGGCGGGAACCACGCCCAGGGACCGGGTCTCCCTGGGGGTCTCGGGCCTGAGACCTGCCTGGGGGGCTAAGAGTCTCTCTTGGCTCAAACGGCCCCACCTGCCCCGAGGCGGAAAACGTGGATCGAGACGCTTCTACTCTCTAAAGTCTGGGCTGAACTTTGCGAGAAGGGACTGTGTGCGCTGCGACCTGGGTCCCACAGAGCTCGAACCCCCCCTGCCCGTGAAGGGATCCGCGGCCTGTGGTCCCTGGTGTCCGCAAAAGGCATTCACCTGCGGAGAACCTGGGCCCAGGTGAGCGGGACCAGGCCCCACGGCAGGAGCCTGGGGAGGCCACTGGAGCCACGGGGGCCAGGGCTGGGCATTTTCCCGGGTGCTCTCTCGGGTCCCAGGCGCCCTCTCTCGCCCGGGGAGTGCCCACGCCGTCCCCTGACCCCCGCAGGACGCCTGCATCCCGCCATAAGCGGCCCACCTCGTCCATGGAGCTGGGACACATGGGGCCGGGGTGCGAGCAACTGGCCTACGTGGCTGCAAACCCGCAGACCCCTCCGTCCCGTCCCCACCACTGCGAAGATCCCCCTGTTCTTCCATCCGTAAAGGGGTCCCCCTTTACGGATGGAAGAACAGGGGGGAGGCCCCCAGGAGATGGCTTTTGTCCGAGCCGCGGCTGGGTGGTTTCGGGCCAAGAGGCGGGGCCGCGCAGGCGCAAGCAGGCCCCACCCCAAGAGCATCCCTCCGGGCAACGTGCCCCCCCCTTGAGATATCAGGCCAGGTCCACAGGGTCCCTGGGCTGGTGTCAGAGTTAACGGAGGCCCTCCCTGCCACCCAGAGGACCGCGCGTTTTCCCGTGGACCACACTTCCCAGCAGCTCTCCCACCCCCGCAGAGGCAGAGTGCCAGGAAAGAACTAGGGACCTGGTGCCTGGAAGAGGGGCCGGCCACGGTTCCGCGCCAGGTGGAGCGGTTCCGGGCGGGCGGGCGGGACCCTCGACCAAGGACCGGTTCTCCCTTGGGGCGTCTGGCCTGTGCCCCGCCTGGGAGGCTAAGAGCCTTGCTTCGCCTGCAAAGCCCCCACCCTGCCACAAGGCGGCACACTTGGACCCAGCCGCTTCAACGCTCCAGTCTCTGCGGAACCACCCAAAAATGGAGTGTGACCGCTGCGACCTCAGTCCCCCAGAGCTCGAACCCCCACCTCTGTGAGGGAATCGGCGACCTCCTGTCCTTGGCGTCCGCAAAAGGCATTCACCTGCGGTGAACCTGGGCCTCGGGCGAGCACGGTCAGGCCCCATGGTAGGAGCCCGGGGAGGCAATGGAGGCCTCTGCGGCCAGGCCTCGGACTCTCCCCGGGGCTCTCTCGGGTCCCAGGCGCCCTCTCTCGCCCGGGGAGTGCCCACGCCGTCCCCTGACCCCCGCAGGACGCCTGCATCCCGCCATAAGCGGCCCACCTCGTCCATGGAGCTGGGACACATGGGGCCGGGGTGCGAGCAACTGGCCTACGTGGCTGCAAACCCGCAGACCCCTCCGTCCCGTCCCCACCACTGCGAAGATCCCCCTGTTCTTCCATCCGTAAAGGGGTCCCCCTTTACGGATGGAAGAACAGGGGGGAGGCCCCCAGGAGATGGCTTTTGTCCGAGCCGCGGCTGGGTGGTTTCGGGCCAAGAGGCGGGGCCGCGCAGGCGCAAGCAGGCCCCACCCCAAGAGCATCCCTCGGGGCAACGTGCCCCCCCCTTGAGATATCAGGCCAGGTCCACAGGGTCCCTGGGCTGGTGTCAGAGTTAACGGAGGCCCTCCCTGCCACCCAGAGGACCGCGCGTTTTCCCGTGGACCACACTTGCCAGCCCGTCTCCCACCCCGCCAGAGGCAGAGTGCCAGGGAAGAGCTAGGGACCGGGGCCGGGAAGAGGGGCCGGCCACGGTTCCGGGCCACGTGGTGCGGGCCCGGGCGGGCGGGAACCACGCCCAGGGACCGGGTCTCCCTGGGGGTCTCGGGCCTGAGACCTGCCTGGGGGGCTAAGAGTCTCTCTTGGCTCAAACGGCCCCACCTGCCCCGAGGCGGAAAACTTGGATCGAGACGCTTCTACTCTCTAAAGTCTGGGCTGAACTTTGCGAGAAGGGACTGTGTGCGCTGCGACCTGGGTCCCACAGAGCTCGAACCCCCCCTGCCCGTGAAGGGATCCGCGGCCTGTGGTCCCTGGTGTCCGCAAAAGGCATTCACCTGCGGAGAACCTGGGCCCAGGTGAGCGGGACCAGGCCCCACGGCAGGAGCCTGGGGAGGCCACTGGAGCCACGGGGGCCAGGGCTGGGCATTTTCCCGGGTGCTCTCTCGGGTCCCAGGCGCCCTCTCTCGCCAGGGGAGTGCCCACGCCGTCCCCTGACCCCCGCAGGACGCCTGCATCCCGCCATAAGCGGCCCACCTCGTCCATGGAGCTGGGACACATGGGGCCGGGGTGCGAGCAACTGGCCTACGTGGCTGCAAACCCGCAGACCCCTCCGTCCCGTCCCCACCACTGCGAAGATCCCCCTGTTCTTCCATCCGTAAAGGGGTCCCCCTTTACGGATGGAAGAACAGGGGGGAGGCCCCCAGGAGATGGCTTTTGTCCGAGCCGCGGCTGGGTGGTTTCGGGCCAAGAGGCGGGGCCGCGCAGGCGCAAGCAGGCCCCACCCCAAGAGCATCCCTCCGGGCAACGTGCCCCCCCCTTGAGATATCAGGCCAGGTCCACAGGGTCCCTGGGCTGGTGTCAGAGTTAACGGAGGCCCTCCCTGCCACCCAGAGGACCGCGCGTTTTCCCGTGGACCACACTTCCCAGCAGCTCTCCCACCCCCGCAGAGGCAGAGTGCCAGGAAAGAACTAGGGACCTGGTGCCTGGAAGAGGGGCCGGCCACGGTTCCGCGCCAGGTGGAGCGGTTCCGGGCGGGCGGGCGGGACCCTCGACCAAGGACCGGTTCTCCCTTGGGGCGTCTGGCCTGTGCCCCGCCTGGGAGGCTAAGAGCCTTGCTTCGCCTGCAAAGCCCCCACCCTGCCACAAGGCGGCACACTTGGACCCAGCCGCTTCAACCCTCCAGTCTCTGCGGAACCACCCAAAAATGGAGTGTGACCGCTGCGACCTCAGTCCCCCAGAGCTCGAACCCCCACCTCTGTGAGGGAATCGGCGACCTCCTGTCCTTGGCGTCCGCAAAAGGCATTCACCTGCGGTGAACCTGGGCCTCGGGCGAGCACGGTCAGGCCCCATGGTAGGAGCCCGGGGAGGCAATGGAGGCCTCTGCGGCCAGGCCTCGGACTCTCCCCGGGGCTCTCTCGGGTCCCAGGCGCCCTCTCTCGCCCGGGGAGTGCCCACGCCGTCCCCTGACCCCCGCAGGACGCCTGCATCCCGCCATAAGCGGCCCACCTCGTCCATGGAGCTGGGACACATGGGGCCGGGGTGCGAGCAACTGGCCTACGTGGCTGCAAACCCGCAGACCCCTCCGTCCCGTCCCCACCACTGCGAAGATCCCCCTGTTCTTCCATCCGTAAAGGGGTCCCCCTTTACGGATGGAAGAACAGGGGGGAGGCCCCCAGGAGATGGCTTTTGTCCGAGCCGCGGCTGGGTGGTTTCGGGCCAAGAGGCGGGGCCGCGCAGGCGCAAGCAGGCCCCACCCCAAGAGCATCCCTCCGGGCAACGTGCCCCCCCCTTGAGATATCAGGCCAGGTCCACAGGGTCCCTGGGCTGGTGTCAGAGTTAACGGAGGCCCTCCCTGCCACCCAGAGGACCGCGCGTTTTCCCGTGGACCACACTTGCCAGCCCGTCTCCCACCCCGCCAGAGGCAGAGTGCCAGGGAAGAACTAGGGACCTGGTGCCTGGAAGAGGGGCCGGCCATGGTTCCGCGCCTTTGGAGCGGTTCCGGGCGGGCGGGCGGGACCCTCGACCAAGGACCGGTTCTCCCTTGGGGCGTCTGGCCTGTGCCCCGCCTGGGAGGCTAAGAGCCTTGCTTCGCCTGCAAAGCCCCCACCCTGCCACAAGGCGGCACACTTGGACCCAGCCGCTTCAACGCTCCAGTCTCTGCGGAACCACCCAAAAATGGAGTGTGACCGCTGAGACCTCAGTCCCCCAGAGCTCGAACCTCCACCTCTGTGAGGGAATCGGCGACCTCCTGTCCTTGGCGTCCGCAAAAGGCATTCACCTGAGGTGAACCTGGGCCTCGGGCGAGCACGGTCAGGCCCCATGGTAGGAGCCCGGGGAGGCAATGGAGGCCTCTGCGGCCAGGCCTCGGACTCTCCCCGGGGCTCTCTCGGGTCCCAGGCGCCCTCTCTCGCCCGGGGAGTGCCCACGCCTTCCCCTGACCCCCGCAGGACGCCTGCATCCCGCCATAAGCGGCCCACCTCGTCCATGGAGCTGGGACACATGGGGCCGGGGTGCGAGCAACTGGCCTACGTGGCTGCAAACCCGCAGACCCCTCCGTCCCGTCCCCACCACTGCGAAGATCCCCCTGTTCTTCCATCCGTAAAGGGGTCCCCCTTTACGGATGGAAGAACAGGGCGGAGGCCCCCAGGAGATGGCTTTTGTCCGAGCCGCGGCTGGGTGGTTTCGGGCCAAGAGGCGGGGCCGCGCAGGCGCAAGCAGGCCCCACCCCAAGAGCATCCCTCCGGGCAACGTGCCCCCCCCTTGAGATATCAGGCCAGGTCCACAGGGTCCCTGGGCTGGTGTCAGAGTTAACGGAGGCCCTCCCTGCCACCCAGAGGACCGCGCGTTTTCCCGTGGACCACACTTCCCAGCAGCTCTCCCACCCCCGCTTAGGCAGAGTGCCAGGAAAGAACTAGGGACCTGGTGCCTGGGAGAGGGGCCGGCCACGGTTCCGTGCCAGGTGGAGCGGTTCCGGGCGGGCGGGCGGGACCCTCGACCAAGGACCGGTTCTCCCTTGGGGCGTCTGGCCTGTGCCCCGCCTGGGAGGCTAAGAGCCTTGCTTCGCCTGCAAAGCCCCCACCCTGCCACAAGGCGGCACACTTGGACCCAGCCGCTTCAACCCTCCAGTCTCTGCGGAACCACCCAAAAATGGAGTGTGACCGCTGCGACCTCAGTCCCCCAGAGCTCGAACCCCCACCTCTGTGAGGGAATCGACGACCTCCTGTCCTTGGCGTCCGCAAAAGGCATTCACCTGCGGTGAACCTGGGCCTCGGGCGAGCACGGTCAGGCCCCATGGTAGGAGCCCGGGGAGGCAATGGAGGCCTCTGCGGCCAGGCCTCGGACTCTCCCCGGGGCTCTCTCGGGTCCCAGGCGCCCTCTCTCGCCCGGGGAGTGCCCACGCCGTCCCCTGACCCCCGCAGGACGCCTGCATCCCGCCATAAGCGGCCCACCTCGTCCATGGAGCTGGGACACATGGGGCCGGGGTGCGAGCAACTGGCCTACGTGGCTGCAAACCCGCAGACCCCTCCGTCCCGTCCCCACCACTGCGAAGATCCCCCTGTTCTTCCATCCGTAAAGGGGTCCCCCTTTACGGATGGAAGAACAGGGGGGAGGCCCCCAGGAGATGGCTTTTGTCCGAGCCGCGGCTGGGTGGTTTCGGGCCAAGAGGCGGGCCGCGCAGGCGCAAGCAGGCCCCACCCCAAGAGCATCCCTCCGGGCAACGTGCCCCCCCCTTGAGATATCAGGCCAGGTCCACATGGTCCCTGGGCTGGTGTCAGAGTTAACGGAGGCCCTCCCTGCCACCCAGAGGACCGCGCGTTTTCCCATGGACCACACTTCCCAGCAGCTCTCCCACCCCCGCAGAGGCAGAGTGCCAGGAAAGAACTAGGGACCTGGTGCCTGGAAGAGGGGCCGGCCACGGTTCCGCGCCAGGTGGAGCGGTTCCGGGCGGGCGGGCGGGACCCTCGACCAAGGACCGGTTCTCCCTTGGGGCATCTGGCCTGTGCCCCGCCTGGGAGGCTAAGAGCCTTGCTTCGCCTGCAAAGCCCCCACCCTGCCACAAGGCGGCACACTTGGACCCAGCCGCTTCAACCCTCCAGTCTCTGCGGAACCACCCAAAAATGGAGTGTGACCGCTGCGACCTCAGTCCCCCAGAGCTCGAACCCCCACCTCTGTGAGGGAATCGGCGACCTCCTGTCCTTGGCGTCCGCAAAAGGCATTCACCTGCGGTGAACCTGGGCCTCGGGCGAGCACGGTCAGGCCCCATGGTAGGAGCCCGGGGAGGCAATGGAGGCCTCTGCGGCCAGGCCTCGGACTCTCCCCGGGGCTCTCTCGGGTCCCAGGCGCCCTCTCTCGCCCAGGGAGTGCCCACGCCGTCCCCTGACCCCCGCAGGACGCCTGCATCCCGCCATAAGCGGCCCACCTCGTCCATGGAGCTGGGACACATGGGGCCGGGGTGCGAGCAACTGGCCTACGTGGCTGCAAACCCGCAGACCCCTCCGTCCCGTCCCCACCACTGCGAAGATCCCCCTGTTCTTCCATCCGTAAAGGGGTCCCCCTTTACGGATGGAAGAACAGGGGGGAGGCGCCCAGGAGATGGCTTTTGTCCGAGCCGCGGCTGGGTGGTTTCGGGCCAAGAGGCGGGGCCGCGCAGGCGCAAGCAGGCCCCACCCCAAGAGCATCCCTCCGGGCAACGTGCCCCCCCCTTGAGATATCAGGCCAGGTCCACAGGGTCCCTGGGCTGGTGTCAGAGTTAACGGAGGCCCTCCCTGCCACCCAGAGGACCGCGCGTTTTCCCGTGGACCACACTTGCCAGCCCGTCTCCCACCCCGCCAGAGGCAGAGTGCCAGGGAAGAGCTAGGGACCGGGGCCGGGAAGAGGGGCCGGCCACGGTTCCGGGCCACGTGGTGCGGGCCCGGGCGGGCGGGAACCACGCCCAGGGACCGGGTCTCCCTGGGGGTCTCGGGCCTGAGACCTGCCTGGGGGGCTAAGAGTCTCTCTTGGCTCAAACGGCCCCACCTGCCCCGAGGCGGAAAACTTGGATCGAGACGCTTCTACTCTCTAAAGTCTGGGCTGAACTTTGCGAGAAGGGACTGTGTGCGCTGCGACCTGGGTCCCACAGAGCTCGAACCCCCCCTGCCCGTGAAGGGATCCGCGGCCTGTGGTCCCTGGTGTCCGCAAAAGGCATTCACCTGCGGAGAACCTGGGCCCAGGTGAGCGGGACCAGGCCCCACGGCAGGAGCCTGGGGAGGCCACTGGAGCCACGGGGGCCAGGGCTGGGCATTTTCCCGGGTGCTCTCTCGGGTCCCAGGCGCCCTCTCTCGCCCGGGGAGTGCCCACGCCGTCCCCTGACCCCCGCAGGACGCCTGCATCCCGCCATAAGCGGCCCACCTCGTCCATGGAGCTGGGACACATGGGGCCGGGGTGCGAGCAACTGGCCTACGTGGCTGCAAACCCGCAGACCCCTCCGTCCCGTCCCCACCACTGCGAAGATCCCCCTGTTCTTCCATCCGTAAAGGGGTCCCCCTTTACGGATGGAAGAACAGGGGGGAGGCCCCCAGGAGATGGCTTTTGTCCGAGCCGCGGCTGGGTGGTTTCGGGCCAAGAGGCGGGGCCGCGCAGGCGCAAGCAGGCCCCACCCCAAGAGCATCCCTCCGGGCAACGTGCCCCCCCCTTGAGATATCAGGCCAGGTCCACAGGGTCCCTGGGCTGGTGTCAGAGTTAACGGAGGCCCTCCCTGCCACCCAGAGGACCGCGCGTTTTCCCGTGGACCACACTTCCCAGCAGCTCTCCCACCCCCGCAGAGGCAGAGTGCCAGGAAAGAACTAGGGACCTGGTGCCTGGAAGAGGGGCCGGCCACGGTTCCGCGCCAGGTGGAGCGGTTCCGGGCGGGCGGGCGGGACCCTCGACCAAGGACCGGTTCTCCCTTGGGGCGTCTGGCCTGTGCCCCGCCTGGGAGGCTAAGAGCCTTGCTTCGCCTGCAAAGCCCCCACCCTGCCACAAGGCGGCACACTTGGACCCAGCCGCTTCAACCCTCCAGTCTCTGCGGAACCACCCAAAAATGGAGTGTGACCGCTGCGACCTCAGTCCCCCAGAGCTCGAACCCCCACCTCTGTGAGGGAATCGGCGACCTCCTGTCCTTGGCGTCCGCAAAAGGCATTCACCTGCGGTGAACCTGGGCCTCGGGCGAGCACGGTCAGGCCCCATGGTAGGAGCCCGGGGAGGCAATGGAGGCCTCTGCGGCCAGGCCTCGGACTCTCCCCGGGGCTCTCTCGGGTCCCAGGCGCCCTCTCTCGCCCGGGGAGTGCCCACGCCGTCCCCTGACCCCCGCAGGACGCCTGCATCCCGCCATAAGCGGCCCACCTCGTCCATGGAGCTGGGACACATGGGGCCGGGGTGCGAGCAACTGGCCTACGTGGCTGCAAACCCGCAGACCCCTCCGTCCCGTCCCCACCACTGCGAAGATCCCCCTGTTCTTCCATCCGTAAAGGGGTCCCCCTTTACGGATGGAAGAACAGGGGGGAGGCCCCCAGGAGATGGCTTTTGTCCGAGCCGCGGCTGGGTGGTTTCGGGCCAAGAGGCGGGGCCGCGCAGGCGCAAGCAGGCCCCACCCCAAGAGCATCCCTCCGGGCAACGTGCCCCCCCCTTGAGATATCAGGCCAGGTCCACAGGGTCCCTGGGCTGGTGTCAGAGTTAACGGAGGCCCTCCCTGCCACCCAGAGGACCGCGCGTTTTCCCGTGGACCACACTTCCCAGCAGCTCTCCCACCCCCGCAGAGGCAGAGTGCCAGGAAAGAACTAGGGACCTGGTGCCTGGAAGAGGGGCCGGCCACGGTTCCGCGCCAGGTGGAGCGGTTCCGGGCGGGCGGGCGGGACCCTCGACCAAGGACCGGTTCTCCCTTGGGGCATCTGGCCTGTGCCCCGCCTGGGAGGCTAAGAGCCTTGCTTCGCCTGCAAAGCCCCCACCCTGCCACAAGGCGGCACACTTGGACCCAGCCGCTTCAACCCTCCAGTCTCTGCGGAACCACCCAAAAATGGAGTGTGACCGCTGCGACCTCAGTCCCCCAGAGCTCGAACCCCCACCTCTGTGAGGGAATCGGCGACCTCCTGTCCTTGGCGTCCGCAAAAGGCATTCACCTGCGGTGAACCTGGGCCTCGGGCGAGCACGGTCAGGCCCCATGGTAGGAGCCCGGGGAGGCAATGGAGGCCTCTGCGGCCAGGCCTCGGACTCTCCCCGGGGCTCTCTCGGGTCCCAGGCGCCCTCTCTCGCCCAGGGAGTGCCCACGCCGTCCCCTGACCCCCGCAGGACGCCTGCATCCCGCCATAAGCGGCCCACCTCGTCCATGGAGCTGGGACACATGGGGCCGGGGTGCGAGCAACTGGCCTACGTGGCTGCAAACCCGCAGACCCCTCCGTCCCGTCCCCACCACTGCGAAGATCCCCCTGTTCTTCCATCCGTAAAGGGGTCCCCCTTTACGGATGGAAGAACAGGGGGGAGGCGCCCAGGAGATGGCTTTTGTCCGAGCCGCGGTTGGGTGGTTTCGGGCCAAGAGGCGGGGCCGCGCAGGCGCAAGCAGGCCCCACCCCAAGAGCATCCCTCCGGGCAACGTGCCCCCCCCTTGAGATATCAGGCCAGGTCCACAGGGTCCCTGGGCTGGTGTCAGAGTTAACGGAGGCCCTCCCTGCCACCCAGAGGACCGCGCGTTTTCCCGTGGACCACACTTGCCAGCCCGTCTCCCACCCCGCCAGAGGCAGAGTGCCAGGGAAGAGCTAGGGACCGGGGCCGGGAAGAGGGGCCGGCCACGGTTCCGGGCCACGTGGTGCGGGCCCGGGCGGGCGGGAACCACGCCCAGGGACCGGGTCTCCCTGGGGGTCTCGGGCCTGAGACCTGCCTGGGGGGCTAAGAGTCTCTCTTGGCTCAAACGGCCCCACTTGCCCCGAGGCGGAAAACTTGGATCGAGACGCTTCTACTCTCTAAAGTCTGGGCTGAACTTTGCGAGAAGGGACTGTGTGCGCTGCGACCTGGGTCCCACAGAGCTCGAACCCCCCCTGCCCGTGAAGGGATCCGCGGCCTGTGGTCCCTGGTGTCCGCAAAAGGCATTCACCTGCGGAGAACCTGGGCCCAGGTGAGCGGGACCAGGCCCCACGGCAGGAGCCTGGGGAGGCCACTGGAGCCACGGGGGCCAGGGCTGGGCATTTTCCCGGGTGCTCTCTCGGGTCCCAGGCGCCCTCTCTCGCCCGGGGAGTGCCCACGCCGTCCCCTGACCCCCGCAGGACGCCTGCATCCCGCCATAAGCGGCCCACCTCGTCCATGGAGCTGGGACACATGGGGCCGGGGTGCGAGCAACTGGCCTACGTGGCTGCAAACCCGCAGACCCCTCCGTCCCGTCCCCACCACTGCGAAGATCCCCCTGTTCTTCCATCCGTAAAGGGGTCCCCCTTTACGGATGGAAGAACAGGGGGGAGGCCCCCAGGAGATGGCTTTTGTCCGAGCCGCGGCTGGGTGGTTTCGGGCCAAGAGGCGGGGCCGCGCAGGCGCAAGCAGGCCCCACCCCAAGAGCATCCCTCCGGGCAACGTGCCCCCCCCTTGAGATATCAGGCCAGGTCCACAGGGTCCCTGGGCTGGTGTCAGAGTTAACGGAGGCCCTCCCTGCCACCCAGAGGACCGCGCGTTTTCCCGTGGACCACACTTCCCAGCAGCTCTCCCACCCCCGCAGAGGCAGAGTGCCAGGAAAGAACTAGGGACCTGGTGCCTGGAAGAGGGGCCGGCCACGGTTCCGCGCCAGGTGGAGCGGTTCGGGGCGGGCGGGCGGGACCCTCGACCAAGGACCGGTTCTCCCTTGGGGCGTCTGGCCTGTGCCCCGCCTGGGAGGCTAAGAGCCTTGCTTCGCCTGCAAAGCCCCCACCCTGCCACAGGGCGGCACACTTGGACCCAGCCGCTTCAACCCTCCAGTCTCTGCGGAACCACCCAAAAATGGAGTGTGACCGCTGCGACCTCAGTCCCCCAGAGCTCGAACCCCCACCTCTGTGAGGGAATCGGCGACCTCCTGTCCTTGGCGTCCGCAAAAGGCATTCACCTGCGGTGAACCTGGGCCTCGGGCGAGCACGGTCAGGCCCCATGGTAGGAGCCCGGGGAGGCAATGGAGGCCTCTGCGGCCAGGCCTCGGACTCTCCCCGGGGCTCTCTCGGGTCCCAGGCGCCCTCTCTCGCCCGGGGAGTGCCCACGCCGTCCCCTGACCCCCGCAGGACGCCTGCATCCCGCCATAAGCGGCCCACCTCGTCCATGGAGCTGGGACACATGGGGCCTGGGTGCGAGCAACTGGCCTACGTGGCTGCAAACCCGCAGACCCCTCCGTCCCGTCCCCACCACTGCGAAGATCCCCCTGTTCTTCCATCCGTAAAGGGGTCCCCCTTTACGGATGGAAGAACAGGGGGGAGGCGCCCAGGAGATGGCTTTTGTCCGAGCCGCGGCTGGGTGGTTTCGGGCCAAGAGGCGGGGCCGCGCAGGCGCAAGCAGGCCCCACCCCAAGAGCATCCCTCCGGGCAACGTGCCCCCCCCTTGAGATATCAGGCCAGGTCCACAGGGTCCCTGGGCTGGTGTCAGAGTTAACGGAGGCCCTCCCTGCCACCCAGAGGACCGCGCGTTTTCCCGTGGACCACACTTGCCAGCCCGTCTCCCACCCCGCCAGAGGCAGAGTGCCAGGGAAGAGCTAGGGACCGGGGCCGGGAAGAGGGGCCGGCCACGGTTCCGGGCCACGTGGTGCGGGCCCGGGCGGGCGGGAACCACGCCCAGGGACCGGGTCTCCCTGGGGGTCTCGGGCCTGAGACATGCCTGGGGGGCTAAGAGTCTCTCTTGGCTCAAACGGCCCCACCTGCCCCGAGGCGGAAAACTTGGATCGAGACGCTTCTACTCTCTAAAGTCTGGGCTGAACTTTGCGAGAAGGGACTGTGTGCGCTGCGACCTGGGTCCCACAGAGCTCGAACCCCCCCTGCCCGTGAAGGGATCCGCGGCCTGTGGTCCCTGGTGTCCGCAAAAGGCATTCACCTGCGGAGAACCTGGGCCCAGGTGAGCGGGACCAGGCCCCACGGCAGGAGCCTGGGGAGGCCACTGGAGCCACGGTGGCCAGGGCTGGGCATTTTCCCTGGTGCTCTCTCGGGTCCCAGGCGCCCTCTCTCGCCCGGGGAGTGCCCACGCCGTCCCCTGACCCCCGCAGGACGCCTGCATCCCGCCATAAGCGGCCCACCTCGTCCATGGAGCTGGGACACATGGGGCCGGGGTGCGAGCAACTGGCCTACGTGGCTGCAAACCCGCAGACCCCTCCGTCCCGTCCCCACCACTGCGAAGATCCCCCTGTTCTTCCATCCGTAAAGGGGTCCCCCTTTACGGATGGAAGAACAGGGGGGAGGCCCCCAGGAGATGGCTTTTGTCCGAGCCGCGGCTGGGTGGTTTCGGGCCAAGAGGCGGGGCCGCGCAGGCGCAAGCAGGCCCCACCCCAAGAGCATCCCTCCGGGCAACGTGCCCCCCCCTTGAGATATCAGGCCAGGTCCACAGGGTCCCTGGGCTGGTGTCAGAGTTAACGGAGGCCCTCCCTGCCACCCAGAGGACCGCGCGTTTTCCCGCGGACCACACTGCCCAGCAGCTCTCCCACCCCCGCAGAGGCAGAGTGCCAGGAAAGAACTAGGGACCTGGTGCCTGGAAGAGGGGCCGGCCACGGTTCCGCGCCAGGTGGAGCGGTTCCGGGCGGGCGGGCGGGACCCTCGACCAAGGACCGGTTCTCCCTTGGGGCGTCTGGCCTGTGCCCCGCCTGGGAGGCTAAGAGCCTTGCTTCGCCTGCAAAGCCCCCACCCTGCCACAAGGCGGCACACTTGGACCCAGCCGCTTCAACCCTCCAGTCTCTGCGGAACCACCCAAAAATGGAGTGTGACCGCTGCGACCTCAGTCCCCCAGAGCTCGAACCCCCACCTCTGTGAGGGAATCGACGACCTCCTGTCCTTGGCGTCCGCAAAAGGCATTCACCTGCGGTGAACCTGGGCCTCGGGCGAGCACGGTCAGGCCCCATGGTAGGAGCCCGGGGAGGCAATGGAGGCCTCTGCGGCCAGGCCTCGGACTCTCCCCGGGGCTCTCTCGGGTCCCAGGCGCCCTCTCTCGCCCGGGGAGTGCCCACGCCGTCCCCTGACCCCCGCAGGACGCCTGCATCCCGCCATAAGCGGCCCACCTCGTCCATGGAGCTGGGACACATGGGGCCGGGGTGCGAGCAACTGGCCTACGTGGCTGCAAACCCGCAGACCCCTCCGTCCCGTCCCCACCACTGCGAAGATCCCCCTGTTCTTCCATCCGTAAAGGGGTCCCCCTTTACGGATGGAAGAACAGGGGGGAGGCCCCCAGGAGATGGCTTTTGTCCGAGCCGCGGCTGGGTGGTTTCGGGCCAAGAGGCAGGGCCGCGCAGGCGCAAGCAGGCCCCACCCCAAGAGCATCCCTCCGGGCAACGTGCCCCCCCCTTGAGATATCAGGCCAGGTCCACAGGGTCCCTGGGCTGGTGTCAGAGTTAACGGAGGCCCTCCCTGCCACCCAGAGGACCGCGCGTTTTCCCGTGGACCACACTTGCCAGCCCGTCTCCCACCCCGCCAGAGGCAGAGTGCCAGGGAAGAGCTAGGGACCGGGGCCGGGAAGAGGGGCCGGCCACGGTTCCGGGCCACGTGGTGCGGGCCCGGGCGGGCGGGAACCACGCCCAGGGACCGGGTGTCCCTGGGGGTCTCGGGCCTGAGACCTGCCTGGGGGGCTAAGAGTCTCTCTTGGCTCAAACGGCCCCACCTGCCCCGAGGCGGAAAACTTGGATCGAGACGCTTCTACTCTCTAAAGTCTGGGCTGAACTTTGCGAGAAGGGACTGTGTGCGCTGCGACCTGGGTCCCACAGAGCTCGAACCCCCCCTGCCCGTGAAGGGATCCGCGGCCTGTGGTCCCTGGTGTCCGCAAAAGGCATTCACCTGCGGAGAACCTGGGCCCAGGTGAGCGGGACCAGGCCCCACGGCAGGAGCCTGGGGAGGCCACTGGAGCCACGGGGGCCAGGGCTGGGCATTTTCCCGGGTGCTCTCTCGGGTCCCAGGCGCCCTCTCTCGCCCGGGGAGTGCCCACGCCGTCCCCTGACCCCCGCAGGACGCCTGCATCCCGCCATAAGCGGCCCACCTCGTCCATGGAGCTGGGACACATGGGGCCGGGGTGCGAGCAACTGGCCTACGTGGCTGCAAACCCGCAGACCCCTCCGTCCCGTCCCCACCACTGCGAAGATCCCCCTGTTCTTCCATCCGTAAAGGGGTCCCCCTTTACGGATGGAAGAACAGGGGGGAGGCGCCCAGGAGATGGCTTTTGTCCGAGTCGCGGCTGGGTGGTTTCGGGCCAAGAGGCGGGGCCGCGCAGGCGCAAGCAGGCCCCACCCCAAGAGCATCCCTCCGGGCAACGTGCCCCCCCCTTGAGATATCAGGCCAGGTCCACAGGGTCCCTGGGCTGGTGTCAGAGTTAACGGAGGCCCTCCCTGCCACCCAGAGGACCGCGCGTTTTCCCGTGGACCACACTTGCCAGCCCGTCTCCCACCCCTCAGAGGCAGAGTGCCAGGGAAGAGCTAGGGACCGGGGCCGGGAAGAGGGGCCGGCCACGGTTCCGGGCCACGTGGTGCGGGCCCGGGCGGGCGGGCGGGACCCTCGACCAAGGACCGGTTCTCCCTTGGGGCGTCTGGCCTGTGCCCCGCCTGGGAGGCTAAGAGCCTTGCTTCGCCTGCAAAGCCCCCACCCTGCCACAAGGCGGCACACTTGGACCCAGCCGCTTCAACCCTCCAGTCTCTGCGGAACCACCCAAAAATGGAGTGTGACCGCTGCGACCTCAGTCCCCCAGAGCTCGAACCCCCACCTCTGTGAGGGAATCGGCGACCTCCTGTCCTTGGCGTCCGCAAAAGGCATTCACCTGCGGTGAACCTGGGCCTCGGGCGAGCACGGTCAGGCCCCATGGTAGGAGCCCGGGGAGGCAATGGAGGCCTCTGCGGCCAGGCCTCGGACTCTCCCCGGGGCTCTCTCGGGTCCCAGGCGCCCTCTCTCGCCCGGGGAGTGCCCACGCCGTCCCCTGACCCCCGCAGGACGCCTGCATCCCGCCATAAGCGGCCCACCTCGTCCATGGAGCTGGGACACATGGGGCCGGGGTGCGAGCAACTGGCCTACGTGGCTGCAAACCCGCAGACCCCTCCGTCCCGTCCCCACCACTGCGAAGATCCCCCTGTTCTTCCATCCGTAAAGGGGTCCCCCTTTACGGATGGAAGAACAGGGGGGAGGCCCCCAGGAGATGGCTTTTGTCCGAGCCGCGGCTGGGTGGTTTCGGGCCAAGAGGCGGGGCCGCGCAGGCGCAAGCAGGCCCCACCCCAAGAGCATCCCTCCGGGCAACGTGCCCCCCCCTTGAGATATCAGGCCAGGTCCACAGGGTCCCTGGGCTGGTGTCAGAGTTAACGGAGGCCCTCCCTGCCACCCAGAGGACCGCGCGTTTTCCCGTGGACCACACTTGCCAGCCCGTCTCCCACCCCGCCAGAGGCAGAGTGCCAGGGAAGAACTAGGGACCTGGTGCCTGGAAGAGGGGCCGGCCAAGGTTCCGCGCCTTTGGAGCGGTTCCGGGCGGGCGGGCGGGACCCTCGACCAAGGACCGGTTCTCCCTTGGGGCGTCTGGCCTGTGCCCCGCCTGGGAGGCTAAGAGCCTTGCTTCGCCTGCAAAGCCCCCACCCTGCCACAAGGCGGCACACTTGGACCCAGCCGCTTCAACGCTCCAGTCTCTGCGGAACCACCCAAAAATGGAGTGTGACCGCTGAGACCTCAGTCCCCCAGAGCTCGAACCTCCACCTCTGTGAGGGAATCGGCGACCTCCTGTCCTTGGCGTCCGCAAAAGGCATTCACCTGAGGTGAACCTGGGCCTCGGGCGAGCACGGTCAGGCCCCATGGTAGGAGCCCGGGGAGGCAATGGAGGCCTCTGCGGCCAGGCCTCGGACTCTCCCCGGGGCTCTCTCGGGTCCCAGGCGCCCTCTCTCGCCCGGGGAGTGCCCACGCCTTCCCCTGACCCCCGCAGGACGCCTGCATCCCGCCATAAGCGGCCCACCTCGTCCATGGAGCTGGGACACATGGGGCCGGGGTGCGAGCAACTGGCCTACGTGGCTGCAAACCCGCAGACCCCTCCGTCCCGTCCCCACCACTGCGAAGATCCCCCTGTTCTTCCATCCGTAAAGGGGTCCCCCTTTACGGATGGAAGAACAGGGCGGAGGCCCCCAGGAGATGGCTTTTGTCCGAGCCGCGGCTGGGTGGTTTCGGGCCAAGAGGCGGGGCCGCGCAGGCGCAAGCAGGCCCCACCCCAAGAGCATCCCTCCGGGCAACGTGCCCCCCCCTTGAGATATCAGGCCAGGTCCACAGGGTCCCTGGGCTGGTGTCAGAGTTAACGGAGGCCCTCCCTGCCACCCAGAGGACCGCGCGTTTTCCCGTGGACCACACTTCCCAGCAGCTCTCCCACCCCCGCTTAGGCAGAGTGCCAGGAAAGAACTAGGGACCTGGTGCCTGGGAGAGGGGCCGGCCACGGTTCCGTGCCAGGTGGAGCGGTTCCGGGCGGGCGGGTGGGACCCTCGACCAAGGACCGGTTCTCCCTTGGGGCGTCTGGCCTGTGCCCCGCCTGGGAGGCTAAGAGCCTTGCTTCGCCTGCAAAGCCCCCACCCTGCCACAAGGCGGCACACTTGGACCCAGCCGCTTCAACCCTCCAGTCTCTGCGGAACCACCCAAAAATGGAGTGTGACCGCTGCGACCTCAGTCCCCCAGAGCTCGAACCCCCACCTCTGTGAGGGAATCGACGACCTCCTGTCCTTGGCGTCCGCAAAAGGCATTCACCTGCGGTGAACCTGGGCCTCGGGCGAGCACGGTCAGGCCCCATGGTAGGAGCCCGGGGAGGCAATGGAGGCCTCTGCGGCCAGGCCTCCGACTCTCCCCGGGGCTCTCTCGGGTCCCAGGCGCCCTCTCTCGCCCGGGGAGTGCCCACGCCGTCCCCTGACCCCCGCAGGACGCCTGCATCCCGCCATAAGCGGCCCACCTCGTCCATGGAGCTGGGACACATGGGGCCGGGGTGCGAGCAACTGGCCTACGTGGCTGCAAACCCGCAGACCCCTCCGTCCCGTCCCCACCACTGCGAAGATCCCCCTGTTCTTCCATCCGTAAAGGGGTCCCCCTTTACGGATGGAAGAACAGGGGGGAGGCCCCCAGGAGATGGCTTTTGTCCGAGCCGCGGCTGGGTGGTTTCGGGCCAAGAGGCGGGCCGCGCAGGCGCAAGCAGGCCCCACCCCAAGAGCATCCCTCCGGGCAACGTGCCCCCCCCTTGAGATATCAGGCCAGGTCCACATGGTCCCTGGGCTGGTGTCAGAGTTAACGGAGGCCCTCCCTGCCACCCAGAGGACCGCGCGTTTTCCCATGGACCACACTTCCCAGCAGCTCTCCCACCCCCGCAGAGGCAGAGTGCCAGGAAAGAACTAGGGACCTGGTGCCTGGAAGAGGGGCCGGCCACGGTTCCGCGCCAGGTGGAGCGGTTCCGGGCGGGCGGGCGGGACCCTCGACCAAGGACCGGTTCTCCCTTGGGGCATCTGGCCTGTGCCCCGCCTGGGAGGCTAAGAGCCTTGCTTCGCCTGCAAAGCCCCCACCCTGCCACAAGGCGGCACACTTGGACCCAGCCGCTTCAACCCTCCAGTCTCTGCGGAACCACCCAAAAATGGAGTGTGACCGCTGCGACCTCAGTCCCCCAGAGCTCGAACCCCCACCTCTGTGAGGGAATCGGCGACCTCCTGTCCTTGGCGTCCGCAAAAGGCATTCACCTGCGGTGAACCTGGGCCTCGGGCGAGCACGGTCAGGCCCCATGGTAGGAGCCCGGGGAGGCAATGGAGGCCTCTGCGGCCAGGCCTCGGACTCTCCCCGGGGCTCTCTCGGGTCCCAGGCGCCCTCTCTCGCCCAGGGAGTGCCCACGCCGTCCCCTGACCCCCGCAGGACGCCTGCATCCCGCCATAAGCGGCCCACCTCGTCCATGGAGCTGGGACACATGGGGCCGGGGTGCGAGCAACTGGCCTACGTGGCTGCAAACCCGCAGACCCCTCCGTCCCGTCCCCACCACTGCGAAGATCCCCCTGTTCTTCCATCCGTAAAGGGGTCCCCCTTTACGGATGGAAGAACAGGGGGGAGGCGCCCAGGAGATGGCTTTTGTCCGAGCCGCGGCTGGGTGGTTTCGGGCCAAGAGGCGGGGCCGCGCAGGCGCAAGCAGGCCCCACCCCAAGAGCATCCCTCCGGGCAACGTGCCCCCCCCTTGAGATATCAGGCCAGGTCCACAGGGTCCCTGGGCTGGTGTCAGAGTTAACGGAGGCCCTCCCTGCCACCCAGAGGACCGCGCGTTTTCCCGTGGACCACACTTGCCAGCCCGTCTCCCACCCCGCCAGAGGCAGAGTGCCAGGGAAGAGCTAGGGACCGGGGCCGGGAAGAGGGGCCGGCCACGGTTCCGGGCCACGTGGTGCGGGCCCGGGCGGGCGGGAACCACGCCCAGGGACCGGGTCTCCCTGGGGGTCTCGGGCCTGAGACCTGCCTGGGGGGCTAAGAGTCTCTCTTGGCTCAAACGGCCCCACCTGCCCCGAGGCGGAAAACTTGGATCGAGACGCTTCTACTCTCTAAAGTCTGGGCTGAACTTTGCGAGAAGGGACTGTGTGCGCTGCGACCTGGGTCCCACAGAGCTCGAACCCCCCCTGCCCGTGAAGGGATCCGCGGCCTGTGGTCCCTGGTGTCCGCAAAAGGCATTCACCTGCGGAGAACCTGGGCCCAGGTGAGCGGGACCAGGCCCCACGGCAGGAGCCTGGGGAGGCCACTGGAGCCACGGTGGCCAGGGCTGGGCATTTTCCCGGGTGCTCTCTCGGGTCCCAGGCGCCCTCTCTCGCCCGGGGAGTGCCCACGCCGTCCCCTGACCCCCGCAGGACGCCTGCATCCCGCCATAAGCGGCCCACCTCGTCCATGGAGCTGGGACACATGGGGCCGGGGTGCGAGCAACTGGCCTACGTGGCTGCAAACCCGCAGACCCCTCCGTCCCGTCCCCACCACTGCGAAGATCCCCCTGTTCTTCCATCCGTAAAGGGGTCCCCCTTTACGGATGGAAGAACAGGGGGGAGGCCCCCAGGAGATGGCTTTTGTCCGAGCCGCGGCTGGGTGGTTTCGGGCCAAGAGGCGGGGCCGCGCAGGCGCAAGCAGGCCCCACCCCAAGAGCATCCCTCCGGGCAACGTGCCCCCCCCTTGAGATATCAGGCCAGGTCCACAGGGTCCCTGGGCTGGTGTCAGAGTTAACGGAGGCCCTCCCTGCCACCCAGAGGACCGCGCGTTTTCCCGTGGACCACACTGCCCAGCAGCTCTCCCACCCCCGCAGAGGCAGAGTGCCAGGAAAGAACTAGGGACCTGGTGCCTGGAAGAGGGGCCGGCCACGGTTCCGCGCCAGGTGGAGCGGTTCCGGGCGGGCGGGCGGGACCCTCGACCAAGGACCGGTTCTCCCTTGGGGCGTCTGGCCTGTGCCCCGCCTGGGAGGCTAAGAGCCTTGCTTCGCCTGCAAAGCCCCCACCCTGCCACAAGGCGGCACACTTGGACCCAGCCGCTTCAACCCTCCAGTCTCTGCGGAACCACCCAAAAATGGAGTGTGACCGCTGCGACCTCAGTCCCCCAGAGCTCGAACCCCCACCTCTGTGAGGGAATCGGCGACCTCCTGTCCTTGGCGTCCGCAAAAGGCATTCACCTGCGGTGAACCTGGGCCTCGGGCGAGCACGGTCAGGCCCCATGGTAGGAGCCCGGGGAGGCAATGGAGGCCTCTGCGGCCAGGCCTCGGACTCTCCCCGGGGCTCTCTCGGGTCCCAGGCGCCCTCTCTCGCCCGGGGAGTGCCCACGCCGTCCCCTGACCCCCGCAGGACGCCTGCATCCCGCCATAAGCGGCCCACCTCGTCCATGGAGCTGGGACACATGGGGCCGGGGTGCGAGCAACTGGCCTACGTGGCTGCAAACCCGCAGACCCCTCCGTCCCGTCCCCACCACTGCGAAGATCCCCCTGTTCTTCCATCCGTAAAGGGGTCCCCCTTTACGGATGGAAGAACAGGGGGGAGGCCCCCAGGAGATGGCTTTTGTCCGAGCCGCGGCTGGGTGGTTTCGGGCCAAGAGGCGGGGCCGCGCAGGCGCAAGCAGGCCCCACCCCAAGAGCATCCCTCCGGGCAACGTGCCCCCCCCTTGAGATATCAGGCCAGGTCCACAGGGTCCCTGGGCTGGTGTCAGAGTTAACGGAGGCCCTCCCTGCCACCCAGAGGACCGCGCGTTTTCCCGTGGACCACACTTCCCAGCAGCTCTCCCACCCCCGCTTAGGCAGAGTGCCAGGAAAGAACTAGGGACCTGGTGCCTGGAAGAGGGGCCGGCCACGGTTCCGTGCCAGGTGGAGCGGTTCCGGGCGGGCGGGCGGGACCCTCGACCAAGGACCGGTTCTCCCTTGGGGCGTCTGGCCTGTGCCCCGCCTGGGAGGCTAAGAGCCTTGCTTCGCCTGCAAAGCCCCCACCCTGCCACAAGGCGGCACACTTGGACCCAGCCGCTTCAACCCTCCAGTCTCTGCGGAACCACCCAAAAATGGAGTGTGACCGCTGCGACCTCAGTCCCCCAGAGCTCGAACCCCCACCTCTGTGAGGGAATCGACGACCTCCTGTCCTTGGCGTCCGCAAAAGGCATTCACCTGCGGTGAACCTGGGCCTCGGGCGAGCACGGTCAGGCCCCATGGTAGGAGCACGGGGAGGCAATGGAGGCCTCTGCGGCCAGGCCTCGGACTCTCCCCGGGGCTCTCTCGGGTCCCAGGCGCCCTCTCTCGCCCGGGGAGTGCCCACGCCGTCCCCTGACCCCCGCAGGACGCCTGCATCCCGCCATAAGCGGCCCACCTCGTCCATGGAGCTGGGACACATGGGGCCGGGGTGCGAGCAACTGGCCTACGTGGCTGCAAACCCGCAGACCCCTCCGTCCCGTCCCCACCACTGCGAAGATCCCCCTGTTCTTCCATCCGTAAAGGGGTCCCCCTTTACGGATGGAAGAACAGGGCGGAGGCCCCCAGGAGATGGCTTTTGTCCAAGCCGCGGCTGGGTGGTTTCGGGCCAAGAGGCGGGGCCGCGCAGGCGCAAGCAGGCCCCACCCCAAGAGCATCCCTCCGGGCAACGTGCCCCCCCCTTGAGATATCAGGCCAGGTCCACAGGGTCCCTGGGCTGGTGTCAGAGTTAACGGAGGCCCTCCCTGCCACCCAGAGGACCGCGCGTTTTCCCGTGGACCACACTTCCCAGCAGCTCTCCCACCCCCGCTTAGGCAGAGTGCCAGGAAAGAACTAGGGACCTGGTGCCTGGAAGAGGGGCCGGCCACGGTTCCGCGCCAGGTGGAGCGGTTCCGGGCGGGCGGGCGGGACCCTCGACCAAGGACCGGTTCTCCCTTGGGGCGTCTGGCCTGTGCCCCGCCTGGGAGGCTAAGAGCCTTGCTTCGCCTGCAAAGCCCCCACCCTGCCACAAGGCGGCACACTTGGACCCAGCCGCTTCAACCCTCCAGTCTCTGCGGAACCACCCAAAAATGGAGTGTGACCGCTGCGACCTCAGTCCCCCAGAGCTCGAACCCCCACCTCTGTGAGGGAATCGACGACCTCCTGTCCTTGGCGTCCGCAAAAGGCATTCACCTGCGGTGAACCTGGGCCTCGGGCGAGCACGGTCAGGCCCCATGGTAGGAGCCCGGGGAGGCAATGGAGGCCTCTGCGGCCAGGCCTCGGACTCTCCCCGGGGCTCTCTCGGGTCCCAGGCGCCCTCTCTCGCCCGGGGAGTGCCCACGCCGTCCCCTGACCCCCGCAGGACGCCTGCATCCCGCCATAAGCGGCCCACCTCGTCCATGGAGCTGGGACACATGGGGCCGGGGTGCGAGCAACTGGCCTACGTGGCTGCAAACCCGCAGACCCCTCCGTCCCGTCCCCACCACTGCGAAGATCCCCCTGTTCTTCCATCCGTAAAGGGGTCCCCCTTTACGGATGGAAGAACAGGGGGGAGGCCCCCAGGAGATGGCTTTTGTCCGAGCCGCGGCTGGGTGGTTTCGGGCCAAGAGGCGGGGCCGCGCAGGCGCAAGCAGGCCCCACCCCAAGAGCATCCCTCCGGGCAACGTGCCCCCCCCTTGAGATATCAGGCCAGGTCCACAGGGTCCCTGGGCTGGTGTCAGAGTTAACGGAGGCCCTCCCTGCCACCCAGAGGACCGCGCGTTTTCCCGTGGACCACACTTCCCAGCAGCTCTCCCACCCCCGCAGAGGCAGAGTGCCAGGAAAGAACTAGGGACCTGGTGCCTGGAAGAGGGGCCGGCCACGGTTCCGCGCCAGGTGGAGCGGTTCCGGGCGGGCGGGCGGGACCCTCGACCAAGGACCGGTTCTCCCTTGGGGCGTCTGGCCTGTGCCCCGCCTGGGAGGCTAAGAGCCTTGCTTCGCCTGCAAAGCCCCCACCCTGCCACAGGGCGGCACACTTGGACCCAGCCGCTTCAACCCTCCAGTCTCTGCGGAACCACCCAAAAATGGAGTGTGACCGCTGCGACCTCAGTCCCCCAGAGCTCGAACCCCCACCTCTGTGAGGGAATCGGCGACCTCCTGTCCTTGGCGTCCGCAAAAGGCATTCACCTGCGGTGAACCTGGGCCTCGGGCGAGCACGGTCAGGCCCCATGGTAGGAGCCCGGGGAGGCAATGGAGGCCTCTGCGGCCAGGCCTCGGACTCTCCCCGGGGCTCTCTCGGGTCCCAGGCGCCCTCTCTCGCCCGGGGAGTGCCCACGCCGTCCCCTGACCCCCGCAGGACGCCTGCATCCCGCCATAAGCGGCCCACCTCGTCCATGGAGCTGGGACACATGGGGCCGGGGTGCGAGCAACTGGCCTACGTGGCTGCAAACCCGCAGACCCCTCCGTCCCGTCCCCACCACTGCGAAGATCCCCCTGTTCTTCCATCCGTAAAGGGGTCCCCCTTTACGGATGGAAGAACAGGGGGGAGGCCCCCAGGAGATGGCTTTTGTCCGAGCCGCGGCTGGGTGGTTTCGGGCCAAGAGGCGGGGCCGCGCAGGCGCAAGCAGGCCCCACCCCAAGAGCATCCCTCCGGGCAACGTGCCCCCCCCTTGAGATATCAGGCCAGGTCCACAGGGTCCCTGGGCTGGTGTCAGAGTTAACGGAGGCCCTCCCTGCCACCCAGAGGACCGCGCGTTTTCCCGTGGACCACACTTGCCAGCCCGTCTCCCACCCCGCCAGAGGCAGAGTGCCAGGGAAGAGCTAGGGACCGGGGCCGGGAAGAGGGGCCGGCCACGGTTCCGGGCCACGTGGTGCGGGCCCGGGCGGGCGGGAACCACGCCCAGGGACCGGGTCTCCCTGGGGGTCTCGGGCCTGAGACATGCCTGGGGGGCTAAGAGTCTCTCTTGGCTCAAACGGCCCCACCTGCCCCGAGGCGGAAAACTTGGATCGAGACGCTTCTACTCTCTAAAGTCTGGGCTGAACTTTGCGAGAAGGGACTGTGTGCGCTGCGACCTGGGTCCCACAGAGCTCGAACCCCCCCTGCCCGTGAAGGGATCCGCGGCCTGTGGTCCCTGGTGTCCGCAAAAGGCATTCACCTGCGGAGAACCTGGGCCCAGGTGAGCGGGACCAGGCCCCACGGCAGGAGCCTGGGGAGGCCACTGGAGCCACGGGGGCCAGGGCTGGGCATTTTCCCGGGTGCTCTCTCGGGTCCCAGGCGCCCTCTCTCGCCCGGGGAGTGCCCACGCCGTCCCCTGACCCCCGCAGGACGCCTGCATCCCGCCATAAGCGGCCCACCTCGTCCATGGAGCTGGGACACATGGGGCCGGGGTGCGAGCAACTGGCCTACGTGGCTGCAAACCCGCAGACCCCTCCGTCCCGTCCCCACCACTGCGAAGATCCCCCTGTTCTTCCATCCGTAAAGGGGTCCCCCTTTACGGATGGAAGAACAGGGGGGAGGCCCCCAGGAGATGGCTTTTGTCCGAGCCGCGGCTGGGTGGTTTCGGGCCAAGAGGCGGGGCCGCGCAGGCGCAAGCAGGCCCCACCCCAAGAGCATCCCTCCGGGCAACGTGCCCCCCCCTTGAGATATCAGGCCAGGTCCACAGGGTCCCTGGGCTGGTGTCAGAGTTAACGGAGGCCCTCCCTGCCACCCAGAGGACCGCGCGTTTTCCCGTGGACCACACTGCCCAGCAGCTCTCCCACCCCCGCAGAGGCAGAGTGCCAGGAAAGAACTAGGGACCTGGTGCCTGGAAGAGGGGCCGGCCACGGTTCCGCGCCAGGTGGAGCGGTTCCGGGCGGGCGGGCGGGACCCTCGACCAAGGACCGGTTCTCCCTTGGGGCGTCTGGCCTGTGCCCCGCCTGGGAGGCTAAGAGCCTTGCTTCGCCTGCAAAGCCCCCACCCTGCCACAAGGCGGCACACTTGGAACCAGCCGCTTCAACCCTCCAGTCTCTGCGGAACCACCCAAAAATGGAGTGTGACCGCTGCGACCTCAGTCCCCCAGAGCTCGAACCCCCACCTCTGTGAGGGAATCGGCGACCTCCTGTCCTTGGCGTCCGCAAAAGGAATTCACCTGCGGTGAACCTGGGCCTCGGGCGAGCACTGTCAGGCCCCATGGTAGGAGCCCGGGGAGGCAATGGAGGCCTCTGCGGCCAGGCCTCGGACTCTCCCCGGGGCTCTCTCGGGTCCCAGGCGCCCTCTCTCGCCGGGGAGTGCCCACGCCGTCCCCTGACCCCCGCAGGACGCCTGCATCCCGCCATAAGCGGCCCACCTCGTCCATGGAGCTGGGACACATGGGGCCGGGGTGCGAGCAACTGGCCTACGTGGCTGCAAACCCGCAGACCCCTCCGTCCCGTCCCCACCACTGCGAAGATCCCCCTGTTCTTCCATCCGTAAAGGGGTCCCCCTTTACGGATGGAAGAACAGGGGGGAGGCCCCCAGGAGATGGCTTTTGTCCGAGCCGCGGCTGGGTGGTTTCGGGCCAAGAGGCGGGGCCGCGCAGGCGCAAGCAGGCCCCACCCCAAGAGCATCCCTCCGGGCAAAGTGCCCCCCCCTTGAGATATCAGGCCAGGTCCACAGGGTCCCTGGGCAGGTGTCAGAGTTAACGGAGGCCCTCCCTGCCACCCAGAGGACCGCGCGTTTTCCCGTGGACCACACTTGCCAGCCCGTCTCCCACCCCGCCAGAGGCAGAGTGCCAGGGAAGAGCTAGGGACCGGGGCCGGGAAGAGGGGCCGGCCACGGTTCCGGGCCACGTGGTGCGGGCCCGGGCGGGCGGGAACCACGCCCAGGGACCGGGTCTCCCTGGGGGTCTCGGGCCTGAGACCTGCCTGGGGGGCTAAGAGTCTCTCTTGGCTCAAACGGCCCCACCTGCCCCGAGGCGGAAAACGTGGATCGAGACGCTTCTACTCTCTAAAGTCTGGGCTGAACTTTGCGAGAAGGGACTGTGTGCGCTGCGACCTGGGTCCCACAGAGCTCGAACCCCCCCTGCCCGTGAAGGGATCCGCGGCCTGTGGTCCCTGGTGTCCGCAAAAGGCATTCACCTGCGGAGAACCTGGGCCCAGGTGAGCGGGACCAGGCCCCACGGCAGGAGCCTGGGGAGGCCACTGGAGCCACGGGGGCCAGGGCTGGGCATTTTCCCGGGTGCTCTCTCGGGTCCCAGGCGCCCTCTCTCGCCCGGGGAGTGCCCACGCCGTCCCCTGACCCCCGCAGGACGCCTGCATCCCGCCATAAGCGGCCCACCTCGTCCATGGAGCTGGGACACATGGGGCCGGGGTGCGAGCAACTGGCCTACGTGGCTGCAAACCCGCAGACCCCTCCGTCCCGTCCCCACCACTGCGAAGATCCCCCTGTTCTTCCATCCGTAAAGGGGTCCCCCTTTACGGATGGAAGAACAGGGGGGAGGCCCCCAGGAGATGGCTTTTGTCCGAGCCGCGGCTGGGTGGTTTCGGGCCAAGAGGCGGGGCCGCGCAGGCGCAAGCAGGCCCCACCCCAAGAGCATCCCTCCGGGCAACGTGCCCCCCCCTTGAGATATCAGGCCAGGTCCACAGGGTCCCTGGGCTGGTGTCAGAGTTAACGGAGGCCCTCCCTGCCACCCAGAGGACCGCGCGTTTTCCCGTGGACCACACTTCCCAGCAGCTCTCCCACCCCCGCAGAGGCAGAGTGCCAGGAAAGAACTAGGGACCTGGTGCCTGGAAGAGGGGCCGGCCACGGTTCCGCGCCAGGTGGAGCGGTTCCGGGCGGGCGGGCGGGACCCTCGACCAAGGACCGGTTCTCCCTTGGGGCGTCTGGCCTGTGCCCCGCCTGGGAGGCTAAGAGCCTTGCTTCGCCTGCAAAGCCCCCACCCTGCCACAAGGCGGCACACTTGGACCCAGCCGCTTCAACGCTCCAGTCTCTGCGGAACCACCCAAAAATGGAGTGTGACCGCTGCGACCTCAGTCCCCCAGAGCTCGAACCCCCACCTCTGTGAGGGAATCGGCGACCTCCTGTCCTTGGCGTCCGCAAAAGGCATTCACCTGCGGTGAACCTGGGCCTCGGGCGAGCACGGTCAGGCCCCATGGTAGGAGCCCGGGGAGGCAATGGAGGCCTCTGCGGCCAGGCCTCGGACTCTCCCCGGGGCTCTCTCGGGTCCCAGGCGCCCTCTCTCGCCCGGGGAGTGCCCACGCCGTCCCCTGACCCCCGCAGGACGCCTGCATCCCGCCATAAGCGGCCCACCTCGTCCATGGAGCTGGGACACATGGGGCCGGGGTGCGAGCAACTGGCCTACGTGGCTGCAAACCCGCAGACCCCTCCGTCCCGTCCCCACCACTGCGAAGATCCCCCTGTTCTTCCATCCGTAAAGGGGTCCCCCTTTACGGATGGAAGAACAGGGGGGAGGCCCCCAGGAGATGGCTTTTGTCCGAGCCGCGGCTGGGTGGTTTCGGGCCAAGAGGCGGGGCCGCGCAGGCGCAAGCAGGCTCCACCCCAAGAGCATCCCTCCGGGCAACGTGCCCCCCCCTTGAGATATCAGGCCAGGTCCACAGGGTCCCTGGGCTGGTGTCAGAGTTAACGGAGGCCCTCCCTGCCACCCAGAGGACCGCGCGTTTTCCCGTGGACCACACTTGCCAGCCCGTCTCCCACCCCGCCAGAGGCAGAGTGCCAGGGAAGAGCTAGGGACCGGGGCCGGGAAGAGGGGCCGGCCACGGTTCCGGGCCACGTGGTGCGGGCCCGGGCGGGCGGGAACCACGCCCAGGGACCGGGTCTCCCTGGGGGTCTCGGGCCTGAGACCTGCCTGGGGGGCTAAGAGTCTCTCTTGGCTCAAACGGCCCCACCTGCCCCGAGGCGGAAAACTTGGATCGAGACGCTTCTACTCTCTAAAGTCTGGGCTGAACTTTGCGAGAAGGGACTGTGTGCGCTGCGACCTGGGTCCCACAGAGCTCGAACCCCCCCTGCCCGTGAAGGGATCCGCGGCCTGTGGTCCCTGGTGTCCGCAAAAGGCATTCACCTGCGGAGAACCTGGGCCCAGGTGAGCGGGACCAGGCCCCACGGCAGGAGCCTGGGGAGGCCACTGGAGCCACGGGGGCCAGGGCTGGGCATTTTCCCGGGTGCTCTCTCGGGTCCCAGGCGCCCTCTCTCGCCAGGGGAGTGCCCACGCCGTCCCCTGACCCCCGCAGGACGCCTGCATCCCGCCATAAGCGGCCCACCTCGTCCATGGAGCTGGGACACATGGGGCCGGGGTGCGAGCAACTGGCCTACGTGGCTGCAAACCCGCAGACCCCTCCGTCCCGTCCCCACCACTGCGAAGATCCCCCTGTTCTTCCATCCGTAAAGGGGTCCCCCTTTACGGATGGAAGAACAGGGGGGAGGCCCCCAGGAGATGGCTTTTGTCCGAGCCGCGGCTGGGTGGTTTCGGGCCAAGAGGCGGGGCCGCGCAGGCGCAAGCAGGCCCCACCCCAAGAGCATCCCTCCGGGCAACGTGCCCCCCCCTTGAGATATCAGGCCAGGTCCACAGGGTCCCTGGGCTGGTGTCAGAGTTAACGGAGGCCCTCCCTGCCACCCAGAGGACCGCGCGTTTTCCCGTGGACCACACTTCCCAGCAGCTCTCCCACCCCCGCAGAGGCAGAGTGCCAGGAAAGAACTAGGGACCTGGTGCCTGGAAGAGGGGCCGGCCACGGTTCCGCGCCAGGTGGAGCGGTTCCGGGCGGGCGGGCGGGACCCTCGACCAAGGACCGGTTCTCCCTTGGGGCGTCTGGCCTGTGCCCCGCCTGGGAGGCTAAGAGCCTTGCTTCGCCTGCAAAGCCCCCACCCTGCCACAAGGCGGCACACTTGGACCCAGCCGCTTCAACCCTCCAGTCTCTGCGGAACCACCCAAAAATGGAGTGTGACCGCTGCGACCTCAGTCCCCCAGAGCTCGAACCCCCACCTCTGTGAGGGAATCGGCGACCTCCTGTCCTTGGCGTCCGCAAAAGGCATTCACCTGCGGTGAACCTGGGCCTCGGGCGAGCACGGTCAGGCCCCATGGTAGGAGCCCGGGGAGGCAATGGAGGCCTCTGCGGCCAGGCCTCGGACTCTCCCCGGGGCTCTCTCGGGTCCCAGGCGCCCTCTCTCGCCCGGGGAGTGCCCACGCCGTCCCCTGACCCCCGCAGGACGCCTGCATCCCGCCATAAGCGGCCCACCTCGTCCATGGAGCTGGGACACATGGGGCCGGGGTGCGAGCAACTGGCCTACGTGGCTGCAAACCCGCAGACCCCTCCGTCCCGTCCCCACCACTGCGAAGATCCCCCTGTTCTTCCATCCGTAAAGGGGTCCCCCTTTACGGATGGAAGAACAGGGGGGAGGCCCCCAGGAGATGGCTTTTGTCCGAGCCGCGGCTGGGTGGTTTCGGGCCAAGAGGCGGGGCCGCGCAGGCGCAAGCAGGCCCCACCCCAAGAGCATCCCTCCGGGCAACGTGCCCCCCCCTTGAGATATCAGGCCAGGTCCACAGGGTCCCTGGGCTGGTGTCAGAGTTAACGGAGGCCCTCCCTGCCACCCAGAGGACCGCGCGTTTTCCCGTGGACCACACTTGCCAGCCCGTCTCCCACCCCGCCAGAGGCAGAGTGCCAGGGAAGAACTAGGGACCTGGTGCCTGGAAGAGGGGCCGGCCAAGGTTCCGCGCCTTTGGAGCGGTTCCGGGCGGGCGGGCGGGACCCTCGACCAAGGACCGGTTCTCCCTTGGGGCGTCTGGCCTGTGCCCCGCCTGGGAGGCTAAGAGCCTTGCTTCGCCTGCAAAGCCCCCACCCTGCCACAAGGCGGCACACTTGGACCCAGCCGCTTCAACGCTCCAGTCTCTGCGGAACCACCCAAAAATGGAGTGTGACCGCTGAGACCTCAGTCCCCCAGAGCTCGAACCTCCACCTCTGTGAGGGAATCGGCGACCTCCTGTCCTTGGCGTCCGCAAAAGGCATTCACCTGAGGTGAACCTGGGCCTCGGGCGAGCACGGTCAGGCCCCATGGTAGGAGCCCGGGGAGGCAATGGAGGCCTCTGCGGCCAGGCCTCGGACTCTCCCCGGGGCTCTCTCGGGTCCCAGGCGCCCTCTCTCGCCCGGGGAGTGCCCACGCCTTCCCCTGACCCCCGCAGGACGCCTGCATCCCGCCATAAGCGGCCCACCTCGTCCATGGAGCTGGGACACATGGGGCCGGGGTGCGAGCAACTGGCCTACGTGGCTGCAAACCCGCAGACCCCTCCGTCCCGTCCCCACCACTGCGAAGATCCCCCTGTTCTTCCATCCGTAAAGGGGTCCCCCTTTACGGATGGAAGAACAGGGCGGAGGCCCCCAGGAGATGGCTTTTGTCCGAGCCGCGGCTGGGTGGTTTCGGGCCAAGAGGCGGGGCCGCGCAGGCGCAAGCAGGCCCCACCCCAAGAGCATCCCTCCGGGCAACGTGCCCCCCCCTTGAGATATCAGGCCAGGTCCACAGGGTCCCTGGGCTGGTGTCAGAGTTAACGGAGGCCCTCCCTGCCACCCAGAGGACCGCGCGTTTTCCCGTGGACCACACTGCCCAGCAGCTCTCCCACCCCCGCTTAGGCAGAGTGCCAGGAAAGAACTAGGGACCTGGTGCCTGGGAGAGGGGCCGGCCACGGTTCCGTGCCAGGTGGAGCGGTTCCGGGCGGGCGGGTGGGACCCTCGACCAAGGACCGGTTCTCCCTTGGGGCGTCTGGCCTGTGCCCCGCCTGGGAGGCTAAGAGCCTTGCTTCGCCTGCAAAGCCCCCACCCTGCCACAAGGCGGCACACTTGGACCCAGCCGCTTCAACCCTCCAGTCTCTGCGGAACCACCCAAAAATGGAGTGTGACCGCTGCGACCTCAGTCCCCCAGAGCTCGAACCCCCACCTCTGTGAGGGAATCGACGACCTCCTGTCCTTGGCGTCCGCAAAAGGCATTCACCTGCGGTGAACCTGGGCCTCGGGCGAGCACGGTCAGGCCCCATGGTAGGAGCCCGGGGAGGCAATGGAGGCCTCTGCGGCCAGGCCTCGGACTCTCCCCGGGGCTCTCTCGGGTCCCAGGCGCCCTCTCTCGCCCGGGGAGTGCCCACGCCGTCCCCTGACCCCCGCAGGACGCCTGCATCCCGCCATAAGCGGCCCACCTCGTCCATGGAGCTGGGACACATGGGGCCGGGGTGCGAGCAACTGGCCTACGTGGCTGCAAACCCGCAGACCCCTCCGTCCCGTCCCCACCACTGCGAAGATCCCCCTGTTCTTCCATCCGTAAAGGGGTCCCCCTTTACGGATGGAAGAACAGGGGGGAGGCCCCCAGGAGATGGCTTTTGTCCGAGCCGCGGCTGGGTGGTTTCGGGCCAAGAGGCGGGCCGCGCAGGCGCAAGCAGGCCCCACCCCAAGAGCATCCCTCCGGGCAACGTGCCCCCCCCTTGAGATATCAGGCCAGGTCCACATGGTCCCTGGGCTGGTGTCAGAGTTAACGGAGGCCCTCCCTGCCACCCAGAGGACCGCGCGTTTTCCCATGGACCACACTTCCCAGCAGCTCTCCCACCCCCGCAGAGGCAGAGTGCCAGGAAAGAACTAGGGACCTGGTGCCTGGAAGAGGGGCCGGCCACGGTTCCGCGCCAGGTGGAGCGGTTCCGGGCGGGCGGGCGGGACCCTCGACCAAGGACCGGTTCTCCCTTGGGGCATCTGGCCTGTGCCCCGCCTGGGAGGCTAAGAGCCTTGCTTCGCCTGCAAAGCCCCCACCCTGCCACAAGGCGGCACACTTGGACCCAGCCGCTTCAACCCTCCAGTCTCTGCGGAACCACCCAAAAATGGAGTGTGACCGCTGCGACCTCAGTCCCCCAGAGCTCGAACCCCCACCTCTGTGAGGGAATCGGCGACCTCCTGTCCTTGGCGTCCGCAAAAGGCATTCACCTGCGGTGAACCTGGGCCTCGGGCGAGCACGGTCAGGCCCCATGGTAGGAGCCCGGGGAGGCAATGGAGGCCTCTGCGGCCAGGCCTCGGACTCTCCCCGGGGCTCTCTCGGGTCCCAGGCGCCCTCTCTCGCCCAGGGAGTGCCCACGCCGTCCCCTGACCCCCGCAGGACGCCTGCATCCCGCCATAAGCGGCCCACCTCGTCCATGGAGCTGGGACACATGGGGCCGGGGTGCGAGCAACTGGCCTACGTGGCTGCAAACCCGCAGACCCCTCCGTCCCGTCCCCACCACTGCGAAGATCCCCCTGTTCTTCCATCCGTAAAGGGGTCCCCCTTTACGGATGGAAGAACAGGGGGGAGGCGCCCAGGAGATGGCTTTTGTCCGAGCCGCGGCTGGGTGGTTTCGGGCCAAGAGGCGGGGCCGCGCAGGCGCAAGCAGGCCCCACCCCAAGAGCATCCCTCCGGGCAACGTGCCCCCCCCTTGAGATATCAGGCCAGGTCCACAGGGTCCCTGGGCTGGTGTCAGAGTTAACGGAGGCCCTCCCTGCCACCCAGAGGACCGCGCGTTTTCCCGTGGACCACACTTGCCAGCCCGTCTCCCACCCCGCCAGAGGCAGAGTGCCAGGGAAGAGCTAGGGACCGGGGCCGGGAAGAGGGGCCGGCCACGGTTCCGGGCCACGTGGTGCGGGCCCGGGCGGGCGGGAACCACGCCCAGGGACCGGGTCTCCCTGGGGGTCTCGGGCCTGAGACCTGCCTGGGGGGCTAAGAGTCTCTCTTGGCTCAAACGGCCCCACCTGCCCCGAGGCGGAAAACTTGGATCGAGACGCTTCTACTCTCTAAAGTCTGGGCTGAACTTTGCGAGAAGGGACTGTGTGCGCTGCGACCTGGGTCCCACAGAGCTCGAACCCCCCCTGCCCGTGAAGGGATCCGCGGCCTGTGGTCCCTGGTGTCCGCAAAAGGCATTCACCTGCGGAGAACCTGGGCCCAGGTGAGCGGGACCAGGCCCCACGGCAGGAGCCTGGGGAGGCCACTGGAGCCACGGTGGCCAGGGCTGGGCATTTTCCCGGGTGCTCTCTCGGGTCCCAGGCGCCCTCTCTCGCCCGGGGAGTGCCCACGCCGTCCCCTGACCCCCGCAGGACGCCTGCATCCCGCCATAAGCGGCCCACCTCGTCCATGGAGCTGGGACACATGGGGCCGGGGTGCGAGCAACTGGCCTACGTGGCTGCAAACCCGCAGACCCCTCCGTCCCGTCCCCACCACTGCGAAGATCCCCCTGTTCTTCCATCCGTAAAGGGGTCCCCCTTTACGGATGGAAGAACAGGGGGGAGGCCCCCAGGAGATGGCTTTTGTCCGAGCCGCGGCTGGGTGGTTTCGGGCCAAGAGGCGGGGCCGCGCAGGCGCAAGCAGGCCCCACCCCAAGAGCATCCCTCCGGGCAACGTGCCCCCCCCTTGAGATATCAGGCCAGGTCCACAGGGTCCCTGGGCTGGTGTCAGAGTTAACGGAGGCCCTCCCTGCCACCCAGAGGACCGCGCGTTTTCCCGTGGACCACACTGCCCAGCAGCTCTCCCACCCCCGCAGAGGCAGAGTGCCAGGAAAGAACTAGGGACCTGGTGCCTGGAAGAGGGGCCGGCCACGGTTCCGCGCCAGGTGGAGCGGTTCCGGGCGGGCGGGCGGGACCCTCGACCAAGGACCGGTTCTCCCTTGGGGCGTCTGGCCTGTGCCCCGCCTGGGAGGCTAAGAGCCTTGCTTCGCCTGCAAAGCCCCCACCCTGCCACAAGGCGGCACACTTGGACCCAGCCGCTTCAACCCTCCAGTCTCTGCGGAACCACCCAAAAATGGAGTGTGACCGCTGCGACCTCAGTCCCCCAGAGCTCGAACCCCCACCTCTGTGAGGGAATCGGCGACCTCCTGTCCTTGGCGTCCGCAAAAGGCATTCACCTGCGGTGAACCTGGGCCTCGGGCGAGCACGGTCAGGCCCCATGGTAGGAGCCCGGGGAGGCAATGGAGGCCTCTGCGGCCAGGCCTCGGACTCTCCCCGGGGCTCTCTCGGGTCCCAGGCGCCCTCTCTCGCCCGGGGAGTGCCCACGCCGTCCCCTGACCCCCGCAGGACGCCTGCATCCCGCCATAAGCGGCCCACCTCGTCCATGGAGCTGGGACACATGGGGCCGGGGTGCGAGCAACTGGCCTACGTGGCTGCAAACCCGCAGACCCCTCCGTCCCGTCCCCACCACTGCGAAGATCCCCCTGTTCTTCCATCCGTAAAGGGGTCCCCCTTTACGGATGGAAGAACAGGGGGGAGGCCCCCAGGAGATGGCTTTTGTCCGAGCCGCGGCTGGGTGGTTTCGGGCCAAGAGGCGGGGCCGCGCAGGCGCAAGCAGGCCCCACCCCAAGAGCATCCCTCCGGGCAACGTGCCCCCCCCTTGAGATATCAGGCCAGGTCCACAGGGTCCCTGGGCTGGTGTCAGAGTTAACGGAGGCCCTCCCTGCCACCCAGAGGACCGCGCGTTTTCCCGTGGACCACACTTCCCAGCAGCTCTCCCACCCCCGCTTAGGCAGAGTGCCAGGAAAGAACTAGGGACCTGGTGCCTGGAAGAGGGGCCGGCCACGGTTCCGCGCCAGGTGGAGCGGTTCCGGGCGGGCGGGCGGGACCCTCGACCAAGGACCGGTTCTCCCTTGGGGCGTCTGGCCTGTGCCCCGCCTGGGAGGCTAAGAGCCTTGCTTCGCCTGCAAAGCCCCCACCCTGCCACAAGGCGGCACACTTGGACCCAGCCGCTTCAACCCTCCAGTCTCTGCGGAACCACCCAAAAATGGAGTGTGACCGCTGCGACCTCAGTCCCCCAGAGCTCGAACCCCCACCTCTGTGAGGGAATCGACGACCTCCTGTCCTTGGCGTCCGCAAAAGGCATTCACCTGCGGTGAACCTGGGCCTCGGGCGAGCACGGTCAGGCCCCATGGTAGGAGCCCGGGGAGGCAATGGAGGCCTCTGCGGCCAGGCCTCGGACTCTCCCCGGGGCTCTCTCGGGTCCCAGGCGCCCTCTCTCGCCCGGGGAGTGCCCACGCCGTCCCCTGACCCCCGCAGGACGCCTGCATCCCGCCATAAGCGGCCCACCTCGTCCATGGAGCTGGGACACATGGGGCCGGGGTGCGAGCAACTGGCCTACGTGGCTGCAAACCCGCAGACCCCTCCGTCCCGTCCCCACCACTGCGAAGATCCCCCTGTTCTTCCATCCGTAAAGGGGTCCCCCTTTACGGATGGAAGAACAGGGGGGAGGCCCCCAGGCGATGGCTTTTGTCCGAGCCGCGGCTGGGTGGTTTCGGGCCAAGAGGCGGGGCCGCGCAGGCGCAAGCAGGCCCCACCCCAAGAGCATCCCTCCGGGCAACGTGCCCCCCCCTTGAGATATCAGGCCAGGTCCACAGGGTCCCTGGGCTGGTGTCAGAGTTAACGGAGGCCCTCCCTGCCACCCAGAGGACCGCGCGTTTTCCCGTGGACCACACTTCCCAGCAGCTCTCCCACCCCCGCTTAGGCAGAGTGCCAGGAAAGAACTAGGGACCTGGTGCCTGGAAGAGGGGCCGGCCACGGTTCCGTGCCAGGTGGAGCGGTTCCGGGCGGGCGGGCGGGACCCTCGACCAAGGACCGGTTCTCCCTTGGGGCGTCTGGCCTGTGCCCCGCCTGGGAGGCTAAGAGCCTTGCTTCGCCTGCAAAGCCCCCACCCTGCCACAAGGCGGCACACTTGGACCCAGCCGCTTCAACCCTCCAGTCTCTGCGGAACCACCCAAAAATGGAGTGTGACCGCTGCGACCTCAGTCCCCCAGAGCTCGAACCCCCACCTCTGTGAGGGAATCGACGACCTCCTGTCCTTGGCGTCCGCAAAAGGCATTCACCTGCGGTGAACCTGGGCCTCGGGCGAGCACGGTCAGGCCCCATGGTAGGAGCCCGGGGAGGCAATGGAGGCCTCTGCGGCCAGGCCTCGGACTCTCCCCGGGGCTCTCTCGGGTCCCAGGCGCCCTCTCTCGCCCGGGGAGTGCCCACGCCGTCCCCTGACCCCCGCAGGACGCCTGCATCCCGCCATAAGCGGCCCACCTCGTCCATGGAGCTGGGACACATGGGGCCGGGGTGCGAGCAACTGGCCTACGTGGCTGCAAACCCGCAGACCCCTCCGTCCCGTCCCCACCACTGCGAAGATCCCCCTGTTCTTCCATCCGTAAAGGGGTCCCCCTTTACGGATGGAAGAACAGGGCGGAGGCCCCCAGGAGATGGCTTTTGTCCAAGCCGCGGCTGGGTGGTTTCGGGCCAAGAGGCGGGGCCGCGCAGGCGCAAGCAGGCCCCACCCCAAGAGCATCCCTCCGGGCAACGTGCCCCCCCCTTGAGATATCAGGCCAGGTCCACAGGGTCACTGGGCTGGTGTCAGAGTTAACGGAGGCCCTCCCTGCCACCCAGAGGACCGCGCGTTTTCCCGTGGACCACACTTCCCAGCAGCTCTCCCACCCCCGCTTAGGCAGAGTGCCAGGAAAGAACTAGGGACCTGGTGCCTGGAAGAGGGGCCGGCCACGGTTCCGTGCCAGGTGGAGCGGTTCCGGGCGGGCGGGCGGGACCCTCGACCAAGGACCGGTTCTCCCTTGGGGCGTCTGGCCTGTGCCCCGCCTGGGAGGCTAAGAGCCTTGCTTCGCCTGCAAAGCACCCACCCTGCCACAAGGCGGCACACTTGGACCCAGCCGCTTCAACCCTCCAGTCTCTGCGGAACCACCCAAAAATGGAGTGTGACCGCTGCGACCTCAGTCCCCCAGAGCTCGAACCCCCACCTCTGTGAGGGAATCGACGACCTCCTGTCCTTGGCGTCCGCAAAAGGCATTCACCTGCGGTGAACCTGGGCCTCGGGCGAGCACGGTCAGGCCCCATGGTAGGAGCCCGGGGAGGCAATGGAGGCCTCTGCGGCCAGGCCTCGGACTCTCCCCGGGGCTCTCTCGGGTCCCAGGCGCCCTCTCTCGCCCAGGGAGTGCCCACGCCGTCCCCTGACCCCCGCAGGACGCCTGCATCCCGCCATAAGCGGCCCACCTCGTCCATGGAGCTGGGACACATGGGGCCGGGGTGCGAGCAACTGGCCTACGTGGCTGCAAACCCGCAGACCCCTCCGTCCCGTCCCCACCACTGCGAAGATCCCCCTGTTCTTCCATCCGTAAAGGGGTCCCCCTTTACGGATGGAAGAACAGGGGGGAGGCGCCCAAGAGATGGCTTTTGTCCGAGCCGCGGCTGGGTGGTTTCGGGCCAAGAGGCGGGGCCGCGCAGGCGCAAGCAGGCCCCACCCCAAGAGCATCCCTCCGGGCAACGTGCCCCCCCCTTGAGATATCAGGCCAGGTCCACAGGGTCCCTGGGCTGGTGTCAGAGTTAACGGAGGCCCTCCCTGCCACCCAGAGGACCGCGCGTTTTCCCGTGGACCACACTTCCCAGCAGCTCTCCCACCCCCGCTTAGGCAGAGTGCCAGGAAAGAACTAGGGACCTGGTGCCTGGAAGAGGGGCCGGCCACGGTTCCGTGCCAGGTGGAGCGGTTCCGGGCGGGCGGGCGGGACCCTCGACCAAGGACCGGTTCTCCCTTGGGGCGTCTGGCCTGTGCCCCGCCTGGGAGGCTAAGAGCCTTGCTTCGCCTGCAAAGCCCCCACCCTGCCACAAGGCGGCACACTTGGACCCAGCCGCTTCAACCCTCCAGTCTCTGCGGAACCACCCAAAAATGGAGTGTGACCGCTGCGACCTCAGTCCCCCAGAGCTCGAACCCCCACCTCTGTGAGGGAATCGACGACCTCCTGTCCTTGGCGTCCGCAAAAGGCATTCACCTGCGGTGAACCTGGGCCTCGGGCGAGCACGGTCAGGCCCCATGGTAGGAGCCCGGGGAGGCAATGGAGGCCTCTGCGGCCAGGCCTCGGACTCTCCCCGGGGCTCTCTCGGGTCCCAGGCGCCCTCTCTCGCCCGGGGAGTGCCCACGCCGTCCCCTGACCCCCGCAGGACGCCTGCATCCCGCCATAAGCGGCCCACCTCGTCCATGGAGCTGGGACACATGGGGCCGGGGTGCGAGCAACTGGCCTACGTGGCTGCAAACCCGCAGACCCCTCCGTCCCGTCCCCACCACTGCGAAGATCCCCCTGTTCTTCCATCCGTAAAGGGGTCCCCCTTTACGGATGGAAGAACAGGGCGGAGGCCCCCAGGAGATGGCTTTTGTCCAAGCCGCGGCTGGGTGGTTTCGGGCCAAGAGGCGGGGCCGCGCAGGCGCAAGCAGGCCCCACCCCAAGAGCATCCCTCCGGGCAACGTGCCCCCCCCTTGAGATATCAGGCCAGGTCCACAGGGTCCCTGGGCTGGTGTCAGAGTTAACGGAGGCCCTCCCTGCCACCCAGAGGACCGCGCGTTTTCCCGTGGACCACACTTCCCAGCAGCTCTCCCACCCCCGCTTAGGCAGAGTGCCAGGAAAGAACTAGGGACCTGGTGCCTGGAAGAGGGGCCGGCCACGGTTCCGTGCCAGGTGGAGCGGTTCCGGGCGGGCGGGCGGGACCCTCGACCAAGGACCGGTTCTCCCTTGGGGCGTCTGGCCTGTGCCCCGCCTGGGAGGCTAAGAGCCTTGCTTCGCCTGCAAAGCCCCCACCCTGCCACAAGGCGGCACACTTGGACCCAGCCGCTTCAACCCTCCAGTCTCTGCGGAACCACCCAAAAATGGAGTGTGACCGCTGCGACCTCAGTCCCCCAGAGCTCGAACCCCCACCTCTGTGAGGGAATCGACGACCTCCTGTCCTTGGCGTCCGCAAAAGGCATTCACCTGCGGTGAACCTGGGCCTCGGGCGAGCACGGTCAGGCCCCATGGTAGGAGCCCGGGGAGGCAATGGAGGCCTCTGCGGCCAGGCCTCGGACTCTCCCCGGGGCTCTCTCGGGTCCCAGGCGCCCTCTCTCGCCCAGGGAGTGCCCACGCCGTCCCCTGACCCCCGCAGGACGCCTGCATCCCGCCATAAGCGGCCCACCTCGTCCATGGAGCTGGGACACATGGGGCCGGGGTGCGAGCAACTGGCCTACGTGGCTGCAAACCCGCAGACCCCTCCGTCCCGTCCCCACCACTGCGAAGATCCCCCTGTTCTTCCATCCGTAAAGGGGTCCCCCTTTACGGATGGAAGAACAGGGGGGAGGCGCCCAAGAGATGGCTTTTGTCCGAGCCGCGGCTGGGTGGTTTCGGGCCAAGAGGCGGGGCCGCGCAGGCGCAAGCAGGCCCCACCCCAAGAGCATCCCTCCGGGCAACGTGCCCCCCCCTTGAGATATCAGGCCAGGTCCACAGGGTCCCTGGACTGGTGTCAGAGTTAACGGAGGCCCTCCCTGCCACCCAGAGGACCGCGCGTTTTCCCGTGGACCACACTTGCCAGCCCGTCTCCCACCCCGCCAGAGGCAGAGTGCCAGGGAAGAGCTAGGGACCGGGGCCGGGAAGAGTGGCCGGCCACGGTTCCGGGCCACGTGGTGCGGGCCCGGGCGGGCGGGAACCACGCCCAGGGACCGGGTCTCCCTGGGGGTCTCGGGCCTGAGACCTGCCTGGGGGGCTAAGAGTCTCTCTTGGCTCAAACGGCCCCACCTGCCCCGAGGCGGAAAACTTGGATCGAGACGCTTCTACTCTCTAAAGTCTGGGCTGAACTTTGCGAGAAGGGACTGTGTGCGCTGCGACCTGGGTCCCACAGAGCTCGAACCCCCCCTGCCCGTGAAGGGATCCGCGGCCTGAGGTCCCTGGTGTCCGCAAAAGGCATTCACCTGCGGAGAACCTGGGCCCAGGTGAGCGGGACCAGGCCCCACGGCAGGAGCCTGGGGAGGCCACTGGAGCCACGGGGGCCAGGGCTGGGCATTTTCCCGGGTGCTCTCTCGGGTCCCAGGCGCCCTCTCTCGCCCGGGGAGTGCCCACGCCGTCCCCTGACCCCCGCAGGACGCCTGCATCCCGCCATAAGCGGCCCACCTCGTCCATGGAGCTGGGACACATGGGGCCGGGGTGCGAGCAACGGGCCTACGTGGCTGCAAACCCGCAGACCCCTCCGTCCCGTCCCCACCACTGCGAAGATCCCCCTGTTCTTCCATCCGTAAAGGGGTCCCCCTTTACGGATGGAAGAACAGGGGGGAGGCCCCCAGGAGATGGCTTTTGTCCGAGCCGCGGCTGGGTGGTTTCGGGCCAAGAGGCGGGGCCGCGCAGGCGCAAGCATGCCCCACCCCAAGAGCATCCCTCCGGGCAACGTGCCCCCCCCTTGAGATATCAGGCCAGGTCCACAGGGTCCCTGGGCTGGTGTCAGAGTTAACGGAGGCCCTCCCTGCCACCCAGAGGACCGCGCGTTTTCCCGTGGACCACACTTCCCAGCAGCTCTCCCACCCCCGCAGAGGCAGAGTGCCAGGAAAGAACTAGGGACCTGGTGCCTGGAAGAGGGGCCGGCCACGGTTCCGCGCCAGGTGGAGCGGTTCCGGGCGGGCGGGCGGGACCCTCGACCAAGGACCGGTTCTCCCTTGGGGCGTCTGGCCTGTGCCCCGCCTGGGAGGCTAAGAGCCTTGCTTCGCCTGCAAAGCCCCCACCCTGCCACAAGGCGGCACACTTGGACCCAGCCGCTTCAACCCTCCAGTCTCTGCGGAACCACCCAAAAATGGAGTGTGACCGCTGCGACCTCAGTCCCCCAGAGCTCGAACCCCCACCTCTGTGAGGGAATCGGCGACCTCCTGTCCTTGGCGTCCGCAAAAGGCATTCACCTGCGGTGAACCTGGGCCTCGGGCGAGCACGGTCAGGCCCCATGGTAGGAGCCCGGGGAGGCAATGGAGGCCTCTGCGGCCAGGCCTCGGACTCTCCCCGGGGCTCTCTCGGGTCCCAGGCGCCCTCTCTCGCCCGGGGAGTGCCCACGCCGTCCCCTGACCCCCGCAGGACGCCTGCATCCCGCCATAAGCGGCCCACCTCGTCCATGGAGCTGGGACACATGGGGCCGGGGTGCGAGCAACTGGCCTACGTGGCTGCAAACCCGCAGACCCCTCCGTCCCGTCCCCACCACTGCGAAGATCCCCCTGTTCTTCCATCCGTAAAGGGGTCCCCCTTTACGGATGGAAGAACAGGGGGGAGGCCCCCAGGAGATGGCTTTTGTCCGAGCCGCGGCTGGGTGGTTTCGGGCCAAGAGGCGGGGCCGCGCAGGCGCAAGCAGGCCCCACCCCAAGAGCATCCCTCCGGGCAACGTGCCCCCCCCTTGAGATATCAGGCCAGGTCCACAGGGTCCCTGGGCTGGTGTCAGAGTTAACGGAGGCCCTCCCTGCCACCCAGAGGACCGCGCGTTTTCCCGTGGACCACACTTCCCAGCAGCTCTCCCACCCCCGCTTAGGCAGAGTGCCAGGAAAGAACTAGGGACCTGGTGCCTGGAAGAGGGGCCGGCCACGGTTCCGTGCCAGGTGGAGCGGTTCCGGGCGGGCGGGCGGGACCCTCGACCAAGGACCGGTTCTCCCTTGGGGCGTCTGGCCTGTGCCCCGCCTGGGAGGCTAAGAGCCTTGCTTCGCCTGCAAAGCCCCCACCCTGCCACAAGGCGGCACACTTGGACCCAGCCGCTTCAACCCTCCAGTCTCTGCGGAACCACCCAAAAATGGAGTGTGACCGCTGCGACCTCAGTCCCCCAGAGCTCGAACCCCCACCTCTGTGAGGGAATCGACGACCTCCTGTCCTTGGCGTCCGCAAAAGGCATTCACCTGCGGTGAACCTGGGCCTCGGGCGAGCACGGTCAGGCCCCATGGTAGGAGCCCGGGGAGGCAATGGAGGCCTCTGCGGCCAGGCCTCGGACTCTCCCCGGGGCTCTCTCGGGTCCCAGGCGCCCTCTCTCGCCCGGGGAGTGCCCACGCCGTCCCCTGACCCCCGCAGGACGCCTGCATCCCGCCATAAGCGGCCCACCTCGTCCATGGAGCTGGGACACATGGGGCCGGGGTGCGAGCAACTGGCCTACGTGGCTGCAAACCCGCAGACCCCTCCGTCCCGTCCCCACCACTGCGAAGATCCCCCTGTTCTTCCATCCGTAAAGGGGTCCCCCTTTACGGATGGAAGAACAGGGGGGAGGCGCCCAGGAGATGGCTTTTGTCCGAGCCGCGGCTGGGTGGTTTCGGGCCAAGAGGCGGGGCCGCGCAGGCGCAAGCAGGCCCCACCCCAAGAGCATCCCTCCGGGCAACGTGCCCCCCCCTTGAGATATCAGGCCAGGTCCACAGGGTCCCTGGGCTGGTGTCAGAGTTAACGGAGGCCCTCCCTGCCACCCAGAGGACCGCGCGTTTTCCCGTGGACCACACTTGCCAGCCCGTCTCCCACCCCGCCAGAGGCAGAGTGCCAGGGAAGAGCTAGGGACCGGGGCCGGGAAGAGTGGCCGGCCACGGTTCCGGGCAACGTGGTGCGGGCCCGGGCGGGCGGGAACCACGCCCAGGGACCGGGTCTCCCTGGGGGTCTCGGGCCTGAGACCTGCCTGGGGGGCTAAGAGTCTCTCTTGGCTCAAACGGCCCCAACTGCCCCGAGGCGGAAAACTTGGATCGAGACGCTTCTACTCTCTAAAGTCTGGGCTGAACTTTGCGAGAAGGGACTGTGTGCGCTGCGACCTGGGTCCCACAGAGCTCGAACCCCCCCTGCCCGTGAAGGGATCCGCGGCCTGTGGTCCCTGGTGTCCGCAAAAGGCATTCACCTGCGGAGAACCTGGGCCCAGGTGAGCGGGACCAGGCCCCACGGCAGGAGCCTGGGGAGGCCACTGGAGCCACGGGGGCCAGGGCTGGGCATTTTCCCGGGTGCTCTCTCGGGTCCCAGGCGCCCTCTCTCGCCCGGGGAGTGCCCACGCCGTCCCCTGACCCCCGCAGGACGCCTGCATCCCGCCATAAGCGGCCCACCTCGTCCATGGAGCTGGGACACATGGGGCCGGGGTGCGAGCAACTGGCCTACGTGGCTGCAAACCCGCAGACCCCTCCGTCCCGTCCCCACCACTGCGAAGATCCCCCTGTTCTTCCATCCGTAAAGGGGTCCCCCTTTACGGATGGAAGAACAGGGGGGAGGCCCCCAGGAGATGGCTTTTGTCCGAGCCGCGGCTGGGTGGTTTCGGGCCAAGAGGCGGGGCCGCGCAGGCGCAAGCATGCCCCACCCCAAGAGCATCCCTCCGGGCAACGTGCCCCCCCCTTGAGATATCAGGCCAGGTCCACAGGGTCCCTGGGCTGGTGTCAGAGTTAACGGAGGCCCTCCCTGCCACCCAGAGGACCGCGCGTTTTCCCGTGGACCACACTTCCCAGCAGCTCTCCCACCCCCGCAGAGGCAGAGTGCCAGGAAAGAACTAGGGACCTGGTGCCTGGAAGAGGGGCCGGCCACGGTTCCGCGCCAGGTGGAGCGGTTCCGGGCGGGCGGGCGGGACCCTCGACCAAGGACCGGTTCTCCCTTGGGGCGTCTGGCCTGTGCCCCGCCTGGGAGGCTAAGAGCCTTGCTTCGCCTGCAAAGCCCCCACCCTGCCACAAGGCGGCACACTTGGACCCAGCCGCTTCAACCCTCCAGTCTCTGCGGAACCACCCAAAAATGGAGTGTGACCGCTGCGACCTCAGTCCCCCAGAGCTCGAACCCCCACCTCTGTGAGGGAATCGACGACCTCCTGTCCTTGGCGTCCGCAAAAGGCATTCACCTGCGGTGAACCTGGGCCTCGGGCGAGCACGGTCAGGCCCCATGGTAGGAGCCCGGGGAGGCAATGGAGGCCTCTGCGGCCAGGCCTCGGACTCTCCCCGGGGCTCTCTCGGGTCCCAGGCGCCCTCTCTCGCCCGGGGAGTGCCCACGCCGTCCCCTGACCCCCGCAGGACGCCTGCATCCCGCCATAAGCGGCCCACCTCGTCCATGGAGCTGGGACACATGGGGCCGGGGTGCGAGCAACTGGCCTACGTGGCTGCAAACCCGCAGACCCCTCCGTCCCGTCCCCACCACTGCGAAGATCCCCCTGTTCTTCCATCCGTAAAGGGGTCCCCCTTTACGGATGGAAGAACAGGGGGGAGGCCCCCAGGAGATGGCTTTTGTCCGAGCCGCGGCTGGGTGGTTTCGGGCCAAGAGGCGGGCCGCGCAGGTGCAAGCAGGCCCCACCCCAAGAGCATCCCTCCGGGCAACGTGCCCCCCCCTTGAGATATCAGGCCAGGTCCACATGGTCCCTGGGCTGGTGTCAGAGTTAACGGAGGCCCTCCCTGCCACCCAGAGGACCGCGCGTTTTCCCATGGACCACACTTCCCAGCAGCTCTCCCACCCCCGCAGAGGCAGAGTGCCAGGAAAGAACTAGGGACCTGGTGCCTGGAAGAGGGGCCGGCCACGGTTCCGCGCCAGGTGGAGCGGTTCCGGGCGGGCGGGCGGGACCCTCGACCAAGGACCGGTTCTCCCTTGGGGCATCTGGCCTGTGCCCCGCCTGGGACGCTAAGAGCCTTGCTTCGCCTGCAAAGCCCCCACCCTGCCACAAGGCGGCACACTTGGACCCAGCCGCTTCAACCCTCCAGTCTCTGCGGAACCACCCAAAAATGGAGTGTGACCGCTGCGACCTCAGTCCCCCAGAGCTAGAACCCCCACCTCTGTGAGGGAATCGGCGACCTCCTGTCCTTGGCGTCCGCAAAAGGCATTCACCTGCGGTGAACCTGGGCCTCGGGCGAGCACGGTCAGGCCCCATGGTAGGAGCCCGGGGAGGCAATGGAGGCCTCTGCGGCCAGGCCTCGGACTCTCCCCGGGGCTCTCTCGGGTCCCAGGCGCCCTCTCTCGCCCAGGGAGTGCCCACGCCGTCCCCTGACCCCCGCAGGACGCCTGCATCCCGCCATAAGCGGCCCACCTCGTCCATGGAGCTGGGACACATGGGGCCGGGGTGCGAGCAACTGGCCTACGTGGCTGCAAACCCGCAGACCCCTCCGTCCCGTCCCCACCACTGCGAAGATCCCCCTGTTCTTCCATCCGTAAAGGGGTCCCCCTTTACGGATGGAAGAACAGGGGGGAGGCGCCCAGGAGATGGCTTTTGTCCGAGCCGCGGCTGGGTGGTTTCGGGCCAAGAGGCGGGGCCGCGCAGGCGCAAGCAGGCCCCACCCCAAGAGCATCCCTCCGGGCAACGTGCCCCCCCCTTGAGATATCAGGCCAGGTCCACAGGGTCCCTGGGCTGGTGTCAGAGTTAACGGAGGCCCTCCCTGCCACCCAGAGGACCGCGCGTTTTCCCGTGGACCACACTTGCCAGCCCGTCTCCCACCCCGCCAGAGGCAGAGTGCCAGGGAAGAGCTAGGGACCGGGGCCGGGAAGAGTGGCCGGCCACGGTTCTGGGCCACGTGGTGCGGGCCCGGGCGGGCGGGAACCACGCCCAGGGACCGGGTCTCCCTGGGGGTCTCGGGCCTGAGACCTGCCTGGGGGGCTAAGAGTCTCTCTTGGCTCAAACGGCCCCAACTGCCCCGAGGCGGAAAACTTGGATCGAGACGCTTCTACTCTCTAAAGTCTGGGCTGAACTTTGCGAGAAGGGACTGTGTGCGCTGCGACCTGGGTCCCACAGAGCTCGAACCCCCCCTGCCCGTGAAGGGATCCGCGGCCTGTGGTCCCTGGTGTCCGCAAAAGGCATTCACCTGCGGAGAACCTGGGCCCAGGTGAGCGGGACCAGGCCCCACGGCAGGAGCCTGGGGAGGCCACTGGAGCCACGGGGGCCAGGGCTGGGCATTTTCCCGGGTGCTCTCTCGGGTCCCAGGCGCCCTCTCTCGCCCGGGGAGTGCCCACGCCGTCCCCTGACCCCCGCAGGACGCCTGCATCCCGCCATAAGCGGCCCACCTCGTCCATGGAGCTGGGACACATGGGGCCGGGGTGCGAGCAACTGGCCTACGTGCCTGCAAACCCGCAGACCCCTCCGTCCCGTCCCCACCACTGCGAAGATCCCCCTGTTCTTCCATCCGTAAAGGGGTCCCCCTTTACGGATGGAAGAACAGGGGGGAGGCCCCCAGGAGATGGCTTTTGTCCGAGCCGCGGCTGGGTGGTTTCGGGCCAAGAGGCGGGGCCGCGCAGGCGCAAGCATGCCCCACCCCAAGAGCATCCCTCCGGGCAACGTGCCCCCCCCTTGAGATATCAGGCCAGGTCCACAGGGTCCCTGGGCTGGTGTCAGAGTTAACGGAGGCCCTCCCTGCCACCCAGAGGACCGCGCGTTTTCCCGTGGACCACACTTCCCAGCAGCTCTCCCACCCCCGCAGAGGCAGAGTGCCAGGAAAGAACTAGGGACCTGGTGCCTGGAAGAGGGGCCGGCCACGGTTCCGCGCCAGGTGGAGCGGTTCCGGGCGGGCGGGCGGGACCCTCGACCAAGGACCGGTTCTCCCTTGGGGCGTCTGGCCTGTGCCCCGCCTGGGAGGCTAAGAGCCTTGCTTCGCCTGCAAAGCCCCCACCCTGCCACAAGGCGGCACACTTGGACCCAGCCGCTTCAACCCTCCAGTCTCTGCGGAACCACCCAAAAATGGAGTGTGACCGCTGCGACCTCAGTCCCCCAGAGCTCGAACCCCCACCTCTGTGAGGGAATCGGCGACCTCCTGTCCTTGGCGTCCGCAAAAGGCATTCACCTGAGGTGAACCTGGGCCTCGGGCGAGCACCGTCAGGCCCCATGGTAGGAGCCCGGGGAGGCAATGGAGGCCTCTGCGGCCAGGCCTCGGACTCTCCCCGGGGCTCTCTCGGGTCCCAGGCGCCCTCTCTCGCCCGGGGAGTGCCCACGCCGTCCCCTGACCCCCGCAGGACGCCTGCATCCCGCCATAAGCGGCCCACCTCGTCCATGGAGCTGGGACACATGGGGCCGGGGTGCGAGCAACTGGCCTACGTGGCTGCAAACCCGCAGACCCCTCCGTCCCGTCCCCACCACTGCGAAGATCCCCCTGTTCTTCCATCCGTAAAGGGGTCCCCCTTTACGGATGGAAGAACAGGGGGGAGGCCCCCAGGAGATGGCTTTTGTCCGAGCCGCGGCTGGGTGGTTTCGGGCCAAGAGGCGGGGCCGCGCAGGCGCAAGCAGGCCCCACCCCAAGAGCATCCCTCCGGGCAACGTGCCCCCCCCTTGAGATATCAGGCCAGGTCCACAGGGTCCCTGGGCTGGTGTCAGAGTTAACGGAGGCCCTCCCTGCCACCCAGAGGACCGCGCGTTTTCCCGTGGACCACACTTCCCAGCAGCTCTCCCACCCCCGCTTAGGCAGAGTGCCAGGAAAGAACTAGGGACCTGGTGCCTGGAAGAGGGGCCGGCCACGGTTCCGTGCCAGGTGGAGCGGTTCCGGGCGGGCGGGCGGGACCCTCGACCAAGGACCGGTTCTCCCTTGGGGCGTCTGGCCTGTGCCCCGCCTGGGAGGCTAAGAGCCTTGCTTCGCCTGCAAAGCCCCCACCCTGCCACAAGGCGGCACACTTGGACCCAGCCGCTTCAACCCTCCAGTCTCTGCGGAACCACCCAAAAATGGAGTGTGACCGCTGCGACCTCAGTCCCCCAGAGCTCGAACCCCCACCTCTGTGAGGGAATCGACGACCTCCTGTCCTTGGCGTCCGCAAAAGGCATTCACCTGCGGTGAACCTGGGCCTCGGGCGAGCACGGTCAGGCCCCATGGTAGGAGCCCGGGGAGGCAATGGAGGCCTCTGCGGCCAGGCCTCGGACTCTCCCCGGGGCTCTCTCGGGTCCCAGGCGCCCTCTCTCGCCCGGGGAGTGCCCACGCCGTCCCCTGACCCCCGCAGGACGCCTGCATCCCGCCATAAGCGGCCCACCTCGTCCATGGAGCTGGGACACATGGGGCCGGGGTGCGAGCAACTGGCCTACGTGGCTGCAAACCCGCAGACCCCTCCGTCCCGTCCCCACCACTGCGAAGATCCCCCTGTTCTTCCATCCGTAAAGGGGTCCCCCTTTACGGATGGAAGAACAGGGGGGAGGCGCCCAGGAGATGGCTTTTGTCCGAGCCGCGGCTGGGTGGTTTCGGGCCAAGAGGCGGGGCCGCGCAGGCGCAAGCAGGCCCCACCCCAAGAGCATCCCTCCGGGCAACGTGCCCCCCCCTTGAGATATCAGGCCAGGTCCACAGGGTCCCTGGGCTGGTGTCAGAGTTAACGGAGGCCCTCCCTGCCACCCAGAGGACCGCGCGTTTTCCCGTGGACCACACTTGCCAGCCCGTCTCCCACCCCGCCAGAGGCAGAGTGCCAGGGAAGAGCTAGGGACCGGGGCCGGGAAGAGTGGCCGGCCACGGTTCCGGGCCACGTGGTGCGGGCCCGGGCGGGCGGGAACCACGCCCAGGGACCGGGTCTCCCTGGGGGTCTCGGGCCTGAGACCTGCCTGGGGGGCTAAGAGTCTCTCTTGGCTCAAACGGCCCCAACTGCCCCGAGGCGGAAAACTTGGATCGAGACGCTTCTACTCTCTAAAGTCTGGGCTGAACTTTGCGAGAAGGGACTGTGTGCGCTGCGACCTGGGTCCCACAGAGCTCGAACCCCCCCTGCCCGTGAAGGGATCCGCGGCCTGTGGTCCCTGGTGTCCGCAAAAGGCATTCACCTGCGGAGAACCTGGGCCCAGGTGAGCGGGACCAGGCCCCACGGCAGGAGCCTGGGGAGGCCACTGGAGCCACGGGGGCCAGGGCTGGGCATTTTCCCGGGTGCTCTCTCGGGTCCCAGGCGCCCTCTCTCGCCCGGGGAGTGCCCACGCCGTCCCCTGACCCCCGCAGGACGCCTGCATCCCGCCATAAGCGGCCCACCTCGTCCATGGAGCTGGGACACATGGGGCCGGGGTGCGAGCAACTGGCCTACGTGGCTGCAAACCCGCAGACCCCTCCGTCCCGTCCCCACCACTGCGAAGATCCCCCTGTTCTTCCATCCGTAAAGGGGTCCCCCTTTACGGATGGAAGAACAGGGGGGAGGCCCCCAGGAGATGGCTTTTGTCCGAGCCGCGGCTGGGTGGTTTCGGGCCAAGAGGCGGGCCGCGCAGGTGCAAGCAGGCCCCACCCCAAGAGCATCCCTCCGGGCAACGTGCCCCCCCCTTGAGATATCAGGCCAGGTCCACAGGGTCCCTGGGCTGGTGTCAGAGTTAACGGAGGCCCTCCCTGCCACCCAGAGGACCGCGCGTTTTCCCGTGGACCACACTTCCCAGCAGCTCTCCCACCCCCGCTTAGGCAGAGTGCCAGGAAAGAACTAGGGACCTGGTGCCTGGAAGAGGGGCCGGCCACGGTTCCGTGCCAGGTGGAGCGGTTCCGGGCGGGCGGGCGGGACCCTCGACCAAGGACCGGTTCTCCCTTGGGGCGTCTGGCCTGTGCCCCGCCTGGGAGGCTAAGAGCCTTGCTTCGCCTGCAAAGCCCCCACCCTGCCACAAGGCGGCACACTTGGACCCAGCCGCTTCAACCCTCCAGTCTCTGCGGAACCACCCAAAAATGGAGTGTGACCGCTGCGACCTCAGTCCCCCAGAGCTCGAACCCCCACCTCTGTGAGGGAATCGACGACCTCCTGTCCTTGGCGTCCGCAAAAGGCATTCACCTGCGGTGAACCTGGGCCTCGGGCGAGCACGGTCAGGCCCCATGGTAGGAGCCCGGGGAGGCAATGGAGGCCTCTGCGGCCAGGCCTCGGACTCTCCCCGGGGCTCTCTCGGGTCCCAGGCGCCCTCTCTCGCCCGGGGAGTGCCCACGCCGTCCCCTGACCCCCGCAGGACGCCTGCATCCCGCCATAAGCGGCCCACCTCGTCCATGGAGCTGGGACACATGGGGCCGGGGTGCGAGCAACTGGCCTACGTGGCTGCAAACCCGCAGACCCCTCCGTCCCGTCCCCACCACTGCGAAGATCCCCCTGTTCTTCCATCCGTAAAGGGGTCCCCCTTTACGGATGGAAGAACAGGGGGGAGGCGCCCAGGAGATGGCTTTTGTCCGAGCCGCGGCTGGGTGGTTTCGGGCCAAGAGGCGGGGCCGCGCAGGCGCAAGCAGGCCCCACCCCAAGAGCATCCCTCCGGGCAACGTGCCCCCCCCTTGAGATATCAGGCCAGGTCCACAGGGTCCCTGGGCTGGTGTCAGAGTTAACGGAGGCCCTCCCTGCCACCCAGAGGACCGCGCGTTTTCCCGTGGACCACACTTGCCAGCCCGTCTCCCACCCCGCCAGAGGCAGAGTGCCAGGGAAGAGCTAGGGACCGGGGCCGGGAAGAGTGGCCGGCCACGGTTCCGGGCCACGTGGTGCGGGCCCGGGCGGGCGGGAACCACGCCCAGGGACCGGGTCTCCCTGGGGGTCTCGGGCCTGAGACCTGCCTGGGGGGCTAAGAGTCTCTCTTGGCTCAAACGGCCCCAACTGCCCCGAGGCGGAAAACTTGGATCGAGACGCTTCTACTCTCTAAAGTCTGGGCTGAACTTTGCGAGAAGGGACTGTGTGCGCTGCGACCTGGGTCCCACAGAGCTCGAACCCCCCCTGCCCGTGAAGGGATCCGCGGCCTGTGGTCCCTGGTGTCCGCAAAAGGCATTCACCTGCGGAGAACCTGGGCCCAGGTGAGCGGGACCAGGCCCCACGGCAGGAGCCTGGGGAGGCCACTGGAGCCACGGGGGCCAGGGCTGGGCATTTTCCCGGGTGCTCTCTCGGGTCCCAGGCGCCCTCTCTCGCCCGGGGAGTGCCCACGCCGTCCCCTGACCCCCGCAGGACGCCTGCATCCCGCCATAAGCGGCCCACCTCGTCCATGGAGCTGGGACACATGGGGCCGGGGTGCGAGCAACTGGCCTACGTGGCTGCAAACCCGCAGACCCCTCCGTCCCGTCCCCACCACTGCGAAGATCCCCCTGTTCTTCCATCCGTAAAGGGGTCCCCCTTTACAGATGGAAGAACAGGGGGGAGGCCCCCAGGAGATGGCTTTTGTCCGAGCCGCGGCTGGGTGGTTTCGGGCCAAGAGGCGGGGCCGCGCAGGCGCAAGCATGCCCCACCCCAAGAGCATCCCTCCGGGCAACGTGCCCCCCCCTTGAGATATCAGGCCAGGTCCACAGGGTCCCTGGGCTGGTGTCAGAGTTAACGGAGGCCCTCCCTGCCACCCAGAGGACCGCGCGTTTTCCCGTGGACCACACTTCCCAGCAGCTCTCCCACCCCCGCAGAGGCAGAGTGCCAGGAAAGAACTAGGGACCTGGTGCCTGGAAGAGGGGCCGGCCACGGTTCCGCGCCAGGTGGAGCGGTTCCGGGCGGGCGGGCGGGACCCTCGACCAAGGACCGGTTCTCCCTTGGGGCGTCTGGCCTGTGCCCCGCCTGGGAGGCTAAGAGCCTTGCTTCGCCTGCAAAGCCCCCACCCTGCCACAAGGCGGCACACTTGGACCCAGCCGCTTCAACCCTCCAGTCTCTGCGGAACCACCCAAAAATGGAGTGTGACCGCTGCGACCTCAGTCCCCCAGAGCTCGAACCCCCACCTCTGTGAGGGAATCGACGACCTCCTGTCCTTGGCGTCCGCAAAAGGCATTCACCTGCGGTGAACCTGGGCCTCGGGCGAGCACGGTCAGGCCCCATGGTAGGAGCCCGGGGAGGCAATGGAGGCCTCTGCGGCCAGGCCTCGGACTCTCCCCGGGGCTCTCTCGGGTCCCAGGCGCCCTCTCTCGCCCGGGGAGTGCCCACGCCGTCCCCTGACCCCCGCAGGACGCCTGCATCCCGCCATAAGCGGCCCACCTCGTCCATGGAGCTGGGACACATGGGGCCGGGGTGCGAGCAACTGGCCTACGTGGCTGCAAACCCGCAGACCCCTCCGTCCCGTCCCCACCACTGCGAAGATCCCCCTGTTCTTCCATCCGTAAAGGGGTCCCCCTTTACGGATGGAAGAACAGGGGGGAGGCCCCCAGGAGATGGCTTTTGTCCGAGCCGCGGCTGGGTGGTTTCGGGCCAAGAGGCGGGCCGCGCAGGCGCAAGCAGGCCCCACCCCAAGAGCATCCCTCCGGGCAACGTGCCCCCCCCTTGAGATATCAGGCCAGGTCCACATGGTCCCTGGGCTGGTGTCAGAGTTAACGGAGGCCCTCCCTGCCACCCAGAGGACCGCGCGTTTTCCCATGGACCACACTTCCCAGCAGCTCTCCCACCCCCGCAGAGGCAGAGTGCCAGGAAAGAACTAGGGACCTGGTGCCTGGAAGAGGGGCCGGCCACGGTTCCGCGCCAGGTGGAGCGGTTCCGGGCGGGCGGGCGGGACCCTCGACCAAGGACCGGTTCTCCCTTGGGGCATCTGGCCTGTGCCCCGCCTGGGACGCTAAGAGCCTTGCTTCGCCTGCAAAGCCCCCACCCTGCCACAAGGCGGCACACTTGGACCCAGCCGCTTCAACCCTCCAGTCTCTGCGGAACCACCCAAAAATGGAGTGTGACCGCTGCGACCTCAGTCCCCCAGAGCTCGAACCCCCACCTCTGTGAGGGAATCGGCGACCTCCTGTCCTTGGCGTCCGCAAAAGGCATTCACCTGCGGTGAACCTGGGCCTCGGGCGAGCACGGTCAGGCCCCATGGTAGGAGGCCGGGGAGGCAATGGAGGCCTCTGCGGCCAGGCCTCGGACTCTCCCCGGGGCTCTCTCGGGTCCCAGGCGCCCTCTCTCGCCCAGGGAGTGCCCACGCCGTCCCCTGACCCCCGCAGGACGCCTGCATCCCGCCATAAGCGGCCCACCTCGTCCATGGAGCTGGGACACATGGGGCCGGGGTGCGAGCAACTGGCCTACGTGGCTGCAAACCCGCAGACCCCTCCGTCCCGTCCCCACCACTGCGAAGATCCCCCTGTTCTTCCATCCGTAAAGGGGTCCCCCTTTACGGATGGAAGAACAGGGGGGAGGCGCCCAGGAGATGGCTTTTGTCCGAGCCGCGGGTGGGTGGTTTCGGGCCAAGAGGCGGGGCCGCGCAGGCGCAAGCAGGCCCCACCCCAAGAGCATCCATCCGGGCAACGTGCCCCCCCCTTGAGATATCAGGCCAGGTCCACAGGGTCCCTGGGCTGGTGTCAGAGTTAACGGAGGCCCTCCCTGCCACCCAGAGGACCGCGCGTTTTCCCGTGGACCACACTTGCCAGCCCGTCTCCCACCCCGCCAGAGGCAGAGTGCCAGGGAAGAGCTAGGGACCGGGGCCGGGAAGAGTGGCCGGCCACGGTTCCGGGCCACGTGGTGCGGGCCCGGGCGGGCGGGAACCACGCCCAGGGACCGGGTCTCCCTGGGGGTCTCGGGCCTGAGACCTGCCTGGGGGGCTAAGAGTCTCTCTTGGCTCAAACGGCCCCAACTGCCCCGAGGCGGAAAACTTGGATCGAGACGCTTCTACTCTCTAAAGTCTGGGCTGAACTTTGCGAGAAGGGACTGTGTGCGCTGCGACCTGGGTCCCACAGAGCTCGAACCCCCCCTGCCCGTGAAGGGATCCGCGGCCTGTGGTCCCTGGTGTCCGCAAAAGGCATTCACCTGCGGAGAACCTGGGCCCAGGTGAGCGGGACCAGGCCCCACGGCAGGAGCCTGGGGAGGCCACTGGAGCCACGGGGGCCAGGGCTGGGCATTTTCCCGGGTGCTCTCTCGGGTCCCAGGCGCCCTCTCTCGCCCGGGGAGTGCCCACGCCGTCCCCTGACCCCCGCAGGACGCCTGCATCCCGCCATAAGCGGCCCACCTCGTCCATGGAGCTGGGACACATGGGGCCGGGGTGCGAGCAACTGGCCTACGTGGCTGCAAACCCGCAGACCCCTCCGTCCCGTCCCCACCACTGCGAAGATCCCCCTGTTCTTCCATCCGTAAAGGGGTCCCCCTTTACGGATGGAAGAACAGGGGGGAGGCCCCCAGGAGATGGCTTTTGTCCGAGCCGCGGCTGGGTGGTTTCGGGCCAAGAGGCGGGGCCGCGCAGGCGCAAGCATGCCCCACCCCAAGAGCATCCCTCCGGGCAACGTGCCCCCCCCTTGAGATATCAGGCCAGGTCCACAGGGTCCCTGGGCTGGTGTCAGAGTTAACGGAGGCCCTCCCTGCCACCCAGAGGACCGCGCGTTTTCCCGTGGACCACACTTCCCAGCAGCTCTCCCACCCCCGCAGAGGCAGAGTGCCAGGAAAGAACTAGGGACCTGGTGCCTGGAAGAGGGGCCGGCCACGGTTCCGCGCCAGGTGGAGCGGTTCCGGGCGGGCGGGCGGGACCCTCGACCAAGGACCGGTTCTCCCTTGGGGCGTCTGGCCTGTGCCCCGCCTGGGAGGCTAAGAGCCTTGCTTCGCCTGCAAAGCCCCCACCCTGCCACAAGGCGGCACACTTGGACCCAGCCGCTTCAACCCTCCAGTCTCTGCGGAACCACCCAAAAATGGAGTGTGACCGCTGCGACCTCAGTCCCCCAGAGCTCGAACCCCCACCTCTGTGAGGGAATCGGCGACCTCCTGTCCTTGGCGTCCGCAAAAGGCATTCACCTGAGGTGAACCTGGGCCTCGGGCGAGCACCGTCAGGCCCCATGGTAGGAGCCCGGGGAGGCAATGGAGGCCTCTGCGGCCAGGCCTCGGACTCTCCCCGGGGCTCTCTCGGGTCCCAGGCGCCCTCTCTCGCCCGGGGAGTGCCCACGCCGTCCCCTGACCCCCGCAGGACGCCTGCATCCCGCCATAAGCGGCCCACCTCGTCCATGGAGCTGGGACACATGGGGCCGGGGTGCGAGCAACTGGCCTACGTGGCTGCAAACCCGCAGACCCCTCCGTCCCGTCCCCACCACTGCGAAGATCCCCCTGTTCTTCCATCCGTAAAGGGGTCCCCCTTTACGGATGGAAGAACAGGGGGGAGGCCCCCAGGAGATGGCTTTTGTCCGAGCCGCGGCTGGGTGGTTTCGGGCCAAGAGGCGGGGCCGCGCAGGCGCAAGCAGGCCCCACCCCAAGAGCATCCCTCCGGGCAACGTGCCCCCCCCTTGAGATATCAGGCCAGGTCCACAGGGTCCCTGGGCTGGTGTCAGAGTTAACGGAGGCCCTCCCTGCCACCCAGAGGACCGCGCGTTTTCCCGTGGACCACACTTGCCAGCCCGTCTCCCACCCCGCCAGAGGCAGAGTGCCAGAGAAGAGCTAGGGACCGGGGCCGGGAAGAGGGGCCGGCCACGGTTCCGGGCCACGTGGTGCGGGCCCGGGCGGGCGGGAACCACGCCCAGGGACCGGGTCTCCCTGGGGGTCTCGGGCCTGAGACCTGCCTGGGGGGCTAAGAGTCTCTCTTGGCTCAAACGGCCCCACCTGCCCCGAGGCGGAAAACTTGGATCGAGACGCTTCTACTCTCTAAAGTCTGGGCTGAACTTTGCGAGAAGGGACTGTGTGCGCTGCGACCTGGGTCCCACAGAGCTCGAACCCCCCCTGCCCGTGAAGGGATCCGCGGCCTGTGGTCCCTGGTGTCCGCAAAAGGCATTCACCTGCGGAGAACCTGGGCCCAGGTGAGCGGGACCAGGCCCCACGGCAGGAGCCTGGGGAGGCCACTGGAGCCACGGGGGCCAGGGCTGGGCATTTTCCCGGGTGCTCTCTCGGGTCCCAGGCGCCCTCTCTCGCCCGGGGAGTGCCCACGCCGTCCCCTGACCCCCGCAGGACGCCTGCATCCCGCCATAAGCGGCCCACCTCGTCCATGGAGCTGGGACACATGGGGCCGGGGTGCGAGCAACTGGCCTACGTGGCTGCAAACCCGCAGACCCCTCCGTCCCGTCCCCACCACTGCGAAGATCCCCCTGTTCTTCCATCCGTAAAGGGGTCCCCCTTTACGGATGGAAGAACAGGGGGGAGGCCCCCAGGAGATGGCTTTTGTCCGAGCCGCGGCTGGGTGGTTTCGGGCCAAGAGGCGGGGCCGCGCAGGCGCAAGCAGGCCCCACCCCAAGAGCATCCCTCCGGGCAACGTGCCCCCCCCTTGAGATATCAGGCCAGGTCCACAGGGTCCCTGGGCTGGTGTCAGAGTTAACGGAGGCCCTCCCTGCCACCCAGAGGACCGCGCGTTTTCCCGTGGACCACACTTCCCAGCAGCTCTCCCACCCCCGCAGAGGCAGAGTGCCAGGAAAGAACTAGGGACCTGGTGCCTGGAAGAGGGGCCGGCCACGGTTCCGCGCCAGGTGGAGCGGTTCCGGGCGGGCGGGCGGGACCCTCGACCAAGGACCGGTTCTCCCTTGGGGCGTCTGGCCTGTGCCCCGCCTGGGAGGCTAAGAGCCTTGCTTCGCCTGCAAAGCCCCCACCCTGCCACAAGGCGGCACACTTGGACCCAGCCGCTTCAACCCTCCAGTCTCTGCGGAACCACCCAAAAATGGAGTGTGACCGCTGCGACCTCAGTCCCCCAGAGCTCGAACCCCCACCTCTGTGAGGGAATCGGCGACCTCCTGTCCTTGGCGTCCGCAAAAGGCATTCACCTGAGGTGAACCTGGGCCTCGGGCGAGCACGGTCAGGCCCCATGGTAGGAGCCCGGGGAGGCAATGGAGGCCTCTGCGGCCAGGCCTCGGACTCTCCCCGGGGCTCTCTCGGGTCCCAGGCGCCCTCTCTCGCCGGGGAGTGCCCACGCCGTCCCCTGACCCCCGCAGGACGCCTGCATCCCGCCATAAGCGGCCCACCTCGTCCATGGAGCTGGGACACATGGGGCCGGGGTGCGAGCAACTGGCCTACGTGGCTGCAAACCCGCAGACCCCTCCGTCCCGTCCCCACCACTGCGAAGATCCCCCTGTTCTTCCATCCGTAAAGGGGTCCCCCTTTACGGATGGAAGAGCAGGGGGGAGGCCCCCAGGAGATGGCTTTTGTCCGAGCCGCGGCTGGGTGGTTTCGGGCCAAGAGGCGGGGCCGCGCAGGCGCAAGCAGGCCCCACCCCAAGAGCATCCCTCCGGGCAAAGTGCCCCCCCCTTGAGATATCAGGCCAGGTCCACAGGGTCCCTGGGCTGGTGTCAGAGTTAACGGAGGCCCTCCCTGCCACCCAGAGGACCGCGCGTTTTCCCGTGGACCACACTTGCCAGCCCGTCTCCCACCCCGCCAGAGGCAGAGTGCCAGGGAAGAGCTAGGGACCGGGGCCGGGAAGAGGGGCCGGCCACGGTTCCGGGCCACGTGGTGCGGGCCCGGGCGGGCGGGAACCACGCCCAGGGACCGGGTCTCCCTGGGGGTCTCGGGCCTGAGACCTGCCTGGGGGGCTAAGAGTCTCTCTTGGCTCAAACGGCCCCACCTGCCCCGAGGCGGAAAACTTGGATCGAGACGCTTCTACTCTCTAAAGTCTGGGCTGAACTTTGCGAGAAGGGACTGTGTGCGCTGCGACCTGGGTCCCACAGAGCTCGAACCCCCCCTGCCCGTGAAGGGATCCGCGGCCTGTGGTCCCTGGTGTCCGCAAAAGGCATTCACCTGCGGAGAACCTGGGCCCAGGTGAGCGGGACCAGGCCCCACGGCAGGAGCCTGGGGAGGCCACTGGAGCCACGGGGGCCAGGGCTGGGCATTTTCCCGGGTGCTCTCTCGGGTCCCAGGCGCCCTCTCTCGCCCGGGGAGTGCCCACGCCGTCCCCTGACCCCCGCAGGACGCCTGCATCCCGCCATAAGCGGCCCACCTCGTCCATGGAGCTGGGATACATGGGGCCGGGGTGCGAGCAACTGGCCTACGTGGCTGCAAACCCGCAGACCCCTCCGTCCCGTCCCCACCACTGCGAAGATCCCCCTGTTCTTCCATCCGTAAAGGGGTCCCCCTTTACGGATGGAAGAACAGGGGGGAGGCCCCCAGGAGATGGCTTTTGTCCGAGCCGCGGCTGGGTGGTTTCGGGCCAAGAGGCGGGGCCGCGCAGGCGCAAGCAGGCCCCACCCCAAGAGCATCCCTCCGGGCAACGTGCCCCCCCGTTGAGATATCAGGCCAGGTCCACAGGGTCCCTGGGCTGGTGTCAGAGTTAACGGAGGCCCTCCCTGCCACCCAGAGGACCGCGCGTTTTCCCGTGGACCACACTGCCCAGCAGCTCTCCCACCCCCGCAGAGGCAGAGTGCCAGGAAAGAACTAGGGACCTGGTGCCTGGAAGAGGGGCCGGCCACGGTTCCGCGCCAGGTGGAGCGGTTCCGGGCGGGCGGGCGGGACCCTCGACCAAGGACCGGTTCTCCCTTGGGGCGTCTGGCCTGTGCCCCGCCTGGGAGGCTAAGAGCCTTGCTTCGCCTGCAAAGCCCCCACCCTGCCACAAGGCGGCACACTTGGACCCAGCCGCTTCAACCCTCCAGTCTCTGCGGAACCACCCAAAAATGGAGTGTGACCGCTGCGACCTCAGTCCCCCAGAGCTCGAACCCCCACCTCTGTGAGGGAATCGGCGACCTCCTGTCCTTGGCGTCCGCAAAAGGCATTCACCTGCGGTGAACCTGGGCCTCGGGCGAGCACGGTCAGGCCCCATGGTAGGAGCCCGGGGAGGCAATGGAGGCCTCTGCGGCCAGGCCTCGGACTCTCCCCGGGGCTCTCTCGGGTCCCAGGCGCCCTCTCTCGCCCGGGGAGTGCCCACGCCGTCCCCTGACCCCCGCAGGACGCCTGCATCCCGCCATAAGCGGCCCACCTCGTCCATGGAGCTGGGACACATGGGGCCGGGGTGCGAGCAACTGGCCTACGTGGCTGCAAACCCGCAGACCCCTCCGTCCCGTCCCCACCACTGCGAAGAACAGGGGGGAGGCGCCCAGGAGATGGCTTTTGTCCGAGCCGCGGCTGGGTGGTTTCGGGCCAAGAGGCGGGGCCGCGCAGGCGCAAGCAGGCCCCACCCCAAGAGCATCCCTCCGGGCAACGTGCCCCCCCCTTGAGATATCAGGCCAGGTCCACAGGGTCCCTGGGCTGGTGTCAGAGTTAACGGAGGCCCTCCCTGCCACCCAGAGGACCGCGCGTTTTCCCGTGGACCACACTTGCCAGCCCGTCTCCCACCCCGCCAGAGGCAGAGTGCCAGGGAAGAGCTAGGGACCGGGGCCGGGAAGAGGGGCCGGCCACGGTTCCGGGCCACGTGGTGCGGGCCCGGGCGGGCGGGAACCACGCCCAGGGACCGGGTCTCCCTGGGGGTCTCGGGCCTGAGACCTGCCTGGGGGGCTAAGAGTCTCTCTTGGCTCAAACGGCCCCACCTGCCCCGAGGCGGAAATCTTGGATCGAGACGCTTCTACTCTCTAAAGTCTGGGCTGAACTTTGCGAGAAGGGACTGTGTGCGCTGCGACCTGGGTCCCACAGAGCTCGAACCCCCCCTGCCCGTGAAGGGATCCGCGGCCTGTGGTCCCTGGTGTCCGCAAAAGGCATTCACCTGCGGAGAACCTGGGCCCAGGTGAGCGGGACCAGGCCCCACGGCAGGAGCCTGGGGAGGCCACTGGAGCCACGGGGGCCAGGGCTGGGCATTTTCCCGGGTGCTCTCTCGGGTCCCAGGCGCCCTCTCTCGCCCGGGGAGTGCCCACGCCGTCCCCTGACCCCCGCAGGACGCCTGCATCCCGCCATAAGCGGCCCACCTCGTCCATGGAGCTGGGACACATGGGGCCGGGGTGCGAGCAACTGGCCTACGTGGCTGCAAACCCGCAGACCCCTCCGTCCCGTCCCCACCACTGCGAAGATCCCCCTGTTCTTCCATCCGTAAAGGGGTCCCCCTTTACGGATGGAAGAACAGGGGGGAGGCCCCCAGGAGATGGCTTTTGTCCGAGCCGCGGCTGGGTGGTTTCGGGCCAAGAGGCGGGGCCGCGCAGGCGCAAGCAGGCCCCACCCCAAGAGCATCCCTCCGGGCAACGTGCCCCCCCCTTGAGATATCAGGCCAGGTCCACAGGGTCCCTGGGCTGGTGTCAGAGTTAACGGAGGCCCTCCCTGCCACCCAGAGGACCGCGCGTTTTCCCGTGGACCACACTGCCCAGCAGCTCTCCCACCCCCGCAGAGGCAGAGTGCCAGGAAAGAACTAGGGACCTGGTGCCTGGAAGAGGGGCCGGCCACGGTTCCGCGCCAGGTGGAGCGGTTCCGGGCGGGCGGGCGGGACCCTCGACCAAGGACCGGTTCTCCCTTGGGGCGTCTGGCCTGTGCCCCGCCTGGGAGGCTAAGAGCCTTGCTTCGCCTGCAAAGCCCCCACCCTGCCACAAGGCGGCACACTTGGACCCAGCCGCTTCAACCCTCCAGTCTCTGCGGAACCACCCAAAAATGGAGTGTGACCGCTGCGACCTCAGTCCCCCAGAGCTCGAACCCCCACCTCTGTGAGGGAATCGGCGACCTCCTGTCCTTGGCGTCCGCAAAAGGCATTCACCTGAGGTGAACCTGGGCCTCGGGCGAGCACGGTCAGGCCCCATGGTAGGAGCCCGGGGAGGCAATGGAGGCCTCTGCGGCCAGGCCTCGGACTCTCCCCGGGGCTCTCTCGGGTCCCAGGCGCCCTCTCTCGCCGGGGAGTGCCCACGCCGTCCCCTGACCCCCGCAGGACGCCTGCATCCCGCCATAAGCGGCCCACCTCGTCCATGGAGCTGGGACACATGGGGCCGGGGTGCGAGCAACTGGCCTACGTGGCTGCAAACCCGCAGACCCCTCCGTCCCGTCCCCACCACTGCGAAGATCCCCCTGTTCTTCCATCCGTAAAGGGGTCCCCCTTTACGGATGGAAGAACAGGGGGGAGGCCCCCAGGAGATGGCTTTTGTCCGAGCCGCGGCTGGGTGGTTTCGGGCCAAGAGGCGGGGCCGCGCAGGCGCAAGCAGGCCCCACCCCAAGAGCATCCCTCCGGGCAAAGTGCCCCCCCCCTTGAGATATCAGGCCAGGTCCACAGGGTCCCTGGGCTGGTGTCAGAGTTAACGGAGGCCCTCCCTGCCACCCAGAGGACCGCGCGTTTTCCCGTGGACCACACTTGCCAGCCCGTCTCCCACCCCGCCAGAGGCAGAGTGCCAGGGAAGAGCTAGGGACCGGGGCCGGGAAGAGGGGCCGGCCACGGTTCCGGGCCACGTGGTGCGGGCCCGGGCGGGCGGGAACCACGCCCAGGGACCGGGTCTCCCTGGGGGTCTCGGGCCTGAGACCTGCCTGGGGGGCTAAGAGTCTCTCTTGGCTCAAACGGCCCCACCTGCCCCGAGGCGGAAAACTTGGATCGAGACGCTTCTACTCTCTAAAGTCTGGGCTGAACTTTGCGAGAAGGGACTGTGTGCGCTGCGACCTGGGTCCCACAGAGCTCGAACCCCCCCTGCCCGTGAAGGGATCCGCGGCCTGTGGTCCCTGGTGTCCGCAAAAGGCATTCACCTGCGGAGAACCTGGGCCCAGGTGAGCGGGACCAGGCCCCACGGCAGGAGCCTGGGGAGGCCACTGGAGCCACGGGGGCCAGGGCTGGGCATTTTCCCGGGTGCTCTCTCGGGTCCCAGGCGCCCTCTCTCGCCCGGGGAGTGCCCACGCCGTCCCCTGACCCCCGCAGGACGCCTGCATCCCGCCATAAGCGGCCCACCTCGTCCATGGAGCTGGGATACATGGGGCCGGGGTGCGAGCAACTGGCCTACGTGGCTGCAAACCCGCAGACCCCTCCGTCCCGTCCCCACCACTGCGAAGATCCCCCTGTTCTTCCATCCGTAAAGGGGTCCCCCTTTACGGATGGAAGAACAGGGGGGAGGCCCCCAGGAGATGGCTTTTGTCCGAGCCGCGGCTGGGTGGTTTCGGGCCAAGAGGCGGGGCCGCGCAGGCGCAAGCAGGCCCCACCCCAAGAGCATCCCTCCGGGCAACGTGCCCCCCCCTTGAGATATCAGGCCAGGTCCACAGGGTCCCTGGGCTGGTGTCAGAGTTAACGGAGGCCCTCCCTGCCACCCAGAGGACCGCGCGTTTTCCCGTGGACCACACTTCCCAGCAGCTCTCCCACCCCCGCAGAGGCAGAGTGCCAGGAAAGAACTAGGGACCTGGTGCCTGGAAGAGGGGCCGGCCACGGTTCCGCGCCAGGTGGAGCGGTTCCGGGCGGGCGGGCGGGACCCTCGACCAAGGACCGGTTCTCCCTTGGGGCGTCTGGCCTGTGCCCCGCCTGGGAGGCTAAGAGCCTTGCTTCGCCTGCAAAGCCCCCACCCTGCCACAGGGCGGCACACTTGGACCCAGCCGCTTCAACCCTCCAGTCTCTGCGGAACCACCCAAAAATGGAGTGTGACCGCTGCGACCTCAGTCCCCCAGAGCTCGAACCTCCAGCTCTGTGAGGGAATCGGCGACCTCCTGTCCTTGGCGTCCGCAAAAGGCATTCACCTGCGGTGAACCTGGGCCTCGGGCGAGCACGGTCAGGCCCCATGGTAGGAGCCCGGGGAGGCAATGGAGGCCTCTGCGGCCAGGCCTCGGACTCTCCCCGGGGCTCTCTCGGGTCCCAGGCGCCCTCTCTCGCCCAGGGAGTGCCCACGCCGTCCCCTGACCCCCGCAGGACGCCTGCATCCCGCCATAAGCGGCCCACCTCGTCCATGGAGCTGGGACACATGGGGCCGGGGTGCGAGCAACTGGCCTACGTGGCTGCAAACCCGCAGACCCCTCCGTCCCGTCCCCACCACTGCGAAGATCCCCCTGTTCTTCCATCCGTAAAGGGGTCCCCCTTTACGGATGGAAGAACAGGGGGGAGGCGCCCAGGAGATGGCTTTTGTCCGAGCCGCGGCTGGGTGGTTTCGGGCCAAGAGGCGGGGCCGCGCAGGCGCAAGCAGGCCCCACCCCAAGAGCATCCCTCCGGGCAACGTGCCCCCCCCTTGAGATATCAGGCCAGGTCCACAGGGTCCCTGGGCTGGTGTCAGAGTTAACGGAGGCCCTCCCTGCCACCCAGAGGACCGCGCGTTTTCCCGTGGACCACACTTGCCAGCCCGTCTCCCACCCCGCCAGAGGCAGAGTGCCAGGGAAGAGCTAGGGACCGGGGCCGGGAAGAGGGGCCGGCCACGGTTCCGGGCCACGTGGTGCGGGCCCGGGCGGGCGGGAACCACGCCCAGGCACCGGGTCTCCCTGGGGGTCTCGGGCCTGAGACCTGCCTGGGGGGCTAAGAGTCTCTCTTGGCTCAAACGGCCCCACCTGCCCCGAGGCGGAAAACTTGGATCGAGACGCTTCTACTCTCTAAAGTCTGGGCTGAACTTTGCGAGAAGGGACTGTGTGCGCTGCGACCTGGGTCCCACAGAGCTCGAACCCCCCCTGCCCGTGAAGGGATCCGCGGCCTGTGGTCCCTGGTGTCCGCAAAAGGCATTCACCTGCGGAGAACCTGGGCCCAGGTGAGCGGGACCAGGCCCCACGGCAGGAGCCTGGGGAGGCCACTGGAGCCACGGGGGCCAGGGCTGGGCATTTTCCCGGGTGCTCTCTCGGGTCCCAGGCGCCCTCTCTCGCCCGGGGAGTGCCCACGCCGTCCCCTGACCCCCGCAGGACGCCTGCATCCCGCCATAAGCGGCCCACCTCGTCCATGGAGCTGGGACACATGGGGCCGGGGTGCGAGCAACTGGCCTACGTGGCTGCAAACCCGCAGACCCCTCCGTCCCGTCCCCACCACTGCGAAGATCCCCCTGTTCTTCCATCCGTAAAGGGGTCCCCCTTTACGGATGGAAGAACAGGGGGGAGGCCCCCAGGAGATGGCTTTTGTCCGAGCCGCGGCTGGGTGGTTTCGGGCCAAGAGGCGGGGCCGCGCAGGCGCAAGCAGGCCCCACCCCAAGAGCATCCCTCCGGGCAACGTGCCCCCCCCTTGAGATATCAGGCCAGGTCCACAGGGTCCCTGGGCTGGTGTCAGAGTTAACGGAGGCCCTCCCTGCCACCCAGAGGACCGCGCGTTTTCCCGTGGACCACACTTCCCAGCAGCTCTCCCACCCCCGCAGAGGCAGAGTGCCAGGAAAGAACTAGGGACCTGGTGCCTGGAAGAGGGGCCGGCCACGGTTCCGCGCCAGGTGGAGCGGTTCCGGGCGGGCGGGCGGGACCCTCGACCAAGGACCGGTTCTCCCTTGGGGCGTCTGGCCTGTGCCCCGCCTGGGAGGCTAAGAGCCTTGCTTCGCCTGCAAAGCCCCCACCCTGCCACAAGGCGGCACACTTGGACCCAGCCGCTTCAACCCTCCAGTCTCTGCGGAACCACCCAAAAATGGAGTGTGACCGCTGCGACCTCAGTCCCCCAGAGCTCGAACCCCCACCTCTGTGAGGGAATCGGCGACCTCCTGTCCTTGGCGTCCGCAAAAGGCATTCACCTGAGGTGAACCTGGGCCTCGGGCGAGCACGGTCAGGCCCCATGGTAGGAGCCCGGGGAGGCAATGGAGGCCTCTGCGGCCAGGCCTCGGACTCTCCCCGGGGCTCTCTCGGGTCCCAGGCGCCCTCTCTCGCCGGGGAGTGCCCACGCCGTCCCCTGACCCCCGCAGGACGCCTGCATCCCGCCATAAGCGGCCCACCTCGTCCATGGAGCTGGGACACATGGGGCCGGGGTGCGAGCAACTGGCCTACGTGGCTGCAAACCCGCAGACCCCTCCGTCCCGTCCCCACCACTGCGAAGATCCCCCTGTTCTTCCATCCGTAAAGGGGTCCCCCTTTACGGATGGAAGAACAGGGGGGAGGCCCCCAGGAGATGGCTTTTGTCCGAGCCGCGGCTGGGTGGTTTCGGGCCAAGAGGCGGGGCCGCGCAGGCGCAAGCAGGCCCCACCCCAAGAGCATCCCTCCGGGCAAAGTGCCCCCCCCTTGAGATATCAGGCCAGGTCCACAGGGTCCCTGGGCTGGTGTCAGAGTTAACGGAGGCCCTCCCTGCCACCCAGAGGACCGCGCGTTTTCCCGTGGACCACACTTGCCAGCCCGTCTCCCACCCCGCCAGAGGCAGAGTGCCAGGGAAGAGCTAGGGACCGGGGCCGGGAAGAGGGGCCGGCCACGGTTCCGGGCCACGTGGTGCGGGCCCGGGCGGGCGGGAACCACGCCCAGGGACCGGGTCTCCCTGGGGGTCTCGGGCCTGAGACCTGCCTGGGGGGCTAAGAGTCTCTCTTGGCTCAAACGGCCCCACCTGCCCCGAGGCGGAAAACTTGGATCGAGACGCTTCTACTCTCTAAAGTCTGGGCTGAACTTTGCGAGAAGGGACTGTGTGCGCTGCGACCTGGGTCCCACAGAGCTCGAACCCCCCCTGCCCGTGAAGGGATCCGCGGCCTGTGGTCCCTGGTGTCCGCAAAAGGCATTCACCTGCGGAGAACCTGGGCCCAGGTGAGCGGGACCAGGCCCCACGGCAGGAGCCTGGGGAGGCCACTGGAGCCACGGGGGCCAGGGCTGGGCATTTTCCCGGGTGCTCTCTCGGGTCCCAGGCGCCCTCTCTCGCCCGGGGAGTGCCCACGCCGTCCCCTGACCCCCGCAGGACGCCTGCATCCCGCCATAAGCGGCCCACCTCGTCCATGGAGCTGGGACACATGGGGCCGGGGTGCGAGCAACTGGCCTACGTGGCTGCAAACCCGCAGACCCCTCCGTCCCGTCCCCACCACTGCGAAGATCCCCCTGTTCTTCCATCCGTAAAGGGGTCCCCCTTTACGGATGGAAGAACAGGGGGGAGGCCCCCAGGAGATGGCTTTTGTCCGAGCCGCGGCTGGGTGGTTTCGGGCCAAGAGGCGGGGCCGCGCAGGCGCAAGCAGGCCCCACCCCAAGAGCATCCCTCCGGGCAACGTGCCCCCCCCTTGAGATATCAGGCCAGGTCCACAGGGTCCCTGGGCTGGTGTCAGAGTTAACGGAGGCCCTCCCTGCCACCCAGAGGACCGCGCGTTTTCCCGTGGACCACACTGCCCAGCAGCTCTCCCACCCCCGCAGAGGCAGAGTGCCAGGAAAGAACTAGGGACCTGGTGCCTGGAAGAGGGGCCGGCCACGGTTCCGCGCCAGGTGGAGCGGTTCCGGGCGGGCGGGCGGGACCCTCGACCAAGGACCGGTTCTCCCTTGGGGCGTCTGGCCTGTGCCCCGCCTGGGAGGCTAAGAGCCTTGCTTCGCCTGCAAAGCCCCCACCCTGCCACAAGGCGGCACACTTGGACCCAGCCGCTTCAACCCTCCAGTCTCTGCGGAACCACCCAAAAATGGAGTGTGACCGCTGCGACCTCAGTCCCCCAGAGCTCGAACCCCCACCTCTGTGAGGGAATCGGCGACCTCCTGTCCTTGGCGTCCGCAAAAGGCATTCACCTGCGGTGAACCTGGGCCTCGGGCGAGCACGGTCAGGCCCCATGGTAGGAGCTCGGGGAGGCAATGGAGGCCTCTGCGGCCAGGCCTCGGACTCTCCCCGGGGCTCTCTCGGGTCCCAGGCGCCCTCTCTCGCCCGGGGAGTGCCCACGCCGTCCCCTGACCCCCGCAGGACGCCTGCATCCCGCCATAAGCGGCCCACCTCGTCCATGGAGCTGGGACACATGGGGCCGGGGTGCGAGCAACTGGCCTACGTGGCTGCAAACCCGCAGACCCCTCCGTCCCGTCCCCACCACTGCGAAGAACAGGGGGGAGGCGCCCAGGAGATGGCTTTTGTCCGAGCCGCGGCTGGGTGGTTTCGGGCCAAGAGGCGGGGCCGCGCAGGCGCAAGCAGGCCCCACCCCAAGAGCATCCCTCCGGGCAACGTGCCCCCCCCTTGAGATATCAGGCCAGGTCCACAGGGTCCCTGGGCTGGTGTCAGAGTTAACGGAGGCCCTCCCTGCCACCCAGAGGACCGCGCGTTTTCCCGTGGACCACACTTGCCAGCCCGTCTCCCACCCCGCCAGAGGCAGAGTGCCAGGGAAGAGCTAGGGACCGGGGCCGGGAAGAGGGGCCGGCCACGGTTCCGGGCCACGTGGTGCGGGCCCGGGCGGGCGGGAACCACGCCCAGGGACCGGGTCTCCCTGGGGGTCTCGGGCCTGAGACCTGCCTGGGGGGCTAAGAGTCTCTCTTGGCTCAAACGGCCCCACCTGCCCCGAGGCGGAAATCTTGGATCGAGACGCTTCTACTCTCTAAAGTCTGGGCTGAACTTTGCGAGAAGGGACTGTGTGCGCTGCGACCTGGGTCCCACAGAGCTCGAACCCCCCCTGCCCGTGAAGGGATCCGCGGCCTGTGGTCCCTGGTGTCCGCAAAAGGCATTCACCTGCGGAGAACCTGGGCCCAGGTGAGCGGGACCAGGCCCCACGGCAGGAGCCTGGGGAGGCCACTGGAGCCACGGGGGCCAGGGCTGGGCATTTTCCCGGGTGCTCTCTCGGGTCCCAGGCGCCCTCTCTCGCCCGGGGAGTGCCCACGCCGTCCCCTGACCCCCGCAGGACGCCTGCATCCCGCCATAAGCGGCCCACCTCGTCCATGGAGCTGGGACACATGGGGCCGGGGTGCGAGCAACTGGCCTACGTGGCTGCAAACCCGCAGACCCCTCCGTCCCGTCCCCACCACTGCGAAGATCCCCCTGTTCTTCCATCCGTAAAGGGGTCCCCCTTTACGGATGGAAGAACAGGGGGGAGGCCCCCAGGAGATGGCTTTTGTCCGAGCCGCGGCTGGGTGGTTTCGGGCCAAGAGGCGGGGCCGCGCAGGCGCAAGCAGGCCCCACCCCAAGAGCATCCCTCCGGGCAACGTGCCCCCCCCTTGAGATATCAGGCCAGGTCCACAGGGTCCCTGGGCTGGTGTCAGAGTTAACGGAGGCCCTCCCTGCCACCCAGAGGACCGCGCGTTTTCCCGTGGACCACACTGCCCAGCAGCTCTCCCACCCCCGCAGAGGCAGAGTGCCAGGAAAGAACTAGGGACCTGGTGCCTGGAAGAGGGGCCGGCCACGGTTCCGCGCCAGGTGGAGCGGTTCCGGGCGGGCGGGCGGGACCCTCGACCAAGGACCGGTTCTCCCTTGGGGCGTCTGGCCTGTGCCCCGCCTGGGAGGCTAAGAGCCTTGCTTCGCCTGCAAAGCCCCCACCCTGCCACAAGGCGGCACACTTGGACCCAGCCGCTTCAACCCTCCAGTCTCTGCGGAACCACCCAAAAATGGAGTGTGACCGCTGCGACCTCAGTCCCCCAGAGCTCGAACCCCCACCTCTGTGAGGGAATCGGCGACCTCCTGTCCTTGGCGTCCGCAAAAGGCATTCACCTGAGGTGAACCTGGGCCTCGGGCGAGCACGGTCAGGCCCCATGGTAGGAGCCCGGGGAGGCAATGGAGGCCTCTGCGGCCAGGCCTCGGACTCTCCCCGGGGCTCTCTCGGGTCCCAGGCGCCCTCTCTCGCCGGGGAGTGCCCACGCCGTCCCCTGACCCCCGCAGGACGCCTGCATCCCGCCATAAGCGGCCCACCTCGTCCATGGAGCTGGGACACATGGGGCCGGGGTGCGAGCAACTGGCCTACGTGGCTGCAAACCCGCAGACCCCTCCGTCCCGTCCCCACCACTGCGAAGATCCCCCTGTTCTTCCATCCGTAAAGGGGTCCCCCTTTACGGATGGAAGAACAGGGGGGAGGCCCCCAGGAGATGGCTTTTGTCCGAGCCGCGGCTGGGTGGTTTCGGGCCAAGAGGCGGGGCCGCGCAGGCGCAAGCAGGCCCCACCCCAAGAGCATCCCTCCGGGCAAAGTGCCCCCCCCCTTGAGATATCAGGCCAGGTCCACAGGGTCCCTGGGCTGGTGTCAGAGTTAACGGAGGCCCTCCCTGCCACCCAGAGGACCGCGCGTTTTCCCGTGGACCACACTTGCCAGCCCGTCTCCCACCCCGCCAGAGGCAGAGTGCCAGGGAAGAGCTAGGGACCGGGGCCGGGAAGAGGGGCCGGCCACGGTTCCGGGCCACGTGGTGCGGGCCCGGGCGGGCGGGAACCACGCCCAGGGACCGGGTCTCCCTGGGGGTCTCGGGCCTGAGACCTGCCTGGGGGGCTAAGAGTCTCTCTTGGCTCAAACGGCCCCACCTGCCCCGAGGCGGAAAACTTGGATCGAGACGCTTCTACTCTCTAAAGTCTGGGCTGAACTTTGCGAGAAGGGACTGTGTGCGCTGCGACCTGGGTCCCACAGAGCTCGAACCCCCCCTGCCCGTGAAGGGATCCGCGGCCTGTGGTCCCTGGTGTCCGCAAAAGGCATTCACCTGCGGAGAACCTGGGCCCAGGTGAGCGGGACCAGGCCCCACGGCAGGAGCCTGGGGAGGCCACTGGAGCCACGGGGGCCAGGGCTGGGCATTTTCCCGGGTGCTCTCTCGGGTCCCAGGCGCCCTCTCTCGCCCGGGGAGTGCCCACGCCGTCCCCTGACCCCCGCAGGACGCCTGCATCCCGCCATAAGCGGCCCACCTCGTCCATGGAGCTGGGATACATGGGGCCGGGGTGCGAGCAACTGGCCTACGTGGCTGCAAACCCGCAGACCCCTCCGTCCCGTCCCCACCACTGCGAAGATCCCCCTGTTCTTCCATCCGTAAAGGGGTCCCCCTTTACGGATGGAAGAACAGGGGGGAGGCCCCCAGGAGATGGCTTTTGTCCGAGCCGCGGCTGGGTGGTTTCGGGCCAAGAGGCGGGGCCGCGCAGGCGCAAGCAGGCCCCACCCCAAGAGCATCCCTCCGGGCAACGTGCCCCCCCCTTGAGATATCAGGCCAGGTCCACAGGGTCCCTGGGCTGGTGTCAGAGTTAACGGAGGCCCTCCCTGCCACCCAGAGGACCGCGCGTTTTCCCGTGGACCACACTTGCCAGCCCGTCTCCCACCCCGCCAGAGGCAGAGTGCCAGGGAAGAGCTAGGGACCGGGGCCGGGAAGAGGGGCCGGCCACGGTTCTGGGCCACGTGGTGCGGGCCCGGGCGGGCGGGAACCACGCCCAGGGACCGGGTCTCCCTGGGGGTCTCGGGCCTGAGACCTGCCTGGGGGGCTAAGAGTCTCTCTTGGCTCAAACGGCCCCACCTGCCCCGAGGCGGAAAACTTGGATCGAGACGCTTCTACTCTCTAAAGTCTGGGCTGAACTTTGCGAGAAGGGACTGTGTGCGCTGCGACCTGGGTCCCACAGAGCTCGAACCCCCCCTGCCCGTGAAGGGATCCGCGGCCTGTGGTCCCTGGTGTCCGCAAAAGGCATTCACCTGCGGAGAACCTGGGCCCAGGTGAGCGGGACCAGGCCCCACGGCAGGAGCCTGGGGAGGCCACTGGAGCCACGGGGGCCAGGGCTGGGCATTTTCCCGGGTGCTCTCTCGGGTCCCAGGCGCCCTTTCTCGCCCGGGGAGTGCCCACGCCGTCCCCTGACCCCCGCAGGACGCCTGCATCCCGCCATAAGCGGCCCACCTCGTCCATGGAGCTGGGACACATGGGGCCGGGGTGGGAGCAACTGGCCTACGTGGCTGCAAACCCGCAGACCCCTCCGTCCCGTCCCCACCACTGCGAAGATCCCCCTGTTCTTCCATCCGTAAAGGGGTCCCCCTTTACGGATGGAAGAACAGGGGGGAGGCCCCCAGGAGATGGCTTTTGTCCGAGCCGCGGCTGGGTGGTTTCGGGCCAAGAGGCGGGGCCGCGCAGGCGCAAGCAGGCCCCACCCCAAGAGCATCCCTCCGGGCAACGTGCCCCCCCCTTGAGATATCAGGCCAGGTCCACAGGGTCCCTGGGCTGGTGTCAGAGTTAACGGAGGCCCTCCCTGCCACCCAGAGGACCGCGCGTTTTCCCGTGGACCACACTTCCCAGCAGCTCTCCCACCCCCGCAGAGGCAGAGTGCCAGGAAAGAACTAGGGACCTGGTGCCTGGAAGAGGGGCCGGCCACGGTTCCGCGCCAGGTGGAGCGGTTCCGGGCGGGCGGGCGGGACCCTCGACCAAGGACCGGTTCTCCCTTGGGGCGTCTGGCCTGTGCCCCGCCTGGGAGGCTAAGAGCCTTGCTTCGCCTGCAAAGCCCCCACCCTGCCACAGGGCGGCACACTTGGACCCAGCCGCTTCAACCCTCCAGTCTCTGCGGAACCACCCAAAAATGGAGTGTGACCGCTGCGACCTCAGTCCCCCAGAGCTCGAACCTCCAGCTCTGTGAGGGAATCGGCGACCTCCTGTCCTTGGCGTCCGCAAAAGGCATTCACCTGCGGTGAACCTGGGCCTCGGGCGAGCACGGTCAGGCCCCATGGTAGGAGCCCGGGGAGGCAATGGAGGCCTCTGCGGCCAGGCCTCGGACTCTCCCCGGGGCTCTCTCGGGTCCCAGGCGCCCTCTCTCGCCCAGGGAGTGCCCACGCCGTCCCCTGACCCCCGCAGGACGCCTGCATCCCGCCATAAGCGGCCCACCTCGTCCATGGAGCTGGGACACATGGGGCCGGGGTGCGAGCAACTGGCCTACGTGGCTGCAAACCCGCAGACCCCTCCGTCCCGTCCCCACCACTGCGAAGATCCCCCTGTTCTTCCATCCGTAAAGGGGTCCCCCTTTACGGATGGAAGAACAGGGGGGAGGCGCCCAGGAGATGGCTTTTGTCCGAGCCGCGGCTGGGTGGTTTCGGGCCAAGAGGCGGGGCCGCGCAGGCGCAAGCAGGCCCCACCCCAAGAGCATCCCTCCGGGCAACGTGCCCCCCCCTTGAGATATCAGGCCAGGTCCACAGGGTCCCTGGGCTGGTGTCAGAGTTAACGGAGGCCCTCCCTGCCACCCAGAGGACCGCGCGTTTTCCCGTGGACCACACTTGCCAGCCCGTCTCCCACCCCGCCAGAGGCAGAGTGCCAGGGAAGAGCTAGGGACCGGGGCCGGGAAGAGGGGCCGGCCACGGTTCCGGGCCACGTGGTGCGGGCCCGGGCGGGCGGGAACCACGCCCAGGCACCGGGTCTCCCTGGGGGTCTCGGGCCTGAGACCTGCCTGGGGGGCTAAGAGTCTCTCTTGGCTCAAACGGCCCCACCTGCCCCGAGGCGGAAAACTTGGATCGAGACGCTTCTACTCTCTAAAGTCTGGGCTGAACTTTGCGAGAAGGGACTGTGTGCGCTGCGACCTGGGTCCCACAGAGCTCGAACCCCCCCTGCCCGTGAAGGGATCCGCGGCCTGTGGTCCCTGGTGTCCGCAAAAGGCATTCACCTGCGGAGAACCTGGGCCCAGGTGAGCGGGACCAGGCCCCACGGCAGGAGCCTGGGGAGGCCACTGGAGCCACGGGGGCCAGGGCTGGGCATTTTCCCGGGTGCTCTCTCGGGTCCCAGGCGCCCTCTCTCGCCCGGGGAGTGCCCACGCCGTCCCCTGACCCCCGCAGGACGCCTGCATCCCGCCATAAGCGGCCCACCTCGTCCATGGAGCTGGGACACATGGGGCCGGGGTGCGAGCAACTGGCCTACGTGGCTGCAAACCCGCAGACCCCTCCGTCCCGTCCCCACCACTGCGAAGATCCCCCTGTTCTTCCATCCGTAAAGGGGTCCCCCTTTACGGATGGAAGAACAGGGGGGAGGCCCCCAGGAGATGGCTTTTGTCCGAGCCGCGGCTGGGTGGTTTCGGGCCAAGAGGCGGGCCGCGCAGGCGCAAGCAGGCCCCACCCCAAGAGCATCCCTCCGGGCAACGTGCCCCCCCCTTGAGATATCAGGCCAGGTCCACAGGGTCCCTGGGCTGGTGTCAGAGTTAACGGAGGCCCTCCCTGCCACCCAGAGGACCGCGCGTTTTCCCGTGGACCACACTTCCCAGCAGCTCTCCCACCCCCGCAGAGGCAGAGTGCCAGGAAAGAACTAGGGACCTGGTGCCTGGAAGAGGGGCCGGCCACGGTTCCGCGCCAGGTGGAGCGGTTCCGGGAGGGCGGGCGGGACCCTCGACCAAGGACCGGTTCTGCTTTGGGGCGTCTGGCCTGTGCCCCGCCTGGGAGGCTAAGAGCCTTGCTTCGCCTGCAAAGCCCCCACCCTGCCACAAGGCGGCACACTTGGACCCAGCCGCTTCAACCCTCCAGTCTCTGCGGAACCACCCAAAAATGGAGTGTGACCGCTGCGACCTCAGTCCCCCAGAGCTCGAACCCCCACCTCTGTGAGGGAATCGGCGACCTCCTGTCCTTGGCGTCCGCAAAAGGCATTCACCTGCGGTGAACCTGGGCCTCGGGCGAGCACGGTCAGGCCCCATGGTAGGAGCCCGGGGAGGCAATGGAGGCCTCTGCGGCCAGGCCTCGGACTCTCCCCGGGGCTCTCTCGGGTCCCAGGCGCCCTCTCTCGCCCAGGGAGTGCCCACGCCGTCCCCTGACCCCCGCAGGACGCCTGCATCCCGCCATAAGCGGCCCACCTCGTCCATGGAGCTGGGACACATGGGGCCGGGGTGCGAGCAACTGGCCTACGTGGCTGCAAACCCGCAGACCCCTCCGTCCCGTCCCCACCACTGCGAAGATCCCCCTGTTCTTCCATCCGTAAAGGGGTCCCCCTTTACGGATGGAAGAACAGCGGGGAGGCGCCCAAGAGATGGCTTTTGTCCGAGCCGCGGCTGGGTGGTTTCGGGCCAAGAGGCGGGGCCGCGCAGGCGCAAGCAGGCCCCACCCCAAGAGCATCCCTCCGGGCAACGTGCCCCCCCCTTGAGATATCAGGCCAGGTCCACAGGGTCCCTGGGCTGGTGTCAGAGTTAACGGAGGCCCTCCCTGCCACCCAGAGGACCGCGCGTTTTCCCGTGGACCACACTTGCCAGCCCGTCTCCCACCCCGCCAGAGGCAGAGTGCCAGGGAAGAGCTAGGGACCGGGGCCGGGAAGAGGGGCCGGCCACGGTTCCGGGCCACGTGGTGCGGGCCCGGGCGGGCGGGAACCACGCCCAGGGACCGGGTCTCCCTGGGGGTCTCGGGCCTGAGACCTGCCTGGGGGGCTAAGAGTCTCTCTTGGCTCAAACGGCCCCACCTGCCCCGAGGCGGAAAACTTGGATCGAGACGCTTCTACTCTCTAAAGTCTGGGCTGAACTTTGCGAGAAGGGACTGTGTGCGCTGCGACCTGGGTCCCACAGAGCTCGAACCCCCCCTGCCCGTGAAGGGATCCGCGGCCTGTGGTCCCTGGTGTCCGCAAAAGGCATTCACCTGCGAGAACCTGGGCCCAGGTGAGCGGGACCAGGCCCCACGGCAGGAGCCTGGGGAGGCCACTGGAGCCACGGGGGCCAGGGCTGGGCATTTTCCCGGGTGCTCTCTCGGGTCCCAGGCGCCCTCTCTCGCCCGGGGAGTGCCCACGCCGTCCCCTGACCCCCGCAGGACGCCTGCATCCCGCCATAAGCGGCCCACCTCGTCCATGGAGCTGGGACACATGGGGCCGGGGTGCGAGCAACTGGCCTACGTGGCTGCAAACCCGCAGACCCCTCCGTCCCGTCCCCACCACTGCGAAGATCCCCCTGTTCTTCCATCCGTAAAGGGGTCCCCCTTTACGGATGGAAGAACAGGGGGGAGGCCCCCAGGAGATGGCTTTTGTCCGAGCCGCGGCTGGGTGGTTTCGGGCCAAGAGGCGGGGCCGCGCAGGCGCAAGCAGGCCCCACCCCAAGAGCATCCCTCCGGGCAACGTGCCCCCCCCTTGAGATATCAGGCCAGGTCCACAGGGTCCCTGGGCTGGTGTCAGAGTTAACGGAGGCCCTCCCTGCCACCCAGAGGACCGCGCGTTTTCCCGTGGACCACACTTCCCAGCAGCTCTCCCACCCCCGCAGAGGCAGAGTGCCAGGAAAGAACTAGGGACCTGGTGCCTGGAAGAGGGGCCGGCCACGGTTCCGCGCCAGGTGGAGCGGTTCCGGGCGGGCGGGCGGGACCCTCGACCAAGGACCGGTTCTCCCTTGGGGCGTCTGGCCTGTGCCCCGCCTGGGAGGCTAAGAGCCTTGCTTCGCCTGCAAAGCCCCCACCCTGCCACAGGGCGGCACACTTGGACCCAGCCGCTTCAACCCTCCAGTCTCTGCGGAACCACCCAAAAATGGAGTGTGACCGCTGCGACCTCAGTCCCCCAGAGCTCGAACCTCCACCTCTGTGAGGGAATCGGCGACCTCCTGTCCTTGGCGTCCGCAAAAGGCATTCACCTGCGGTGAACCTGGGCCTCGGGCGAGCACAGTCAGGCCCCATGGTAGGAGCCCGGGGAGGCAATGGAGGCCTCTGCGGCCAGGCCTCGGACTCTCCCCGGGGCTCTCTCGGCTCCCAGGCGCTCTCTCTCGCCCGGGGACTGCCCACGCCGTCCCCTGACCCCCGCAGGACGCCTGCATGCCGCCATAAGCGCCCCACCTCGTCCTTGGAGCTGGGACACATGGGGCCGGGGTGCGAGCAACTGGCCTACGTGGCTGCAAACCCGCAGACCCCTCCGTCCCGTCCCCACCACTGCGAAGATCCCCCTGTTCTTCCATCCGTAAAGGGGTCCCCCTTTACGGATGGAAGAACAGGGGGGAGGCCCCCAGGAGATGGCTTTTGTCCGAGCCGCGGCTGGGTGGTTTCGGGCCAAGAGGCGGGGCCGCGCAGGCGCAAGCAGGCCCCACCCCAAGAGCATCCCTCCGGGCAACGTGCCCCCCCCTTGAGATATCAGGCCAGGTCCACAGGGTCCCTGGGCTGGTGTCAGAGTTAACGGAGGCCCTCCCTGCCACCCAGAGGACCGCGCGTTTTCCCGTGGACCACACTTGCCAGCCAGTCTCCCACCCCGCCAGAGGCAGAGTGCCAGGGAAGAGCTAGGGACCTGTGGCCGGGAAGAGGGGCCGGCCACGGTTCCGGGCCACATTGGGCGGGCCCGGGCGGGCGGGACCCACGCCCAGGGACCGGGTCTCCCTGGGGGTCTCGGGCCTGAGACCTGCCTGGGGGGCTAAGAGTCTCTCTTGGCTCAAGCGGCCCCACCCTGCCCCGAGGCGGAAAACTTGGACCGAGACGCTTCTACTCTCTAAAGTCTGGGCTGAACTTTGCGAGAATGGACTGTGTACGCTGCGACCTGGGTCCCACAGAGCTCGAACCCCCCCTGCCCGTGAAGGGATCCGCGGCCTGTGGTCCCTGGTGTCCGCAAAAGGCATTCACCTGCGGAGAACCTGGGCCCAGGTGAGCGGGACTAGGCCCTAAGGCAGGAGCCTGGGGAGGCCACTGGAGCCAAGGGGGCCAGGGTTGTGCATTTTCCCGGGGGCTCTCTCGGGTCCCAGGCGCCCTCTCTCGCCCGGGGAGTGCCCACGCCGTCCCCTGACCCCCGCAGGACGCCTGCATCCCGCCATAAGCGGCCCACCTCGTCCATGGAGCTGGGACACATGGGGCCGGGGTGCGAGCAACTGGCCTACGTGGCTGCAAACCCGCAGACCCCTCCGTCCCGTCCCCACCACTGCGAAGATCCCCCTGTTCTTCCATCCGTAAAGGGGTCCCCCTTTACGGATGGAAGAACAGGGGGGAGGCCCCCAGGAGATGGCTTTTGTCCGAGCCGCGGCTGGGTGGTTTCGGGCCAAGAGGCGGGGCCGCGCAGGCGCAAGCAGGCCCCACCCCAAGAGCATCCCTCCGGGCAACGTGCCCCCCCCTTGAGATATCAGGCCAGGTCCACAGGGTCCCTGGGCTGGTGTCAGAGTTAACGGAGGCCCTCCCTGCCACCCAGAGGACCGCGCGTTTTCCCGTGGACCACACTTGCCAGCCCGTCTCCCACCCCGCCAGAGGCAGAGTGCCAGGGAAGAGCTAGGGACCTGTGGCCGGGAAGAGGGGCCGGCCACGGTTCCGGGCCACGTTGGGCGGGCCCGGGCGGGCGGGACCCACGCCCAGGGACCGGGTCTCCCTGGGGGTCTCGGGCCTGAGACCTGCCTGGGGGGCTAAGAGTCTCTCTTGGCTCAAACGGCCCCACCTGCCCCGAGGCGGAAAACTTGGATCGAGACGCTTCTACTCTCTAAAGTCTGGGCTGAACTTTGCGAGAAGGGACTGTGTGCGCTGCGACCTGGGTCCCACAGAGCTCGAACCCCCCCTGCCCGTGAAGGGATCCGCGGCCTGTGGTCCCTGGTGTCCGCAAAAGGCATTCACCTGCGGAGAACCTGGGCCCAGGTGAGCGGGACCAGGCCCCACGGCAGGAGCCTGGGGAGGCCACTGGAGCCACGGGGGCCAGGGCTGGGCATTTTCCCGGGTGCACTCTCGGGTCCCAGGCGCCCTCTCTCGCCCGGGGAGTGCCCACGCCGTCCCCTGACCCCCGCAGGACGCCTGCATCCCGCCATAAGCGGCCCACCTCGTCCATGGAGCTGGGACACATGGGGCCGGGGTGCGAGCAACTGGCCTACGTGGCTGCAAACCCGCAGACCCCTCCGTCCCGTCCCCACCACTGCGAAGATCCCCCTGTTCTTCCATCCGTAAAGGGGGACCCCTTTACGGATGGAAGAACAGGGGGGAGGCCCCCAGGAGATGGCTTTTGTCCGAGCCGCGGCTGGGTGTCGGGCCAAGAGGCGGGGCCGCGCAGGCGCAAGCAGGCCCCACCCCAAGAGCATCCCTCCCGGCAACGTGCCCCCCCCTTGAGATATCAGGCCAGGTCCACAGGGTCCCTGGGCTGGTGTCAGAGTTAACTGAGGCCCTCCCTGCCACCCAGAGGACCGCGCGTTTTCCCGTGGACCACACTTCCCAGCAGCTCTCCCACCCCCGCAGAGGCAGAGTGCCAGGAAAGAACTAGGGACCTGGTGCCTGGAAGAGGGGCCGGCCACGGTTCCGCGCCAGGTGGAGCGGTTCCGGGCGGGCGGGCGTGACCCTCGACCAAGGACCGGTTCTCCCTTGGGGCGTCTGGCCTGTGCCCCGCCTGGGAGGCTAAGAGCCTTGCTTCGCCTGCAAAGCCCCCACCCTGCCACAAGGCGGCACACTTGGACCCAGCCGCTTCAACCCTCCAGTCTCTGCGGAACCACCCAAAAATGGAGTGTGACCGCTGCGACCTCAGTCCCCCAGAGCTCGAACCCCCACCTCTGTGAGGGAATCGGCGACCTCCTGTCCTTGGCGTCCGCAAAAGGCATTCACCTGCGGTGAACCTGGGCCTCGGGCGAGCACGGTCAGGCCCCATGGTAGGAGCCCGGGGAGGCAATGGAGGCCTCTGCGGCCAGGCCTCGGACTCTCCCCGGGGCTCTCTCGGGTCCCAGGCGCCCTCTCTCGCCCGGGGAGTGCCCACGCCGTCCCCTGACCCCCGCAGGACGCCTGCATCCCGCCATAAGCGGCCCACCTCGTCCATGGAGCTGGGACACATGGGGCCGGGGTGCGAGGAACTGGCCTACGTGGCTGCAAACCCGCAGACCCCTCCGTCCCGTCCCCACCACTGCGAAGAACAGGGGGGAGGCGCCCAGGAGATGGCTTTTGTCCGAGCCGCGGCTGGGTGGTTTCGGGCCAAGAGGCGGGGCCGCGCAGGCGCAAGCAGGCCCCACCCCAAGAGCATCCCTCCGGGCAACGTGCCCCCCCCTTGAGATATCAGGCCAGGTCCACAGGGTCCCTGGGCTGGTGTCAGAGTTAACGGAGGCCCTCCCTGCCACCCAGAGGACCGCGCGTTTTCCCGTGGACCACACTTGCCAGCCCGTCTCCCACCCCGCCAGAGGCAGAGTGCCAGGGAAGAGCTAGGGACCGGGGCCGGGAAGAGGGGCCGGCCACGGTTCCGGGCCACGTGGTGCGGGCCCGGGCGGGCGGGAACCACGCCCAGGGACCGGGTCTCCCTGGGGGTCTCGGGCCTGAGACCTGCCTGGGGGGCTAAGAGTCTCTCTTGGCTCAAACGGCCCCACCTGCCCCGAGGCGGAAAACTTGGATCGAGACGCTTCTACTCTCTAAAGTCTGGGCTGAACTTTGCGAGAAGGGACTGTGTGCGCTGCGACCTGATTCCCACAGAGCTCGAACCCCCCCTGCCCGTGAAGGGATCCGCGGCCTGTGGTCCCTGGTGTCCGCAAAAGGCATTCACCTGCGGAGAACCTGGGCCCAGGTGAGCGGGACCAGGCCCCACGGCAGGAGCCTGGGGAGGCCACTGGAGCCACGGGGGCCAGGGCTGGGCATTTTCCCGGGTGCTCTCTCGGGTCCCAGGCGCCCTCTCTCGCCCGGGGAGTGCCCACGCCGTCCCCTGACCCCCGCAGGACGCCTGCATCCCGCCATAAGCGGCCCACCTCGTCCATGGAGCTGGGACACATGGGGCCGGGGTGCGAGCAACTGGCCTACGTGGCTGCAAACCCGCAGACCCCTCCGTCCCGTCCCCACCACTGCGAAGATCCCCCTGTTCTTCCATCCGTAAAGGGGTCCCCCTTTACGGATGGAAGAACAGGGGGGAGGCCCCCAGGAGATGGCTTTTGTCCGAGCCGCGGCTGGGTGGTTTCGGGCCAAGAGGCGGGCCGCGCAGGCGCAAGCAGGCCCCACCCCAAGAGCATCCCTCCGGGCAACGTGCCCCCCCCTTGAGATATCAGGCCAGGTCCACAGGGTCCCTGGGCTGGTGTCAGAGTTAACGGAGGCCCTCCCTGCCACCCAGAGGACCGCGCGTTTTCCCGTGGACCACACTTGCCAGCCCGTCTCCCACCCCGCCAGAGGCAGAGTGCCAGGGAAGAGCTAGGGACCGGGGCCGGGAAGAGGGGCCGGCCACGGTTCCGGGCCACGTGGTGCGGGCCCGGGCGGGCGGGAACCACGCCCAGGGACCGGGTCTCCCTGGGGGTCTCGGGCCTGAGACCTGCCTGGGGGGCTAAGAGTCTCTCTTGGCTCAAACGGCCCCACCTGCCCCGAGGCGGAAAACTTGGATCGAGACGCTTCTACTCTCTAAAGTCTGGGCTGAACTTTGCGAGAAGGGACTGTGTGCGCTGCGACCTGGGTCCCACAGAGCTCGAACCCCCCCTGCCCGTGAAGGGATCCGCGGCCTGTGGTCCCTGGTGTCCGCAAAAGGCATTCACCTGCGGAGAACCTGGGCCCAGGTGAGCGGGACCAGGCCCCACGGCAGGAGCCTGGGGAGGCCACTGGAGCCACGGGGGCCAGGGCTGGGCATTTTCCCGGGTGCTCTCTCGGGTCCCAGGCGCCCTCTCTCGCCCGGGGAGTGCCCACGCCGTCCCCTGACCCCCGCAGGACGCCTGCATCCCGCCATAAGCGGCCCACCTCGTCCATGGAGCTGGGATACATGGGGCCGGGGTGCGAGCAACTGGCCTACGTGGCTGCAAACCCGCAGACCCCTCCGTCCCGTCCCCACCACTGCGAAGATCCCCCTGTTCTTCCATCCGTAAAGGGGTCCCCCTTTACGGATGGAAGAACAGGGGGGAGGCCCCCAGGAGATGGCTTTTGTCCGAGCCGCGGCTGGGTGGTTTCGGGCCAAGAGGCGGGGCCGCGCAGGCGCAAGCAGGCCCCACCCCAAGAGCATCCCTCCGGGCAACGTGCCCCCCCCTTGAGATATCAGGCCAGGTCCACAGGGTCCCTGGGCTGGTGTCAGAGTTAACGGAGGCCCTCCCTGCCACCCAGAGGACCGCGCGTTTTCCCGTGGACCACACTGCCCAGCAGCTCTCCCACCCCCGCAGAGGCAGAGTGCCAGGAAAGAACTAGGGACCTGGTGCCTGGAAGAGGGGCCGGCCACGGTTCCGCGCCAGGTGGAGCGGTTCCGGGCGGGCGGGCGGGACCCTCGACCAAGGACCGGTTCTCCCTTGGGGCGTCTGGCCTGTGCCCCGCCTGGGAGGCTAAGAGCCTTGCTTCGCCTGCAAAGCCCCCACCCTGCCACAAGGCGGCACACTTGGACCCAGCCACTTCAACCCTCCAGTCTCTGCGGAACCACCCAAAAATGGAGTGTGACCGCTGCGACCTCAGTCCCCCAGAGCTCGAACCCCCACCTCTGTGAGGGAATCGGCGACCTCCTGTCCTTGGCGTCCGCAAAAGGCATTCACCTGCGGTGAACCTGGGCCTCGGGCGAGCACGGTCAGGCCCCATGGTAGGAGCCCGGGGAGGCAATGGAGGCCTCTGCGGCCAGGCCTCGGACTCTCCCCGGGGCTCTCTCGGGTCCCAGGCGCCCTCTCTCGCCCGGGGAGTGCCCACGCCGTCCCCTGACCCCCGCAGGACGCCTGCATCCCGCCATAAGCGGCCCACCTCGTCCATGGAGCTGGGACACATGGGGCCGGGGTGCGAGCAACTGGCCTACGTGGCTGCAAACCCGCAGACCCCTCCGTCCCGTCCCCACCACTGCGAAGATCCCCCTGTTCTTCCATCCGTAAAGGGGTCCCCCTTTACGGATGGAAGAACAGGGGGGAGGCCCCCAGGAGATGGCTTTTGTCCGAGCCGCGGCTGGGTGGTTTCGGGCCAAGAGGCGGGGCCGCGCAGGCGCAAGCAGGCCCCACCCCAAGAGCATCCCTCCGGGCAACGTGCCCCCCCCTTGAGATATCAGGCCAGGTCCACAGGGTCCCTGGGCTGGTGTCAGAGTTAACGGAGGCCCTCCCTGCCACCCAGAGGACCGCGCGTTTTCCCGTGGACCACACTTCCCAGCAGCTCTCCCACCCCCGCAGAGGCAGAGTGCCAGGAAAGAACTAGGGACCTGGTGCCTGGAAGAGGGGCCGGCCACGGTTCCGCGCCAGGTGGAGCGGTTCCGGGCGGGCGGGCGGGACCCTCGACCAAGGACCGGTTCTCCCTTGGGGCGTCTGGCCTGTGCCCCGCCTGGGAGGCTAAGAGCCTTGCTTCGCCTGCAAAGCCCCCACCCTGCCACAAGGCGGCACACTTGGACCCAGCCGCTTCCACCCTCCAGTCTCTGAGGAACCACCCAAAAATGGAGTGTGACCGCTGCGACCTCAGTCCCCCAGAGCTCGAACCCCCACCTCTGTGAGGGAATCGGCGACCTCCTGTCCTTGGCGTCCGCAAAAGGCATTCACCTGCGGTGAACCTGGGCCTCGGGCGAGCACGGTCAGGCCCCATGGTAGGAGCCCGGGGAGGCAATGGAGGCCTCTGCGGCCAGGCCTCGGACTCTCCCCGGGGCTCTCTCGGGTCCCAGGCGCCCTCTCTCGCCCGGGGAGTGCCCACGCCGTCCCCTGACCCCCGCAGGACGCCTGCATCCCGCCATAAGCGGCCCACCTCGTCCATGGAGCTGGGATACATGGGGCCGGGGTGCGAGCAACTGGCCTACGTGGCTGCAAACCCGCAGACCCCTCCGTCCCGTCCCCACCACTGCGAAGATCCCCCTGTTCTTCCATCCGTAAAGGGGTCCCCCTTTACGGATGGAAGAACAGGGGGGAGGCCCCCAGGAGATGGCTTTTGTCCGAGCCGCGGCTGGGTGGTTTCGGGCCAAGAGGCGGGGCCGCGCAGGCGCAAGCAGGCCCCACCCCAAGAGCATCCCTCCGGGCAACGTGCCCCCCCCTTGAGATATCAGGCCAGGTCCACAGGGTCCCTGGGCTGGTGTCAGAGTTAACGGAGGCCCTCCCTGCCACCCAGAGGACCGCGCGTTTTCCCGTGGACCACACTTGCCAGCCCGTCTCCCACCCCGCCAGAGGCAGAGTGCCAGGGAAGAACTAGGGACCTGGTGCCTGGAAGAGGGGCCGGCCAAGGTTCCGCGCCAGGTGGAGCGGTTCCGGGCGGGCGGGCGGGACCCTGGACCAAGGACCGGTTCTCCCTTGGGGCGTCTGGCCTGTGCTCCGCCTGGGAGGCTAAGAGCCTTGCTTCGCCTGCAAAGCCCCCACCCTGCCACAAGGCGGCACACTTGGACCCAGCCGCTTCAACCCTCCAGTCTCTGCGGAACCACCCAAAAATGGAGTGTGACCGCTGCGACCTCAGTCCCCCAGAGCTCGAACCTCCACCTCTGTGAGGGAATCGGCGACCTCCTGTCCTTGGCGTCCGCAAAAGGCATTCACCTGCGGTGAACCTGGGCCTCGGGCGAGCACGGTCAGGCCCCATGGTAGGAGCCCGGGGAGGCAATGGAGGCCTCTGCGGCCAGGCCTCGGACTCTCCCCGGGGCTCTCTCGGGTCCCAGGCGCCCTCTCTCGCCCGGGGAGTGCCCACGCCTTCCCCTGACCCCCGCAGGACGCCTGCATCCCGCCATAAGCGGCCCACCTCGTCCATGGAGCTGGGACACATGGGGCCGGGGTGCGAGCAACTGGCCTACGTGGCTGCAAACCCGCAGACCCCTCCGTCCCGTCCCCACCACTGCGAAGATCCCCCTGTTCTTCCATCCGTAAAGGGGTCCCCCTTTACGGATGGAAGAACAGGGGGGAGGCCCCCAGGAGATGGCTTTTGTCCGAGCCGCGGCTGGGTGGTTTCGGGCCAAGAGGCGGGGCCGCGCAGGCGCAAGCAGGCCCCACCCCAAGAGCATCCCTCCGGGCAACGTGCCCCCCCCTTGAGATATCAGGCCAGGTCCACAGGGTCCCTGGGCTGGTGTCAGAGTTAACGGAGGCCCTCCCTGCCACCCAGAGGACCGCGCGTTTTCCCGTGGACCACACTTCCCAGCAGCTCTCCCACCCCCGCAGAGGCAGAGTGCCAGGAAAGAACTAGGGACCTGGTGCCTGGAAGAGGGGCCGGCCACGGTTCCGCGCCAGGTGGAGCGGTTCCGGGCGGGCGGGCGGGACCCTCGACCAAGGACCGGTTCTCCCTTGGGGCGTCTGGCCTGTGCCCCGCCTGGGAGGCTAAGAGCCTTGCTTCGCCTGCAAAGCCCCCACCCTGCCACAAGGCGGCACACTTGGACCCAGCCGCTTCAACCCTCCAGTCTCTGCGGAACCACCCAAAAATGGAGTGTGACCGCTGCGACCTCAGTCCCCCAGAGCTCGAACCCCCACCTCTGTGAGGGAATCGGCGACCTCCTGTCCTTGGCGTCCGCAAAAGGCATTCACCTGCGGTGAACCTGGGCCTCGGGCGAGCACGGTCAGGCCCCATGGTAGGAGCCCGGGGAGGCAATGGAGGCCTCTGCGGCCAGGCCTCGGACTCTCCCCGGGGCTCTCTCGGGTCCCAGGCGCCCTCTCTCGCCCGGGGAGTGCCCACGCCGTCCCCTGACCCCCGCAGGACGCCTGCATCCCGCCATAAGCGGCCCACCTCGTCCATGGAGCTGGGATACATGGGGCCGGGGTGCGAGCAACTGGCCTACGTGGCTGCAAACCCGCAGACCCCTCCGTCCCGTCCCCACCACTGCGAAGATCCCCCTGTTCTTCCATCCGTAAAGGGGTCCCCCTTTACGGATGGAAGAACAGGGGGGAGGCCCCCAGGAGATGGCTTTTGTCCGAGCCGCGGCTGGGTGGTTTCGGGCCAAGAGGCGGGGCCGCGCAGGCGCAAGCAGGCCCCACCCCAAGAGCATCCCTCCGGGCAACGTGCCCCCCCCTTGAGATATCAGGCCAGGTCCACAGGGTCCCTGGGCTGGTGTCAGAGTTAACGGAGGCCCTCCCTGCCACCCAGAGGACCGCGCGTTTTCCCGTGGACCACACTTGCCAGCCCGTCTCCCACCCCGCCAGAGGCAGAGTGCCAGGGAAGAGCTAGGGACCGGGGCCGGGAAGAGGGGCCGGCCACGGTTCTGGGCCACGTGGTGCGGGCCCGGGCGGGCGGGAACCACGCCCAGGGACCGGGTCTCCCTGGGGGTCTCGGGCCTGAGACCCGCCTGGGGGGCTAAGAGTCTCTCTTGGCTCAAACGGCCCCACCTGCCCCGAGGCGGAAAACTTGGATCGAGACGCTTCTACTCTCTAAAGTCTGGGCTGAACTTTGCGAGAAGGGACTGTGTGCGCTGCGACCTGGGTCCCACAGAGCTCGAACCCCCCCTGCCCGTGAAGGGATCCGCGGCCTGTGGTCCCTGGTGTCCGCAAAAGGCATTCACCTGCGGAGAACCTGGGCCCAGGTGAGCGGGACCAGGCCCCACGGCAGGAGCCTGGGGAGGCCACTGGAGCCACGGGGGCCAGGGCTGGGCATTTTCCCGGGTGCTCTCTCGGGTCCCAGGCGCCCTCTCTCGCCCGGGGAGTGCCCACGCCGTCCCCTGACCCCCGCAGGACGCCTGCATCCCGCCATAAGCGGCCCACCTCGTCCATGGAGCTGGGACACATGGGGCCGGGGTGGGAGCAACTGGCCTACGTGGCTGCAAACCCGCAGACCCCTCCGTCCCGTCCCCACCACTGCGAAGATCCCCCTGTTCTTCCATCCGTAAAGGGGTCCCCCTTTACGGATGGAAGAACAGGGGGGAGGCCCCCAGGAGATGGCTTTTGTCCGAGCCGCGGCTGGGTGGTTTCGGGCCAAGAGGCGGGGCCGCGCAGGCGCAAGCAGGCCCCACCCCAAGAGCATCCCTCCGGGCAACGTGCCCCCCCCTTGAGATATCAGGCCAGGTCCACAGGGTCCCTGGGCTGGTGTCAGAGTTAACGGAGGCCCTCCCTGCCACCCAGAGGACCGCGCGTTTTCCCGTGGACCACACTTCCCAGCAGCTCTCCCACCCCCGCAGAGGCAGAGTGCCAGGAAAGAACTAGGGACCTGGTGCCTGGAAGAGGGGCCGGCCACGGTTCCGCGCCAGGTGGAGCGGTTCCGGGCGGGCGGGCGGGACCCTCGACCAAGGACCGGTTCTCCCTTGGGGCGTCTGGCCTGTGCCCCGCCTGGGAGGCTAAGAGCCTTGCTTCGCCTGCAAAGCCCCCACCCTGCCACAGGGCGGCACACTTGGACCCAGCCGCTTCAACCCTCCAGTCTCTGCGGAACCACCCAAAAATGGAGTGTGACCGCTGCGACCTCAGTCCCCCAGAGCTCGAACCTCCAGCTCTGTGAGGGAATCGGCGACCTCCTGTCCTTGGCGTCCGCAAAAGGCATTCACCTGCGGTGAACCTGGGCCTCGGGCGAGCACGGTCAGGCCCCATGGTAGGAGCCCGGGGAGGCAATGGAGGCCTCTGCGGCCAGGCCTCGGACTCTCCCCGGGGCTCTCTCGGGTCCCAGGCGCCCTCTCTCGCCCAGGGAGTGCCCACGCCGTCCCCTGACCCCCGCAGGACGCCTGCATCCCGCCATAAGCGGCCCACCTCGTCCATGGAGCTGGGACACATGGGGCCGGGGTGCGAGCAACTGGCCTACGTGGCTGCAAACCCGCAGACCCCTCCGTCCCGTCCCCACCACTGCGAAGATCCCCCTGTTCTTCCATCCGTAAAGGGGTCCCCCTTTACGGATGGAAGAACAGGGGGGAGGCGCCCAGGAGATGGCTTTTGTCCGAGCCGCGGCTGGGTGGTTTCGGGCCAAGAGGCGGGGCCGCGCAGGCGCAAGCAGGCCCCACCCCAAGAGCATCCCTCCGGGCAACGTGCCCCCCCCTTGAGATATCAGGCCAGGTCCACAGGGTCCCTGGGCTGGTGTCAGAGTTAACGGAGGCCCTCCCTGCCACCCAGAGGACCGCGCGTTTTCCCGTGGACCACACTTGCCAGCCCGTCTCCCACCCCGCCAGAGGCAGAGTGCCAGGGAAGAGCTAGGGACCGGGGCCGGGAAGAGGGGCCGGCCACGGTTCCGGGCCACGTGGTGCGGGCCCGGGCGGGCGGGAACCACGCCCAGGCACCGGGTCTCCCTGGGGGTCTCGGGCCTGAGACCTGCCTGGGGGGCTAAGAGTCTCTCTTGGCTCAAACGGCCTCACCTGCCCCGAGGCGGAAAACTTGGATCGAGACGCTTCTACTCTCTAAAGTCTGGGCTGAACTTTGCGAGAAGGGACTGTGTGCGCTGCGACCTGGGTCCCACAGAGCTCGAACCCCCCCTGCCCGTGAAGGGATCCGCGGCCTGTGGTCCCTGGTGTCCGCAAAAGGCATTCACCTGCGGAGAACCTGGGCCCAGGTGAGCGGGACCAGGCCCCACGGCAGGAGCCTGGGGAGGCCACTGGAGCCACGGGGGCCAGGGCTGGGCATTTTCCCGGGTGCTCTCTCGGGTCCCAGGCGCCCTCTCTCGCCCGGGGAGTGCCCACGCCGTCCCCTGACCCCCGCAGGACGCCTGCATCCCGCCATAAGCGGCCCACCTCGTCCATGGAGCTGGGACACATGGGGCCGGGGTGCGAGCAACTGGCCTACGTGGCTGCAAACCCGCAGACCCCTCCGTCCCGTCCCCACCACTGCGAAGATCCCCCTGTTCTTCCATCCGTAAAGGGGTCCCCCTTTACGGATGGAAGAACAGGGGGGAGGCCCCCAGGAGATGGCTTTTGTCCGAGCCGCGGCTGGGTGGTTTCGGGCCAAGAGGCGGGGCCGCGCAGGCGCAAGCAGGCCCCACCCCAAGAACATCCCTCCGGGCAACGTGCCCCCCCCTTGAGATATCAGGCCAGGTCCACAGGGTCCCTGGGCTGGTGTCAGAGTTAACGGAGGCCCTCCCTGCCACCCAGAGGACCGCGCGTTTTCCCGTGGACCACACTTCCCAGCAGCTCTCCCACCCCCGCAGAGGCAGAGTGCCAGGAAAGAACTAGGGACCTGGTGCCTGGAAGAGGGGCCGGCCACGGTTCCGCGCCAGGTGGAGCGGTTCCGGGCGGGCGGGCGGGACCCTCGACCAAGGACCGGTTCTCCCTTGGGGCGTCTGGCCTGTGCCCCGCCTGGGAGGCTAAGAGCCTTGCTTCGCCTGCAAAGCCCCCACCCTGCCACAAGGCGGCACACTTGGACCCAGCCGCTTCAACCCTCCAGTCTCTGCGGAACCACCCAAAAATGGAGTGTGACCGCTGCGACCTCAGTCCCCCAGAGCTCGAACCCCCACCTCTGTGAGGGAATCGACGACCTCCTGTCCTTGGCGTCCGCAAAAGGCATTCACCTGCGGTGAACCTGGGCCTCGGGCGAGCACGGTCAGGCCCCATGGTAGGAGCCCGGGGAGGCAATGGAGGCCTCTGCGGCCAGGCCTCGGACTCTCCCCGGGGCTCTCTCGGGTCCCAGGCGCCCTCTCTCGCCCGGGGAGTGCCCACGCCGTCCCCTGACCCCCGCAGGACGCCTGCATCCCGCCATAAGCGGCCCACCTCGTCCATGGAGCTGGGACACATGGGGCCGGGGTGCGAGCAACTGGCCTACGTGGCTGCAAACCCGCAGACCCCTCCGTCCCGTCCCCACCACTGCGAAGATCCCCCTGTTCTTCCATCCGTAAAGGGGTCCCCCTTTACGGATGGAAGAACAGGGGGGAGGCCCCCAGGAGATGGCTTTTGTCCGAGCCGCGGCTGGGTGGTTTCGGGCCAAGAGGCGGGCCGCGCAGGCGCAAGCAGGCCCCACCACAAGAGCATCCCTCCGGGCAACGTGCCCCCCCCTTGAGATATCAGGCCAGGTCCACAGGGTCCCTGGGCTGGTGTCAGAGTTAACGGAGGCCCTCCCTGCCACCCAGAGGACCGCGCGTTTTCCCGTGGACCACACTTGCCAGCCCGTCTCCCACCCCGCCAGAGGCAGAGTGCCAGGGAAGAGCTAGGGACCGGGGCCGGGAAGAGGGGCCGGCCACGGTTCCGGGCCACGTGGTGCGGGCCCGGGCGGGCGGGAACCACGCCCAGGGACCGGGTCTCCCTGGGGGTCTCGGGCCTGAGACCTGCCTGGGGGGCTAAGAGTCTCTCTTGGCTCAAACGGCCCCACCTGCCCCGAGGCGGAAAACTTGGATCGAGACGCTTCTACTCTCTAAAGTCTGGGCTGAACTTTGCGAGAAGGGACTGTGTGCGCTGCGACCTGGGTCCCACAGAGCTCGAACCCCCCCTGCCCGTGAAGGGATCCGCGGCCTGTGGTCCCTGGTGTCCGCAAAAGGCATTCACCTGCGGAGAACCTGGGCCCAGGTGAGCGGGACCAGGCCCCACGGCAGGAGCCTGGGGAGGCCACTGGAGCCACGGGGGCCAGGGCTGGGCATTTTCCCGGGTGCTCTCTCGGGTCCCAGGCGCCCTCTCTCGCCCGGGGAGTGCCCACGCCATCCCCTGACCCCCGCAGGACGCCTGCATCCCGCCATAAGCGGCCCACCTCGTCCATGGAGCTGGGATACATGGGGCCGGGGTGCGAGCAACTGGCCTACGTGGCTGCAAACCCGCAGACCCCTCCGTCCCGTCCCCACCACTGCGAAGATCCCCCTGTTCTTCCATCCGTAAAGGGGTCCCCCTTTACGGATGGAAGAACAGGGGGGAGGCCCCCAGGAGATGGCTTTTGTCCGAGCCGCGGCTGGGTGGTTTCGGGCCAAGAGGCGGGCCGCGCAGGCGCAAGCAGGCCCCACCCCAAGAGCATCCCTCCGGGCAACGTGCCCCCCCCTTGAGATATCAGGCCAGGTCCACAGGGTCCCTGGGCTGGTGTCAGAGTTAACGGAGGCCCTCCCTGCCACCCAGAGGACCGCGCGTTTTCCCGTGGACCACACTTGCCAGCCCGTCTCCCACCCCGCCAGAGGCAGAGTGCCAGGGAAGAGCTAGGGACCGGGGCCGGGAAGAGGGGCCGGCCACGGTTCCGGGCCACGTGGTGCGGGCCCGGGCGGGCGGGAACCACGCCCAGGGACCGGGTCTCCCTGGGGGTCTCGGGCCTGAGACCTGCCTGGGGGGCTAAGAGTCTCTCTTGGCTCAAACGGCCCCACCTGCCCCGAGGCGGAAAACTTGGATCGAGACGCTTCTACTCTCTAAAGTCTGGGCTGAACTTTGCGAGAAGGGACTGTGTGCGCTGCGACCTGGGTCCCACAGAGCTCGAACCCCCCCTGCCCGTGAAGGGATCCGCGGCCTGTGGTCCCTGGTGTCCGCAAAAGGCATTCACCTGCGGAGAACCTGGGCCCAGGTGAGCGGGACCAGGCCCCACGGCAGGAGCCTGGGGAGGCCACTGGAGCCACGGGGGCCAGGGCTGGGCATTTTCCCGGGTGCTCTCTCGGGTCCCAGGCGCCCTCTCTCGCCCGGGGAGTGCCCACGCCGTCCCCTGACCCCCGCAGGACGCCTGCATCCCGCCATAAGCGGCCCACCTCGTCCATGGAGCTGGGACACATGGGGCCGGGGTGCGAGCAACTGGCCTACGTGGCTGCAAACCCGCAGACCCCTCCGTCCCGTCCCCACCACTGCGAAGATCCCCCTGTTCTTCCATCCGTAAAGGGGTCCCCCTTTACGGATGGAAGAACAGGGGGGAGGCCCCCAGGAGATGGCTTTTGTCCGAGCCGCGGCTGGGTGGTTTCGGGCCAAGAGGCGGGGCCGCGCAGGCGCAAGCAGGCCCCACCCCAAGAGCATCCCTCCGGGCAACGTGCCCCCCCCTTGAGATATCAGGCCAGGTCCACAGGGTCCCTGGGCTGGTGTCAGAGTTAACGGAGGCCCTCCCTGCCACCCAGAGGACCGCGCGTTTTCCCGTGGACCACACTTGCCAGCCCGTCTCCCACCCCGCCAGAGGCAGAGTGCCAGGGAAGAGCTAGGGACCGGGGCCGGGAAGAGGGGCCGGCCACGGTTCCGGGCCACGTGGTGCGGGCCCGGGCGGGCGGGAACCACGCCCAGGGACCGGGTCTCCCTGGGGGTCTCGGGCCTGAGACCTGCCTGGGGGGCTAAGAGTCTCTCTTGGCTCAAACGGCCCCACCTGCCCCGAGGCGGAAAACTTGGATCGAGACGCTTCTACTCTCTAAAGTCTGGGCTGAACTTTGCGAGAAGGGACTGTGTGCGCTGCGACCTGGGTCCCACAGAGCTCGAACCCCCCCTGCCCGTGAAGGGATCCGCGGCCTGTGGTCCCTGGTGTCCGCAAAAGGCATTCACCTGCGGAGAACCTGGGCCCAGGTGAGCGGGACCAGGCCCCACGGCAGGAGCCTGGGGAGGCCACTGGAGCCACGGGGGCCAGGGCTGGGCATTTTCCCGGGTGCTCTCTCGGGTCCCAGGCGCCCTCTCTCGCCCGGGGAGTGCCCACGCCGTCCCCTGACCCCCGCAGGACGCCTGCATCCCGCCATAAGCGGCCCACCTCGTCCATGGAGCTGGGATACATGGGGCCGGGGTGCGAGCAACTGGCCTACGTGGCTGCAAACCCGCAGACCCCTCCGTCCCGTCCCCACCACTGCGAAGATCCCCCTGTTCTTCCATCCGTAAAGGGGTCCCCCTTTACGGATGGAAGAACAGGGGGGAGGCCCCCAGGAGATGGCTTTTGTCCGAGCCGCGGCTGGGTGGTTTCGGGCCAAGAGGCGGGGCCGCGCAGGCGCAAGCAGGCCCCACCCCAAGAGCATCCCTCCGGGCAACGTGCCCCCCCCTTGAGATATCAGGCCAGGACCACAGGGTCCCTGGGCTGGTGTCAGAGTTAACGGAGGCCCTCCCTGCCACCCAGAGGACCGCGCGTTTTCCCGTGGACCACACTGCCCAGCAGCTCTCCCACCCCCGCAGAGGCAGAGTGCCAGGAAAGAACTAGGGACCTGGTGCCTGGAAGAGGGGCCGGCCACGGTTCCGCGCCAGGTGGAGCGGTTCCGGGCGGGCGGGCGGGACCCTCGACCAAGGACCGGTTCTCCCTTGGGGCGTCTGGCCTGTGCCCCGCCTGGGAGGCTAAGAGCCTTGCTTCGCCTGCAAAGCCCCCACCCTGCCACAAGGCGGCACACTTGGACCCAGCCGCTTCAACCCTCCAGTCTCTGCGGAACCACCCAAAAATGGAGTGTGACCGCTGCGACCTCAGTCCCCCAGAGCTCGAACCCCCACCTCTGTGAGGGAATCGGCGACCTCCTGTCCTTGGCGTCCGCAAAAGGCATTCACCTGCGGTGAACCTGGGCCTCGGGGGAGCACGGTCAGGCCCCATGGTAGGAGCCCGGGGAGGCAATGGAGGCCTCTGCGGCCAGGCCTCGGACTCTCCCCGGGGCTCTCTCGGGTCCCAGGCGCCCTCTCTCGCCCGGGGAGTGCCCACGCCGTCCCCTGACCCCCGCAGGACGCCTGCATCCCGCCATAAGCGGCCCACCTCGTCCATGGAGCTGGGACACATGGGGCCGGGGTGCGAGCAACTGGCCTACGTGGCTGCAAACCCGCAGACCCCTCCGTCCCGTCCCCACCACTGCGAAGATCCCCCTGTTCTTCCATCCGTAAAGGGGTCCCCCTTTACGGATGGAAGAACAGGGGGGAGGCCCCCAGGAGATGGCTTTTGTCCGAGCCGCGGCTGGGTGGTTTCGGGCCAAGAGGCGGGGCCGCGCAGGCGCAAGCAGGCCCCACCCCAAGAGCATCCCTCCGGGCAACGTGCCCCCCCCTTGAGATATCAGGCCAGGTCCACAGGGTCCCTGGGCTGGTGTCAGAGTTAACGGAGGCCCTCCCTGCCACCCAGAGGACCGCGCGTTTTCCCGTGGACCACACTTGCCAGCCCGTCTCCCACCCCGCCAGAGGCAGAGTGCCAGGGAAGAACTAGGGACCTGGTGCCTGGAAGAGGGGCCGGCCAAGGTTCCGCGCCAGGTGGAGCGGTTCCGGGCGGGCGGGCGGGACCCTGGACCAAGGACCGGTTCTCCCTTGGGGCGTCTGGCCTGTGCTCCGCCTGGGAGGCTAAGAGCCTTGCTTCGCCTGCAAAGCCCCCACCCTGCCACAAGGCGGCACACTTGGACCCAGCCGCTTCAACCCTCCAGTCTCTGCGGAACCACCCAAAAATGGAGTGTGACCGCTGCGACCTCAGTCCCCCAGAGCTCGAACCTCCACCTCTGTGAGGGAATCGGCGACCTCCTGTCCTTGGCGTCCGCAAAAGGCATTCACCTGAGGTGAACCTGGGCCTCGGGCGAGCACGGTCAGGCCCCATGGTAGGAGCCCGGGGAGGCAATGGAGGCCTCTGCGGCCAGGCCTCGGACTCTCCCCGGGGCTCTCTCGGGTCCCAGGCGCCCTCTCTCGCCCGGGGAGTGCCCACGCCTTCCCCTGACCCCCGCAGGACGCCTGCATCCCGCCATAAGCGGCCCACCTCGTCCATGGAGCTGGGACACATGGGGCCGGGGTGCGAGCAACTGGCCTACGTGGCTGCAAACCCGCAGACCCCTCCGTCCCGTCCCCACCACTGCGAAGATCCCCCTGTTCTTCCATCCGTAAAGGGGTCCCCCTTTACGGATGGAAGAACAGGGGGGAGGCCCCCAGGAGATGGCTTTTGTCCGAGCCGCGGCTGGGTGGTTTCGGGCCAAGAGGCGGGGCCGCGCAGGCGCAAGCAGGCCCCACCCCAAGAGCATCCCTCCGGGCAACGTGCCCCCCCCTTGAGATATCAGGCCAGGTCCACAGGGTCCCTGGGCTGGTGTCAGAGTTAACGGAGGCCCTCCCTGCCACCCAGAGGACCGCGCGTTTTCCCGTGGACCACACTTCCCAGCAGCTCTCCCACCCCCGCAGAGGCAGAGTGCCAGGAAAGAACTAGGGACCTGGTGCCTGGAAGAGGGGCCGGCCACGGTTCCGCGCCAGGTGGAGCGGTTCCGGGCGGGCGGGCGGGACCCTCGACCAAGGACCGGTTCTCCCTTGGGGCGTCTGGCCTGTGCCCCGCCTGGGAGGCTAAGAGCCTTGCTTCGCCTGCAAAGCCCCCACCCTGCCACAAGGCGGCACACTTGGACCCAGCCGCTTCAACCCTCCAGTCTCTGCGGAACCACCCAAAAATGGAGTGTGACCGCTGCGACCTCAGTCCCCCAGAGCTCGAACCCCCACCTCTGTGAGGGAATCGGCGACCTCCTGTCCTTGGCGTCCGCAAAAGGCATTCACCTGCGGTGAACCTGGGCCTCGGGCGAGCACGGTCAGGCCCCATGGTAGGAGCCCGGGGAGGCAATGGAGGCCTCTGCGGCCAGGCCTCGGACTCTCCCCGGGGCTCTCTCGGGTCCCAGGCGCCCTCTCTCGCCCGGGGAGTGCCCACGCCGTCCCCTGACCCCGGCAGGACGCCTGCATCCCGCCATAAGCGGCCCACCTCGTCCATGGAGCTGGGATACATGGGGCCGGGGTGCGAGCAACTGGCCTACGTGGCTGCAAACCCGCAGACCCCTCCGTCCCGTCCCCACCACTGCGAAGATCCCCCTGTTCTTCCATCCGTAAAGGGGTCCCCCTTTACGGATGGAAGAACAGGGGGGAGGCCCCCAGGAGATGGCTTTTGTCCGAGCCGCGGCTGGGTGGTTTCGGGCCAAGAGGCGGGGCCGCGCAGGCGCAAGCAGGCCCCACCCCAAGAGCATCCCTCCGGGCAACGTGCCCCCCCCTTGAGATATCAGGCCAGGTCCACAGGGTCCCTGGGCTGGTGTCAGAGTTAACGGAGGCCCTCCCTGCCACCCAGAGGACCGCGCGTTTTCCCGTGGACCACACTTGCCAGCCCGTCTCCCACCCCGCCAGAGGCAGAGTGCCAGGGAAGAGCTAGGGACCGGGGCCGGGAAGAGGGGCCGGCCACGGTTCTGGGCCACGTGGTGCGGGCCCGGGCGGGCGGGAACCACGCCCAGGGACCGGGTCTCCCTGGGGGTCTCGGGCCTGAGACCTGCCTGGGGGGCTAAGAGTCTCTCTTGGCTCAAACGGCCCCACCTGCCCCGAGGCGGAAAACTTGGATCGAGACGCTTCTACTCTCTAAAGTCTGGGCTGAACTTTGCGAGAAGGGACTGTGTGCGCTGCGACCTGGGTCCCACAGAGCTCGAACCCCCCCTGCCCGTGAAGGGATCCGCGGCCTGTGGTCCCTGGTGTCCGCAAAAGGCATTCACCTGCGGAGAACCTGGGCCCAGGTGAGCGGGACCAGGCCCCACGGCAGGAGCCTGGGGAGGCCACTGGAGCCACGGGGGCCAGGGCTGGGCATTTTCCCGGGTGCTCTCTCGGGTCCCAGGCGCCCTCTCTCGCCCGGGGAGTGCCCACGCCGTCCCCTGACCCCCGCAGGACGCCTGCATCCCGCCATAAGCGGCCCACCTCGTCCATGGAGCTGGGACACATGGGGCCGGGGTGGGAGCAACTGGCCTACGTGGCTGCAAACCCGCAGACCCCTCCGTCCCGTCCCCACCACTGCGAAGATCCCCCTGTTCTTCCATCCGTAAAGGGGTCCCCCTTTACGGATGGAAGAACAGGGGGGAGGCCCCCAGGAGATGGCTTTTGTCCGAGCCGCGGCTGGGTGGTTTCGGGCCAAGAGGCGGGGCCGCGCAGGCGCAAGCAGGCCCCACCCCAAGAGCATCCCTCCGGGCAACGTGCCCCCCCCTTGAGATATCAGGCCAGGTCCACAGGGTCCCTGGGCTGGTGTCAGAGTTAACGGAGGCCCTCCCTGCCACCCAGAGGACCGCGCGTTTTCCCGTGGACCACACTTCCCAGCAGCTCTCCCACCCCCGCAGAGGCAGAGTGCCAGGAAAGAACTAGGGACCTGGTGCCTGGAAGAGGGGCCGGCCACGGTTCCGCGCCAGGTGGAGCGGTTCCGGGCGGGCGGGCGGGACCCTCGACCAAGGACCGGTTCTCCCTTGGGGCGTCTGGCCTGTGCCCCGCCTGGGAGGCTAAGAGCCTTGCTTCGCCTGCAAAGCCCCCACCCTGCCACAGGGCGGCACACTTGGACCCAGCCGCTTCAACCCTCCAGTCTCTGCGGAACCACCCAAAAATGGAGTGTGACCGCTGCGACCTCAGTCCCCCAGAGCTCGAACCTCCAGCTCTGTGAGGGAATCGGCGACCTCCTGTCCTTGGCGTCCGCAAAAGGCATTCACCTGCGGTGAACCTGGGCCTCGGGCGAGCACGGTCAGGCCCCATGGTAGGAGCCCGGGGAGGCAATGGAGGCCTCTGCGGCCAGGCCTCGGACTCTCCCCGGGGCTCTCTCGGGTCCCAGGCGCCCTCTCTCGCCCAGGGAGTGCCCACGCCGTCCCCTGACCCCCGCAGGACGCCTGCATCCCGCCATAAGCGGCCCACCTCGTCCATGGAGCTGGGACACATGGGGCCGGGGTGCGAGCAACTGGCCTACGTGGCTGCAAACCCGCAGACCCCTCCGTCCCGTCCCCACCACTGCGAAGATCCCCCTGTTCTTCCATCCGTAAAGGGGTCCCCCTTTACGGATGGAAGAACAGGGGGGAGGCGCCCAGGAGATGGCTTTTGTCCGAGCCGCGGCTGGGTGGTTTCGGGCCAAGAGGCGGGGCCGCGCAGGCGCAAGCAGGCCCCACCCCAAGAGCATCCCTCCGGGCAACGTGCCCCCCCCTTGAGATATCAGGCCAGGTCCACAGGGTCCCTGGGCTGGTGTCAGAGTTAACGGAGGCCCTCCCTGCCACCCAGAGGACCGCGCGTTTTCCCGTGGACCACACTTGCCAGCCCGTCTCCCACCCCGCCAGAGGCAGAGTGCCAGGGAAGAGCTAGGGACCGGGGCCGGGAAGAGGGGCCGGCCACGGTTCCGGGCCACGTGGTGCGGGCCCGGGCGGGCGGGAACCACGCCCAGGCACCGGGTCTCCCTGGGGGTCTCGGGCCTGAGACCTGCCTGGGGGGCTAAGAGTCTCTCTTGGCTCAAACGGCCCCACCTGCCCCGAGGCGGAAAACTTGGATCGAGACGCTTCTACTCTCTAAAGTCTGGGCTGAACTTTGCGAGAAGGGACTGTGTGCGCTGCGACCTGGGTCCCACAGAGCTCGAACCCCCCCTGCCCGTGAAGGGATCCGCGGCCTGTGGTCCCTGGTGTCCGCAAAAGGCATTCACCTGCGGAGAACCTGGGCCCAGGTGAGCGGGACCAGGCCCCACGGCAGGAGCCTGGGGAGGCCACTGGAGCCACGGGGGCCAGGGCTGGGCATTTTCCCGGGTGCTCTCTCGGGTCCCAGGCGCCCTCTCTCGCCCGGGGAGTGCCCACGCCGTCCCCTGACCCCCGCAGGACGCCTGCATCCCGCCATAAGCGGCCCACCTCGTCCATGGAGCTGGGACACATGGGGCCGGGGTGCGAGCAACTGGCCTACGTGGCTGCAAACCCGCAGACCCCTCCGTCCCGTCCCCACCACTGCGAAGATCCCCCTGTTCTTCCATCCGTAAAGGGGTCCCCCTTTACGGATGGAAGAACAGGGGGGAGGCCCCCAGGAGATGGCTTTTGTCCGAGCCGCGGCTGGGTGGTTTCGGGCCAAGAGGCGGGGCCGCGCAGGCGCAAGCAGGCCCCACCCCAAGAGCATCCCTCCGGGCAACGTGCCCCCCCCTTGAGATATCAGGCCAGGTCCACAGGGTCCCTGGGCTGGTGTCAGAGTTAACGGAGGCCCTCCCTGCCACCCAGAGGACCGCGCGTTTTCCCGTGGACCACACTTCCCAGCAGCTCTCCCACCCCCGCAGAGGCAGAGTGCCAGGAAAGAACTAGGGACCTGGTGCCTGGAAGAGGGGCCGGCCACGGTTCCGCGCCAGGTGGAGCGGTTCCGGGCGGGCGGGCGGGACCCTCGACCAAGGACCGGTTCTCCCTTGGGGCGTCTGGCCTGTGCCCCGCCTGGGAGGCTAAGAGCCTTGCTTCGCCTGCAAAGCCCCCACCCTGCCACAGGGCGGCACACTTGGACCCAGCCGCTTCAACCCTCCAGTCTCTGCGGAACCACCCAAAAATGGAGTGTGACCGCTGCGACCTCAGTCCCCCAGAGCTCGAACCTCCACCTCTGTGAGGGAATCGGCGACCTCCTGTCCTTGGCGTCCGCAAAAGGCATTCACCTGCGGTGAACCTGGGCCTCGGGCGAGCACGGTCAGGCCCCATGGTAGGAGCCCGGGGAGGCAATGGAGGCCTCTGCGGCCAGGCCTCGGACTCTCCCCGGGGCTCTCTCGGCTCCCAGGCACTCTCTCTCGCCCGGGGACTGCCCACGCCGTCCCCTGACCCCCGCAGGACGCCTGCATGCCGCCATAAGCGCCCCACCTCGTCCATGGAGCTGGGACACATGGGGCCGGGGTGCGAGCAACTGGCCTACGTGGCTGCAAACCCGCAGACCCCTCCGTCCCGTCCCCACCACTGCGAAGATCCCCCTGTTCTTCCATCCGTAAAGGGGTCCCCCTTTACGGATGGAAGAACAGGGGGGAGGCCCCCAGGAGATGGCTTTTGTCCGAGCCGCGGCTGGGTGGTTTCGGGCCAAGAGGCGGGGCCGCGCAGGCGCAAGCAGGCCCCACCCCAAGAGCATCCCTCCGGGCAACGTGCCCCCCCCTTGAGATATCAGGCCAGGTCCACAGGGTCCCTGGGCTGGTGTCAGAGTTAACGGAGGCCCTCCCTGCCACCCAGAGGACCGCGCGTTTTCCCGTGGACCACACTTCCCAGCAGCTCTCCCACCCCCGCAGAGGCAGAGTGCCAGGAAAGAACTAGGGACCTGGTGCCTGGAAGAGGGGCCGGCCACGGTTCCGCGCCAGGTGGAGCGGTTCCGGGCGGGCGGGCGGGACCCTCGACCAAGGACCGGTTCTCCCTTGGGGCGTCTGGCCTGTGCCCCGCCTGGGAGGCTAAGAGCCTTGCTTCGCCTGCAAAGCCCCCACCCTGCCACAAGGCGGCACACTTGGACCCAGCCGCTTCAACCCTCCAGTCTCTGCGGAACCACCCAAAAATGGAGTGTGACCGCTGCGACCTCAGTCCCCCAGAGCTCGAACCCCCACCTCTGTGAGGGAATCGACGACCTCCTGTCCTTGGCGTCCGCAAAAGGCATTCACCTGCGGTGAACCTGGGCCTCGGGCGAGCACGGTCAGGCCCCATGGTAGGAGCCCGGGGAGGCAATGGAGGCCTCTGCGGCCAGGCCTCGGACTCTCCCCGGGGCTCTCTCGGGTCCCAGGCGCCCTCTCTCGCCCGGGGAGTGCCCACGCCGTCCCCTGACCCCCGCAGGACGCCTGCATCCCGCCATAAGCGGCCCACCTCGTCCATGGAGCTGGGACACATGGGGCCGGGGTGCGAGCAACTGGCCTACGTGGCTGCAAACCCGCAGACCCCTCCGTCCCGTCCCCACCACTGCGAAGATCCCCCTGTTCTTCCATCCGTAAAGGGGTCCCCCTTTACGGATGGAAGAACAGGGGGGAGGCCCCCAGGAGATGGCTTTTGTCCGAGCCGCGGCTGGGTGGTTTCGGGCCAAGAGGCGGGCCGCGCAGGCGCAAGCAGGCCCCACCCCAAGAGCATCCCTCCGGGCAACGTGCCCCCCCCTTGAGATATCAGGCCAGGTCCACAGGGTCCCTGGGCTGGTGTCAGAGTTAACGGAGGCCCTCCCTGCCACCCAGAGGACCGCGCGTTTTCCCGTGGACCACACTTCCCAGCAGCTCTCCCACCCCCGCAGAGGCAGAGTGCCAGGAAAGAACTAGGGACCTGGTGCCTGGAAGAGGGGCCGGCCACGGTTCCGCGCCAGGTGGAGCGGTTCCGGGAGGGCGGGCGGGACCCTCGACCAAGGACCGGTTCTGCTTTGGGGCGTCTGGCCTGTGCCCCGCCTGGGAGGCTAAGAGCCTTGCTTCGCCTGCAAAGCCCCCACCCTGCCACAAGGCGGCACACTTGGACCCAGCCGCTTCAACCCTCCAGTCTCTGCGGAACCACCCAAAAATGGAGTGTGACCGCTGCGACCTCAGTCCCCCAGAGCTCGAACCCCCACCTCTGTGAGGGAATCGGCGACCTCCTGTCCTTGGCGTCCGCAAAAGGCATTCACCTGCGGTGAACCTGGGCCTCGGGCGAGCACGGTCAGGCCCCATGGTAGGAGCCCGGGGAGGCAATGGAGGCCTCTGCGGCCAGGCCTCGGACTCTCCCCGGGGCTCTCTCGGGTCCCAGGCGCCCTCTCTCGCCCAGGGAGTGCCCACGCCGTCCCCTGACCCCCGCAGGACGCCTGCATCCCGCCATAAGCGGCCCACCTCGTCCATGGAGCTGGGACACATGGGGCCGGGGTGCGAGCAACTGGCCTACGTGGCTGCAAACCCGCAGACCCCTCCGTCCCGTCCCCACCACTGCGAAGATCCCCCTGTTCTTCCATCCGTAAAGGGGTCCCCCTTTACGGATGGAAGAACAGGGGGGAGGCGCCCAAGAGATGGCTTTTGTCCGAGCCGCGGCTGGGTGGTTTCGGGCCAAGAGGCGGGGCCGCGCAGGCGCAAGCAGGCCCCACCCCAAGAGCATCCCTCCGGGCAACGTGCCCCCCCCTTGAGATATCAGGCCAGGTCCACAGGGTCCCTGGGCTGGTGTCAGAGTTAACGGAGGCCCTCCCTGCCACCCAGAGGACCGCGCGTTTTCCCGTGGACCACACTTGCCAGCCCGTCTCCCACCCCGCCAGAGGCAGAGTGCCAGGGAAGAGCTAGGGACCGGGGCCGGGAAGAGGGGCCGGCCACGGTTCCGGGCCACGTGGTGCGGGCCCGGGCGGGCGGGAACCACGCCCAGGGACCGGGTCTCCCTGGGGGTCTCGGGCCTGAGACCTGCCTGGGGGGCTAAGAGTCTCTCTTGGCTCAAACGGCCCCACCTGCCCCGAGGCGGAAAACTTGGATCGAGACGCTTCTACTCTCTAAAGTCTGGGCTGAACTTTGCGAGAAGGGACTGTGTGCGCTGCGACCTGGGTCCCACAGAGCTCGAACCCCCCCTGCCCGTGAAGGGATCCGCGGCCTGTGGTCCCTGGTGTCCGCAAAAGGCATTCACCTGCGGAGAACCTGGGCCCAGGTGAGCGGGACCAGGCCCCACGGCAGGAGCCTGGGGAGGCCACTGGAGCCACGGGGGCCAGGGCTGGGCATTTTCCCGGGTGCTCTCTCGGGTCCCAGGCGCCCTCTCTCGCCCGGGGAGTGCCCACGCCGTCCCCTGACCCCCGCAGGACGCCTGCATCCCGCCATAAGCGGCCCACCTCGTCCATGGAGCTGGGACACATGGGGCCGGGGTGCGAGCAACTGGCCTACGTGGCTGCAAACCCGCAGACCCCTCCGTCCCGTCCCCACCACTGCGAAGATCCCCCTGTTCTTCCATCCGTAAAGGGGTCCCCCTTTACGGATGGAAGAACAGGGGGGAGGCCCCCAGGAGATGGCTTTTGTCCGAGCCGCGGCTGGGTGGTTTCGGGCCAAGAGGCGGGGCCGCGCAGGCGCAAGCAGGCCCCACCCCAAGAGCATCCCTCCGGGCAACGTGCCCCCCCCTTGAGATATCAGGCCAGGTCCACAGGGTCCCTGGGCTGGTGTCAGAGTTAACGGAGGCCCTCCCTGCCACCCAGAGGACCGCGCGTTTTCCCGTGGACCACACTTCCCAGCAGCTCTCCCACCCCCGCAGAGGCAGAGTGCCAGGAAAGAACTAGGGACCTGGTGCCTGGAAGAGGGGCCGGCCACGGTTCCGCGCCAGGTGGAGCGGTTCCGGGCGGGCGGGCGGGACCCTCGACCAAGGACCGGTTCTCCCTTGGGGCGTCTGGCCTGTGCCCCGCCTGGGAGGCTAAGAGCCTTGCTTCGCCTGCAAAGCCCCCACCCTGCCACAGGGCGGCACACTTGGACCCAGCCGCTTCAACCCTCCAGTCTCTGCGGAACCACCCAAAAATGGAGTGTGACCGCTGCGACCTCAGTCCCCCAGAGCTCGAACCTCCACCTCTGTGAGGGAATCGGCGACCTCCTGTCCTTGGCGTCCGCAAAAGGCATTCACCTGCGGTGAACCTGGGCCTCGGGCGAGCACGGTCAGGCCCCATGGTAGGAGCCCGGGGAGGCAATGGAGGCCTCTGCGGCCAGGCCTCGGACTCTCCCCGGGGCTCTCTCGGCTCCCAGGCACTCTCTCTCGCCCGGGGACTGCCCACGCCGTCCCCTGACCCCCGCAGGACGCCTGCATGCCGCCATAAGCGCCCCACCTCGTCCATGGAGCTGGGACACATGGGGCCGGGGTGCGAGCAACTGGCCTACGTGGCTGCAAACCCGCAGACCCCTCCGTCCCGTCCCCACCACTGCGAAGATCCCCCTGTTCTTCCATCCGTAAAGGGGTCCCCCTTTACGGATGGAAGAACAGGGGGGAGGCCCCCAGGAGATGGCTTTTGTCCGAGCCGCGGCTGGGTGGTTTCGGGCCAAGAGGCGGGGCCGCGCAGGCGCAAGCAGGCCCCACCCCAAGAGCATCCCTCCGGGCAACGTGCCCCCCCCTTGAGATATCAGGCCAGGTCCACAGGGTCCCTGGGCTGGTGTCAGAGTTAACGGAGGCCCTCCCTGCCACCCAGAGGACCGCGCGTTTTCCCGTGGACCACACTTGCCAGCCCGTCTCCCACCCCGCCAGAGGCAGAGTGCCAGGGAAGAGCTAGGGACCTGTGGCCGGGAAGAGGGGCCGGCCACGGTTCCGGGCCACATTGGGCGGGCCCGGGTGGGCGGGACCCACGCCCAGGGACCGGGTCTCCCTGGGGGTCTCGGGCCTGAGACCTGCCTGGGGGGCTAAGAGTCTCTCTTGGCTCAAACGGCCCCACCCTGCCCCGAGGCGGAAAACTTGGACCGAGACGCTTCTACTCTCTAAAGTCTGGGCTGAACTTTGCGAGAATGGACTGTGTACGCTGCGACCTGGGTCCCACAGAGCTCGAACCCCCCCTGCCCGTGAAGGGATCCGCGGCCTGTGGTCCCTGGTGTCCGCAAAAGGCATTCACCTGCGGAGAACCTGGGCCCAGGTGAGCGGGACTAGGCCCTACGGCAGGAGCCTGGGGAGGCCACTGGAGCCAAGGGGGCCAGGGTTGTGCATTTTCCCGGGGGCTCTCTCGGGTCCCAGGCGCCCTCTCTCGCCCGGGGAGTGCCCACGCCGTCCCCTGACCCCCGCAGGACGCCTGCATCCCGCCATAAGCGGCCCACCTCGTCCATGGAGCTGGGACACATGGGGCCGGGGTGCGAGCAACTGGCCTACGTGGCTGCAAACCCGCAGACCCCTCCGTCCCGTCCCCACCACTGCGAAGATCCCCCTGTTCTTCCATCCGTAAAGGGGTCCCCCTTTACGGATGGAAGAACAGGGGGGAGGCCCCCAGGAGATGGCTTTTGTCCGAGCCGCGGCTGGGTGGTTTCGGGCCAAGAGGCGGGGCCGCGCAGGCGCAAGCAGGCCCCACCCCAAGAGCATCCCTCCGGGCAACGTGCCCCCCCCTTGAGATATCAGGCCAGGTCCACAGGGTCCCTGGGCTGGTGTCAGAGTTAACGGAGGCCCTCCCTGCCACCCAGAGGACCGCGCGTTTTCCCGTGGACCACACTTGCCAGCCCGTCTCCCACCCCGCCAGAGGCAGAGTGCCAGGGAAGAGCTAGGGACCTGTGGCCGGGAAGAGGGGCCGGCCACGGTTCCGGGCCACGTTGGGCGGGCCCGGGCGGGCGGGACCCACGCCCAGGGACCGGGTCTCCCTGGGGGTCTCGGGCCTGAGACCTGCCTGGGGGGCTAAGAGTCTCTCTTGGCTCAAACGGCCCCACCTGCCCCGAGGCGGAAAACTTGGATCGAGACGCTTCTACTCTCTAAAGTCTGGGCTGAACTTTGCGAGAAGGGACTGTGTGCGCTGCGACCTGGGTCCCACAGAGCTCGAACCCCCCCTGCCCGTGAAGGGATCCGCGGCCTGTGGTCCCTGGTGTCCGCAAAAGGCATTCACCTGCGGAGAACCTGGGCCCAGGTGAGCGGGACCAGGCCCCACGGCAGGAGCCTGGGGAGGCCACTGGAGCCACGGGGGCCAGGGCTGGGCATTTTCCCGGGTGCACTCTCGGGTCCCAGGCGCCCTCTCTCGCCCGGGGAGTGCCCACGCCGTCCCCTGACCCCCGCAGGACGCCTGCATCCCGCCATAAGCGGCCCACCTCGTCCATGGAGCTGGGACACATGGGGCCGGGGTGCGAGCAACTGGCCTACGTGGCTGCAAACCCGCAGACCCCTCCGTCCCGTCCCCACCACTGCGAAGATCCCCCTGTTCTTCCATCCGTAAAGGGGGACCCCTTTACGGATGGAAGAACAGGGGGGAGGCCCCCAGGAGATGGCTTTTGTCCGAGCCGCGGCTGGGTGGTTTCGGGCCAAGAGGCGGGGCCGCGCAGGCGCAAGCAGGCCCCACCCCAAGAGCATCCCTCCCGGCAACGTGCCCCCCCCTTGAGATATCAGGCCAGGTCCACAGGGTCCCTGGGCTGGTGTCAGAGTTAACTGAGGCCCTCCCTGCCACCCAGAGGACCGCGCGTTTTCCCGTGGACCACACTTCCCAGCAGCTCTCCCACCCCCGCAGTGGCAGAGTGCCAGGAAAGAACTAGGGACCTGGTGCCTGGAAGAGGGGCCGGCCACGGTTCCGCGCCAGGTGGAGCGGTTCCGGGCGGGCGGGCGGGACCCTCGACCAAGGACCGGTTCTCCCTTGGGGCGTCTGGCCTGTGCCCCGCCTGGGAGGCTAAGAGCCTTGCTTCGCCTGCAAAGCCCCCACCCTGCCACAAGGCGGCACACTTGGACCCAGCCGCTTCAACCCTCCAGTCTCTGCGGAACCACCCAAAAATGGAGTGTGACCGCTGCGACCTCAGTCCCCCAGAGCTCGAACCCCCACCTCTGTGAGGGAATCGGCGACCTCCTGTCCTTGGCGTCCGCAAAAGGCATTCACCTGCGGTGAACCTGGGCCTCGGGCGAGCACGGTCAGGCCCCATGGTAGGAGCCCGGGGAGGCAATGGAGGCCTCTGCGGCCAGGCCTCGGACTCTCCCCGGGGCTCTCTCGGGTCCCAGGCGCCCTCTCTCGCCCGGGGAGTGCCCACGCCGTCCCCTGACCCCCGCAGGACGCCTGCATCCCGCCATAAGCGGCCCACCTCGTCCATGGAGCTGGGACACATGGGGCCGGGGTGCGAGCAACTGGCCTACGTGGCTGCAAACCCGCAGACCCCTCCGTCCCGTCCCCACCACTGCGAAGAACAGGGGGGAGGCGCCCAGGAGATGGCTTTTGTCCGAGCCGCGGCTGGGTGGTTTCGGGCCAAGAGGCGGGGCCGCGCAGGCGCAAGCAGGCCCCACCCCAAGAGCATCCCTCCGGGCAACGTGCCCCCCCCTTGAGATATCAGGCCAGGTCCACAGGGTCCCTGGGCTGGTGTCAGAGTTAACGGAGGCCCTCCCTGCCACCCAGAGGACCGCGCGTTTTCCCGTGGACCACACTTGCCAGCCCGTCTCCCACCCCGCCAGAGGCAGAGTGCCAGGGAAGAGCTAGGGACCGGGGCCGGGAAGAGGGGCCGGCCACGGTTCCGGGCCACGTGGTGCGGGCCCGGGCGGGCGGGAACCACGCCCAGGGACCGGGTCTCCCTGGGGGTCTCGGGCCTGAGACCTGCCTGGGGGGCTAAGAGTCTCTCTTGGCTCAAACGGCCCCACCTGCCCCGAGGCGGAAAACTTGGATCGAGACGCTTCTACTCTCTAAAGTCTGGGCTGAACTTTGCGAGAAGGGACTGTGTGCGCTGCGACCTGATTCCCACAGAGCTCGAACCCCCCCTGCCCGTGAAGGGATCCGCGGCCTGTGGTCCCTGGTGTCCGCAAAAGGCATTCACCTGCGGAGAACCTGGGCCCAGGTGAGCGGGACCAGGCCCCACGGCAGGAGCCTGGGGAGGCCACTGGAGCCACGGGGGCCAGGGCTGGGCATTTTCCCGGGTGCTCTCTCGGGTCCCAGGCGCCCTCTCTCGCCCGGGGAGTGCCCACGCCGTCCCCTGACCCACGCAGGACGCCTGCATCCCGCCATAAGCGGCCCACCTCGTCCATGGAGCTGGGACACATGGGGCCGGGGTGCGAGCAACTGGCCTACGTGGCTGCAAACCCGCAGACCCCTCCGTCCCGTCCCCACCACTGCGAAGATCCCCCTGTTCTTCCATCCGTAAAGGGGTCCCCCTTTACGGATGGAAGAACAGGGGGGAGGCCCCCAGGAGATGGCTTTTGTCCGAGCCGCGGCTGGGTGGTTTCGGGCCAAGAGGCGGGCCGCGCAGGCGCAAGCAGGCCCCACCCCAAGAGCATCCCTCCAGGCAACGTGCCCCCCCCTTGAGATATCAGGCCAGGTCCACAGGGTCCCTGGGCTGGTGTCAGAGTTAACGGAGGCCCTCCCTGCCACCCAGAGGACCGCGCGTTTTCCCGTGGACCACACTTCCCAGCAGCTCTCCCACCCCCGCAGAGGCAGAGTGCCAGGAAAGAACTAGGGACCTGGTGCCTGGAAGAGGGGCCGGCCACGGTTCCGCGCCAGGTGGAGCGGTTCCGGGAGGGCGGGCGGGACCCTCGACCAAGGACCGGTTCTGCTTTGGGGCGTCTGGCCTGTGCCCCGCCTGGGAGGCTAAGAGCCTTGCTTCGCCTGCAAAGCCCCCACCCTGCCACAAGGCGGCACACTTGGACCCAGCCGCTTCAACCCTCCAGTCTCTGCGGAACCACCCAAAAATGGAGTGTGACCGCTGCGACCTCAGTCCCCCAGAGCTCGAACCCCCACCTCTGTGAGGGAATCGGCGACCTCCTGTCCTTGGCGTCCGCAAAAGGCATTCACCTGCGGTGAACCTGGGCCTCGGGCGAGCACGGTCAGGCCCCATGGTAGGAGCCCGGGGAGGCAATGGAGGCCTCTGCGGCCAGGCCTCGGACTCTCCCCGGGGCTCTCTCGGGTCCCAGGCGCCCTCTCTCGCCCAGGGAGTGCCCACGCCGTCCCCTGACCCCCGCAGGACGCCTGCATCCCGCCATAAGCGGCCCACCTCGTCCATGGAGCTGGGACACATGGGGCCGGGGTGCGAGCAACTGGCCTACGTGGCTGCAAACCCGCAGACCCCTCCGTCCCGTCCCCACCACTGCGAAGATCCCCCTGTTCTTCCATCCGTAAAGGGGTCCCCCTTTACGGATGGAAGAACAGGGGGGAGGCCCCCAGGAGATGGCTTTTGTCCGAGCCGCGGCTGGGTGGTTTCGGGCCAAGAGGCGGGGCCGCGCAGGCGCAAGCAGGCCCCACCCCAAGAGCATCCCTCCGGGCAAAGTGCCCCCCCCTTGAGATATCAGGCCAGGTCCACAGGGTCCCTGGGCTGGTGTCAGAGTTAACGGAGGCCCTCCCTGCCACCCAGAGGACCGCGCGTTTTCCCGTGGACCACACTTGCCAGCCCGTCTCCCACCCCGCCAGAGGCAGAGTGCCAGGGAAGAGCTAGGGACCGGGGCCGGGAAGAGGGGCCGGCCACGGTTCCGGGCCACGTGGTGCGGGCCCGGGCGGGCGGGAACCACGCCCAGGGACCGGGTCTCCCTGGGGGTCTCGGGCCTGAGACCTGCCTGGGGGGCTAAGAGTCTCTCTTGGCTCAAACGGCCCCACCTGCCCCGAGGCGGAAAACTTGGATCGAGACGCTTCTACTCTCTAAAGTCTGGGCTGAACTTTGCGAGAAGGGACTGTGTGCGCTGCGACCTGGGTCCCACAGAGCTCGAACCCCCCCTGCCCGTGAAGGGATCCGCGGCCTGTGGTCCCTGGTGTCCGCAAAAGGCATTCACCTGCGGAGAACCTGGGCCCAGGTGAGCGGGACCAGGCCCCACGGCAGGAGCCTGGGGAGGCCACTGGAGCCACGGGGGCCAGGGCTGGGCATTTTCCCGGGTGCTCTCTCGGGTCCCAGGCGCCCTCTCTCGCCCGGGGAGTGCCCACGCCGTCCCCTGACCCCCGCAGGACGCCTGCATCCCGCCATAAGCGGCCCACCTCGTCCATGGAGCTGGGATACATGGGGCCGGGGTGCGAGCAACTGGCCTACGTGGCTGCAAACCCGCAGACCCCTCCGTCCCGTCCCCACCACTGCGAAGATCCCCCTGTTCTTCCATCCGTAAAGGGGTCCCCCTTTACGGATGGAAGAACAGGGGGGAGGCCCCCAGGAGATGGCTTTTGTCCGAGCCGCGGCTGGGTGGTTTCGGGCCAAGAGGCGGGGCCGCGCAGGCGCAAGCAGGCCCCACCCCAAGAGCATCCCTCCGGGCAACGTGCCCCCCCCTTGAGATATCAGGCCAGGTCCACAGGGTCCCTGGGCTGGTGTCAGAGTTAACGGAGGCCCTCCCTGCCACCCAGAGGACCGCGCGTTTTCCCGTGGACCACACTGCCCAGCAGCTCTCCCACCCCCGCAGAGGCAGAGTGCCAGGAAAGAACTAGGGACCTGGTGCCTGGAAGAGGGGCCGGCCACGGTTCCGCGCCAGGTGGAGCGGTTCCGGGCGGGCGGGCGGGACCCTCGACCAAGGACCGGTTCTCCCTTGGGGCGTCTGGCCTGTGCCCCGCCTGGGAGGCTAAGAGCCTTGCTTCGCCTGCAAAGCCCCCACCCTGCCACAAGGCGGCACACTTGGACCCAGCCGCTTCAACCCTCCAGTCTCTGCGGAACCACCCAAAAATGGAGTGTGACCGCTGCGACCTCAGTCCCCCAGAGCTCGAACCCCCACCTCTGTGAGGGAATCGGCGACCTCCTGTCCTTGGCGTCCGCAAAAGGCATTCACCTGCGGTGAACCTGGGCCTCGGGCGAGCACGGTCAGGCCCCATGGTAGGAGCCCGGGGAGGCAATGGAGGCCTCTGCGGCCAGGCCTCGGACTCTCCCCGGGGCTCTCTCGGGTCCCAGGCGCCCTCTCTCGCCCGGGGAGTGCCCACGCCGTCCCCTGACCCCCGCAGGACGCCTGCATCCCGCCATAAGCGGCCCACCTCGTCCATGGAGCTGGGACACATGGGGCCGGGGTGCGAGCAACTGGCCTACGTGGCTGCAAACCCGCAGACCCCTCCGTCCCGTCCCCACCACTGCGAAGATCCCCCTGTTCTTCCATCCGTAAAGGGGTCCCCCTTTACGGATGGAAGAACAGGGGGGAGGCCCCCAGGAGATGGCTTTTGTCTGAGCCGCGGCTGGGTGGTTTCGGGCCAAGAGGCGGGGCCGCGCAGGCGCAAGCAGGCCCCACCCCAAGAGCATCCCTCCGGGCAACGTGCCCCCCCCTTGAGATATCAGGCCAGGTCCACAGGGTCCCTGGGCTGGTGTCAGAGTTAACGGAGGCCCTCCCTGCCACCCAGAGGACCGCGCGTTTTCCCGTGGACCACACTTCCCAGCAGCTCTCCCACCCCCGCAGAGGCAGAGTGCCAGGAAAGAACTAGGGACCTGGTGCCTGGAAGAGGGGCCGGCCACGGTTCCGCGCCAGGTGGAGCGGTTCCGGGCGGGCGGGCGGGACCCTCGACCAAGGACCGGTTCTCCCTTGGGGCGTCTGGCCTGTGCCCCGCCTGGGAGGCTAAGAGCCTTGCTTCGCCTGCAAAGCCCCCACCCTGCCACAAGGCGGCACACTTGGACCCAGCCGCTTCAACCCTCCAGTCTCTGCGGAACCACCCAAAAATGGAGTGTGACCGCTGCGACCTCAGTCCCCCAGAGCTCGAACCCCCACCTCTGTGAGGGAATCGGCGACCTCCTGTCCTTGGCGTCCGCAAAAGGCATTCACCTGCGGTGAACCTGGGCCTCGGGCGAGCACGGTCAGGCCCCATGGTAGGAGCCCGGGGAGGCAATGGAGGCCTCTGCGGCCAGGCCTCGGACTCTCCCCGGGGCTCTCTCGGGTCCCAGGCGCCCTCTCTCGCCCGGGGAGTGCCCACGCCGTCCCCTGACCCCCGCAGGACGCCTGCATCCCGCCATAAGCGGCCCACCTCGTCCATGGAGCTGGGATACATGGGGCCGGGGTGCGAGCAACTGGCCTACGTGGCTGCAAACCCGCAGACCCCTCCGTCCCGTCCCCACCACTGCGAAGATCCCCCTGTTCTTCCATCCGTAAAGGGGTCCCCCTTTACGGATGGAAGAACAGGGGGGAGGCCCCCAGGAGATGGCTTTTGTCCGAGCCGCGGCTGGGTGGTTTCGGGCCAAGAGGCGGGGCCGCGCAGGCGCAAGCAGGCCCCACCCCAAGAGCATCCCTCCGGGCAACGTGCCCCCCCCTTGAGATATCAGGCCAGGTCCACAGGGTCCCTGGGCTGGTGTCAGAGTTAACGGAGGCCCTCCCTGCCACCCAGAGGACCGCGCGTTTTCCCGTGGACCACACTTGCCAGCCCGTCTCCCACCCCGCCAGAGGCAGAGTGCCAGGGAAGAACTAGGGACCTGGTGCCTGGAAGAGGGGCCGGCCAAGGTTCCGCGCCAGGTGGAGCGGTTCCGGGCGGGCGGGCGGGACCCTGGACCAAGGACCGGTTCTCCCTTGGGGCGTCTGGCCTGTGCTCCGCCTGGGAGGCTAAGAGCCTTGCTTCGCCTGCAAAGCCCCCACCCTGCCACAAGGCGGCACACTTGGACCCAGCCGCTTCAACCCTCCAGTCTCTGCGGAACCACCCAAAAATGGAGTGTGACCGCTGCGACCTCAGTCCCCCAGAGCTCGAACCTCCACCTCTGTGAGGGAATCGGCGACCTCCTGTCCTTGGCGTCCGCAAAAGGCATTCACCTGAGGTGAACCTGGGCCTCGGGCGAGCACGGTCAGGCCCCATGGTAGGAGCCCGGGGAGGCAATGGAGGCCTCTGCGGCCAGGCCTCGGACTCTCCCCGGGGCTCTCTCGGGTCCCAGGCGCCCTCTCTCGCCCGGGGAGTGCCCACGCCTTCCCCTGACCCCCGCAGGACGCCTGCATCCCGCCATAAGCGGCCCACCTCGTCCATGGAGCTGGGACACATGGGGCCGGGGTGCGAGCAACTGGCCTACGTGGCTGCAAACCCGCAGACCCCTCCGTCCCGTCCCCACCACTGCGAAGATCCCCCTGTTCTTCCATCCGTAAAGGGGTCCCCCTTTACGGATGGAAGAACAGGGGGGAGGCCCCCAGGAGATGGCTTTTGTCCGAGCCGCGGCAGGGTGGTTTCGGGCCAAGAGGCGGGGCCGCGCAGGCGCAAGCAGGCCCCACCCCAAGAGCATCCCTCCGGGCAACGTGCCCCCCCCTTGAGATATCAGGCCAGGTCCACAGGGTCCCTGGGCTGGTGTCAGAGTTAACGGAGGCCCTCCCTGCCACCCAGAGGACCGCGCGTTTTCCCGTGGACCACACTTCCCAGCAGCTCTCCCACCCCCGCAGAGGCAGAGTGCCAGGAAAGAACTAGGGACCTGGTGCCTGGAAGAGGGGCCGGCCACGGTTCCGCGCCAGGTGGAGCGGTTCCGGGCGGGCGGGCGGGACCCTCGACCAAGGACCGGTTCTCCCTTGGGGCGTCTGGCCTGTGCCCCGCCTGGGAGGCTAAGAGCCTTGCTTCGCCTGCAAAGCCCCCACCCTGCCACAAGGCGGCACACTTGGACCCAGCCGCTTCAACCCTCCAGTCTCTGCGGAACCACCCAAAAATGGAGTGTGACCGCTGCGACCTCAGTCCCCCAGAGCTCGAACCCCCACCTCTGTGAGGGAATCGGCGACCTCCTGTCCTTGGCGTCCGCAAAAGGCATTCACCTGCGGTGAACCTGGGCCTCGGGCGAGCACGGTCAGGCCCCATGGTAGGAGCCCGGGGAGGCAATGGAGGCCTCTGCGGCCAGGCCTCGGACTCTCCCCGGGGCTCTCTCGGGTCCCAGGCGCCCTCTCTCGCCCAGGGAGTGCCCACGCCGTCCCCTGACCCCCGCAGGACGCCTGCATCCCGCCATAAGCGGCCCACCTCGTCCATGGAGCTGGGACACATGGGGCCGGGGTGCGAGCAACTGGCCTACGTGGCTGCAAACCCGCAGACCCCTCCGTCCCGTCCCCACCACTGCGAAGATCCCCCTGTTCTTCCATCCGTAAAGGGGTCCCCCTTTACGGATGGAAGAACAGGGGGGAGGCGCCCAGGAGATGGCTTTTGTCCGAGCCGCGGCTGGGTGGTTTCGGGCCAAGAGGCGGGGCCGCGCAGGCGCAAGCAGGCCCCACCCCAAGAGCATCCCTCCGGGCAACGTGCCCCCCCCTTGAGATATCAGGCCAGGTCCACAGGGTCCCTGGGCTGGTGTCAGAGTTAACGGAGGCCCTCCCTGCCACCCAGAGGACCGCGCGTTTTCCCGTGGACCACACTTGCCAGCCCGTCTCCCACCCCGCCAGAGGCAGAGTGCCAGGGAAGAGCTAGGGACCGGGGCCGGGAAGAGGGGCCGGCCACGGTTCCGGGCCACGTGGTGCGGGCCCGGGCGGGCGGGAACCACGCCCAGGCACCGGGTCTCCCTGGGGGTCTCGGGCCTGAGACCTGCCTGGGGGGCTAAGAGTCTCTCTTGGCTCAAACGGCCCCACCTGCCCCGAGGCGGAAAACTTGGATCGAGACGCTTCTACTCTCTAAAGTCTGGGCTGAACTTTGCGAGAAGGGACTGTGTGCGCTGCGACCTGGGTCCCACAGAGCTCGAACCCCCCCTGCCCGTGAAGGGATCCGCGGCCTGTGGTCCCTGGTGTCCGCAAAAGGCATTCACCTGCGGAGAACCTGGGCCCAGGTGAGCGGGACCAGGCCCCACGGCAGGAGCCTGGGGAGGCCACTGGAGCCACGGGGGCCAGGGCTGGGCATTTTCCCGGGTGCTCTCTCGGGTCCCAGGCGCCCTCTCTCGCCCGGGGAGTGCCCACGCCGTCCCCTGACCCCCGCAGGACGCCTGCATCCCGCCATAAGCGGCCCACCTCGTCCATGGAGCTGGGACACATGGGGCCGGGGTGCGAGCAACTGGCCTACGTGGCTGCAAACCCGCAGACCCCTCCGTCCCGTCCCCACCACTGCGAAGATCCCCCTGTTCTTCCATCCGTAAAGGGGTCCCCCTTTACGGATGGAAGAACAGGGGGGAGGCCCCCAGGAGATGGCTTTTGTCCGAGCCGCGGCTGGGTGGTTTCGGGCCAAGAGGCGGGCCGCGCAGGCGCAAGCAGGCCCCACCCCAAGAGCATCCCTCCGGGCAACGTGCCCCCCCCTTGAGATATCAGGCCAGGTCCACAGGGTCCCTGGGCTGGTGTCAGAGTTAACGGAGGCCCTCCCTGCCACCCAGAGGACCGCGCGTTTTCCCGTGGACCACACTTCCCAGCAGCTCTCCCACCCCCGCAGAGGCAGAGTGCCAGGAAAGAACTAGGGACCTGGTGCCTGGAAGAGGGGCCGGCCACGGTTCCGCGCCAGGTGGAGCGGTTCCGGGAGGGCGGGCGGGACCCTCGACCAAGGACCGGTTCTGCTTTGGGGCGTCTGGCCTGTGCCCCGCCTGGGAGGCTAAGAGCCTTGCTTCGCCTGCAAAGCCCCCACCCTGCCACAAGGCGGCACACTTGGACCCAGCCGCTTCAACCCTCCAGTCTCTGCGGAACCACCCAAAAATGGAGTGTGACCGCTGCGACCTCAGTCCCCCAGAGCTCGAACCCCCACCTCTGTGAGGGAATCGGCGACCTCCTGTCCTTGGCGTCCGCAAAAGGCATTCACCTGCGGTGAACCTGGGCCTCGGGCGAGCACGGTCAGGCCCCATGGTAGGAGCCCGGGGAGGCAATGGAGGCCTCTGCGGCCAGGCCTCGGACTCTCCCCGGGGCTCTCTCGGGTCCCAGGCGCCCTCTCTCGCCCAGGGAGTGCCCACGCCGTCCCCTGACCCCCGCAGGACGCCTGCATCCCGCCATAAGCGGCCCACCTCGTCCATGGAGCTGGGACACATGGGGCCGGGGTGCGAGCAACTGGCCTACGTGGCTGCAAACCCGCAGACCCCTCCGTCCCGTCCCCACCACTGCGAAGATCCCCCTGTTCTTCCATCCGTAAAGGGGTCCCCCTTTACGGATGGAAGAACAGGGGGGAGGCCCCCAGGAGATGGCTTTTGTCCGAGCCGCGGCTGGGTGGTTTCGGGCCAAGAGGCGGGGCCGCGCAGGCGCAAGCAGGCCCCACCCCAAGAGCATCCCTCCGGGCAAAGTGCCCCCCCCTTGAGATATCAGGCCAGGTCCACAGGGTCCCTGGGCTGGTGTCAGAGTTAACGGAGGCCCTCCCTGCCACCCAGAGGACCGCGCGTTTTCCCGTGGACCACACTTGCCAGCCCGTCTCCCACCCCGCCAGAGGCAGAGTGCCAGGGAAGAGCTAGGGACCGGGGCCGGGAAGAGGGGCCGGCCACGGTTCCGGGCCACGTGGTGCGGGCCCGGGCGGGCGGGAACCACGCCCAGGGACCGGGTCTCCCTGGGGGTCTCGGGCCTGAGACCTGCCTGGGGGGCTAAGAGTCTCTCTTGGCTCAAACGGCCCCACCTGCCCCGAGGCGGAAAACTTGGATCGAGACGCTTCTACTCTCTAAAGTCTGGGCTGAACTTTGCGAGAAGGGACTGTGTGCGCTGCGACCTGGGTCCCACAGAGCTCGAACCCCCCCTGCCCGTGAAGGGATCCGCGGCCTGTGGTCCCTGGTGTCCGCAAAAGGCATTCACCTGCGGAGAACCTGGGCCCAGGTGAGCGGGACCAGGCCCCACGGCAGGAGCCTGGGGAGGCCACTGGAGCCACGGGGGCCAGGGCTGGGCATTTTCCCGGGTGCTCTCTCGGGTCCCAGGCGCCCTCTCTCGCCCGGGGAGTGCCCACGCCGTCCCCTGACCCCCGCAGGACGCCTGCATCCCGCCATAAGCGGCCCACCTCGTCCATGGAGCTGGGATACATGGGGCCGGGGTGCGAGCAACTGGCCTACGTGGCTGCAAACCCGCAGACCCCTCCGTCCCGTCCCCACCACTGCGAAGATCCCCCTGTTCTTCCATCCGTAAAGGGGTCCCCCTTTACGGATGGAAGAACAGGGGGGAGGCCCCCAGGAGATGGCTTTTGTCCGAGCCGCGGCTGGGTGGTTTCGGGCCAAGAGGCGGGGCCGCGCAGGCGCAAGCAGGCCCCACCCCAAGAGCATCCCTCCGGGCAACGTGCCCCCCCCTTGAGATATCAGGCCAGGTCCACAGGGTCCCTGGGCTGGTGTCAGAGTTAACGGAGGCCCTCCCTGCCACCCAGAGGACCGCGCGTTTTCCCGTGGACCACACTTGCCAGCCCGTCTCCCACCCCGCCAGAGGCAGAGTGCCAGGGAAGAACTAGGGACCTGGTGCCTGGAAGAGGGGCCGGCCAAGGTTCCGCGCCAGGTGGAGCGGTTCCGGGCGGGCGGGCGGGACCCTGGACCAAGGACCGGTTCTCCCTTGGGGCGTCTGGCCTGTGCTCCGCCTGGGAGGCTAAGAGCCTTGCTTCGCCTGCAAAGCCCCCACCCTGCCACAAGGCGGCACACTTGGACCCAGCCGCTTCAACCCTCCAGTCTCTGCGGAACCACCCAAAAATGGAGTGTGACCGCTGCGACCTCAGTCCCCCAGAGCTCGAACCTCCACCTCTGTGAGGGAATCGGCGACCTCCTGTCCTTGGCGTCCGCAAAAGGCATTCACCTGAGGTGAACCTGGGCCTCGGGCGAGCACGGTCAGGCCCCATGGTAGGAGCCCGGGGAGGCAATGGAGGCCTCTGCGGCCAGGCCTCGGACTCTCCCCGGGGCTCTCTCGGGTCCCAGGCGCCCTCTCTCGCCCGGGGAGTGCCCACGCCTTCCCCTGACCCCCGCAGGACGCCTGCATCCCGCCATAAGCGGCCCACCTCGTCCATGGAGCTGGGACACATGGGGCCGGGGTGCGAGCAACTGGCCTACGTGGCTGCAAACCCGCAGACCCCTCCGTCCCGTCCCCACCACTGCGAAGATCCCCCTGTTCTTCCATCCGTAAAGGGGTCCCCCTTTACGGATGGAAGAACAGGGGGGAGGCCCCCAGGAGATGGCTTTTGTCCGAGCCGCGGCTGGGTGGTTTCGGGCCAAGAGGCGGGGCCGCGCAGGCGCAAGCAGGCCCCACCCCAAGAGCATCCCTCCGGGCAACGTGCCCCCCCCTTGAGATATCAGGCCAGGTCCACAGGGTCCCTGGGCTGGTGTCAGAGTTAACGGAGGCCCTCCCTGCCACCCAGAGGACCGCGCGTTTTCCCGTGGACCACACTTCCCAGCAGCTCTCCCACCCCCGCAGAGGCAGAGTGCCAGGAAAGAACTAGGGACCTGGTGCCTGGAAGAGGGGCCGGCCACGGTTCCGCGCCAGGTGGAGCGGTTCCGGGCGGGCGGGCGGGACCCTCGACCAAGGACCGGTTCTCCCTTGGGGCGTCTGGCCTGTGCCCCGCCTGGGAGGCTAAGAGCCTTGCTTCGCCTGCAAAGCCCCCACCCTGCCACAAGGCGGCACACTTGGACCCAGCCGCTTCAACCCTCCAGTCTCTGCGGAACCACCCAAAAATGGAGTGTGACCGCTGCGACCTCAGTCCCCCAGAGCTCGAACCCCCACCTCTGTGAGGGAATCGGCGACCTCCTGTCCTTGGCGTCCGCAAAAGGCATTCACCTGCGGTGAACCTGGGCCTCGGGCGAGCACGGTCAGGCCCCATGGTAGGAGCCCGGGGAGGCAATGGAGGCCTCTGCGGCCAGGCCTCGGACTCTCCCCGGGGCTCTCTCGGGTCCCAGGCGCCCTCTCTCGCCCAGGGAGTGCCCACGCCGTCCCCTGACCCCCGCAGGACGCCTGCATCCCGCCATAAGCGGCCCACCTCGTCCATGGAGCTGGGACACATGGGGCCGGGGTGCGAGCAACTGGCCTACGTGGCTGCAAACCCGCAGACCCCTCCGTCCCGTCCCCACCACTGCGAAGATCCCCCTGTTCTTCCATCCGTAAAGGGGTCCCCCTTTACGGATGGAAGAACAGGGGGGAGGCGCCCAGGAGATGGCTTTTGTCCGAGCCGCGGCTGGGTGGTTTCGGGCCAAGAGGCGGGGCCGCGCAGGCGCAAGCAGGCCCCACCCCAAGAGCATCCCTCCGGGCAACGTGCCCCCCCCTTGAGATATCAGGCCAGGTCCACAGGGTCCCTGGGCTGGTGTCAGAGTTAACGGAGGCCCTCCCTGCCACCCAGAGGACCGCGCGTTTTCCCGTGGACCACACTTGCCAGCCCGTCTCCCACCCCGCCAGAGGCAGAGTGCCAGGGAAGAGCTAGGGACCGGGGCCGGGAAGAGGGGCCGGCCACGGTTCCGGGCCACGTGGTGCGGGCCCGGGCGGGCGGGAACCACGCCCAGGCACCGGGTCTCCCTGGGGGTCTCGGGCCTGAGACCTGCCTGGGGGGCTAAGAGTCTCTCTTGGCTCAAACGGCCCCACTTGCCCCGAGGCGGAAAACTTGGATCGAGACGCTTCTACTCTCTAAAGTCTGGGCTGAACTTTGCGAGAAGGGACTGTGTGCGCTGCGACCTGGGTCCCACAGAGCTCGAACCCCCCCTGCCCGTGAAGGGATCCGCGGCCTGTGGTCCCTGGTGTCCGCAAAAGGCATTCACCTGCGGAGAACCTGGGCCCAGGTGAGCGGGACCAGGCCCCACGGCAGGAGCCTGGGGAGGCCACTGGAGCCACGGGGGCCAGGGCTGGGCATTTTCCCGGGTGCTCTCTCGGGTCCCAGGCGCCCTCTCTCGCCCGGGGAGTGCCCACGCCGTCCCCTGACCCCCGCAGGACGCCTGCATCCCGCCATAAGCGGCCCACCTCGTCCATGGAGCTGGGACACATGGGGCCGGGGTGCGAGCAACTGGCCTACGTGGCTGCAAACCCGCAGACCCCTCCGTCCCGTCCCCACCACTGCGAAGATCCCCCTGTTCTTCCATCCGTAAAGGGGTCCCCCTTTACGGATGGAAGAACAGGGGGGAGGCCCCCAGGAGATGGCTTTTGTCCGAGCCGCGGCTGGGTGGTTTCGGGCCAAGAGGCGGGGCCGCGCAGGCGCAAGCAGGCCCCACCCCAAGAGCATCCCTCCGGGCAACGTGCCCCCCCCTTGAGATATCAGGCCAGGTCCACAGGGTCCCTGGGCTGGTGTCAGAGTTAACGGAGGCCCTCCCTGCCACCCAGAGGACCGCGCGTTTTCCCGTGGACCACACTTCCCAGCAGCTCTCCCACCCCCGCAGAGGCAGAGTGCCAGGAAAGAACTAGGGACCTGGTGCCTGGAAGAGGGGCCGGCCACGGTTCCGCGCCAGGTGGAGCGGTTCCGGGCGGGCGGGCGGGACCCTCGACCAAGGACCGGTTCTCCCTTGGGGCGTCTGGCCTGTGCCCCGCCTGGGAGGCTAAGAGCCTTGCTTCGCCTGCAAAGCCCCCACCCTGCCACAAGGCGGCACACTTGGACCCAGCCGCTTCAACCCTCCAGTCTCTGCGGAACCACCCAAAAATGGAGTGTGACCGCTGCGACCTCAGTCCCCCAGAGCTCGAACCCCCACCTCTGTGAGGGAATCGACGACCTCCTGTCCTTGGCGTCCGCAAAAGGCATTCACCTGCGGTGAACCTGGGCCTCGGGCGAGCACGGTCAGGCCCCATGGTAGGAGCCCGGGGAGGCAATGGAGGCCTCTGCGGCCAGGCCTCGGACTCTCCCCGGGGCTCTCTCGGGTCCCAGGCGCCCTCTCTCGCCCGGGGAGTGCCCACGCCGTCCCCTGACCCCCGCAGGACGCCTGCATCCCGCCATAAGCGGCCCACCTCGTCCATGGAGCTGGGACACATGGGGCCGGGGTGCGAGCAACTGGCCTACGTGGCTGCAAACCCGCAGACCCCTCCGTCCCGTCCCCACCACTGCGAAGATCCCCCTGTTCTTCCATCCGTAAAGGGGTCCCCCTTTACGGATGGAAGAACAGGGGGGAGGCCCCCAGGAGATGGCTTTTGTCCGAGCCGCGGCTGGGTGGTTTCGGGCCAAGAGGCGGGCCGCGCAGGCGCAAGCAGGCCCCACCCCAAGAGCATCCCTCCGGGCAACGTGCCCCCCCCTTGAGATATCAGGCCAGGTCCACAGGGTCCCTGGGCTGGTGTCAGAGTTAACGGAGGCCCTCCCTGCCACCCAGAGGACCGCGCGTTTTCCCGTGGACCACACTTCCCAGCAGCTCTCCCACCCCCGCAGAGGCAGAGTGCCAGGAAAGAACTAGGGACCTGGTGCCTGGAAGAGGGGCCGGCCACGGTTCCGCGCCAGGTGGAGCGGTTCCGGGAGGGCGGGCGGGACCCTCGACCAAGGACCGGTTCTGCTTTGGGGCGTCTGGCCTGTGCCCCGCCTGGGAGGCTAAGAGCCTTGCTTCGCCTGCAAAGCCCCCACCCTGCCACAAGGCGGCACACTTGGACCCAGCCGCTTCAACCCTCCAGTCTCTGCGGAACCACCCAAAAATGGAGTGTGACCGCTGCGACCTCAGTCCCCCAGAGCTCGAACCCCCACCTCTGTGAGGGAATCGGCGACCTCCTGTCCTTGGCGTCCGCAAAAGGCATTCACCTGCGGTTAACCTGGGCCTCGGGCGAGCACGGTCAGGCCCCATGGTAGGAGCCCGGGGAGGCAATGGAGGCCTCTGCGGCCAGGCCTCGGACTCTCCCCGGGGCTCTCTCGGGTCCCAGGCGCCCTCTCTCGCCCAGGGAGTGCCCACGCCGTCCCCTGACCCCCGCAGGACGCCTGCATCCCGCCATAAGCGGCCCACCTCGTCCATGGAGCTGGGACACATGGGGCCGGGGTGCGAGCAACTGGCCTACGTGGCTGCAAACCCGCAGACCCCTCCGTCCCGTCCCCACCACTGCGAAGATCCCCCTGTTCTTCCATCCGTAAAGGGGTCCCCCTTTACGGATGGAAGAACAGGGGGGAGGCGCCCAAGAGATGGCTTTTGTCCGAGCCGCGGCTGGGTGGTTTCGGGCCAAGAGGCGGGGCCGCGCAGGCGCAAGCAGGCCCCACCCCAAGAGCATCCCTCCGGGCAACGTGCCCCCCCCTTGAGATATCAGGCCAGGTCCACAGGGTCCCTGGGCTGGTGTCAGAGTTAACGGAGGCCCTCCCTGCCACCCAGAGGACCGCGCGTTTTCCCGTGGACCACACTTGCCAGCAGCTCTCCCACCCCCGCAGAGGCAGAGTGCCAGGAAAGAACTAGGGACCTGGTGCCTGGAAGAGGGGCCGGCCACGGTTCCGCGCCAGGTGGAGCGGTTCCGGGCGGGCGGGCGGGACCCTCGACCAAGGACCGGTTCTCCCTTGGGGCGTCTGGCCTGTGCCCCGCCTGGGAGGCTAAGAGCCTTGCTTCGCCTGCAAAGCCCCCACCCTGCCACAGGGCGGCACACTTGGACCCAGCCGCTTCAACCCTCCAGTCTCTGCGGAACCACCCAAAAATGGAGTGTGACCGCTGCGACCTCAGTCCCCCAGAGCTCGAACCTCCACCTCTGTGAGGGAATCGGCGACCTCCTGTCCTTGGCGTCCGCAAAAGGCATTCACCTGCGGTGAACCTGGGCCTCGGTCGAGCACGGTCAGGCCCCATGGTAGGAGCCCGGGGAGGCAATGGAGGCCTCTGCGGCCAGGCCTCGGACTCTCCCCGGGGCTCTCTCGGGTCCCAGGCGCTCTCTCTCGCCCGGGGAGTGCCCACGCCGTCCCCTGACCCCCGCAGGACGCCTGCATGCCGCCATAAGCGCCCCACCTCGTCCATGGAGCTGGGACACATGGGGCCGGGGTGCGAGCAACTGGCCTACGTGGCTGCAAACCCGCAGACCCCTCCGTCCCGTCCCCACCACTGCGAAGATCCCCCTGTTCTTCCATCCGTAAAGGGGTCCCCCTTTACGGATGGAAGAACAGGGGGGAGGCCCCCAGGAGATGGCTTTTGTCCGAGCCGCGGCTGGGTGGTTTCGGGCCAAGAGGCGGGGCCGCGCAGGCGCAAGCAGGCCCCACCCCAAGAGCATCCCTCCGGGCAACGTGCCCCCCCCTTGAGATATCAGGCCAGGTCCACAGGGTCCCTGGGCTGGTGTCAGAGTTAACGGAGGCCCTCCCTGCCACCCAGAGGACCGCGCGTTTTCCCGTGGACCACACTTGCCAGCCCGTCTCCCACCCCGCCAGAGGCAGAGTGCCAGGGAAGAGCTAGGGACCTGTGGCCGGGAAGAGGGGCCGGCCACGGTTCCGGGCCACATTGGGCGGGCCCGGGCGGGCGGGACCCACGCCCAGGGACCGGGTCTCCCTGGGGGTCTCGGGCCTGAGACCTGCCTGCGGGGCTAAGAGTCTCTCTTGGCTCAAACGGCCCCACCCTGCCCCGAGGCGGAAAACTTGGACCGAGACGCTTCTACTCTCTAAAGTCTGGGCTGAACTTTGCGAGAATGGACTGTGTGCGCTGCGACCTGGGTCCCACAGAGCTCGAACCCCCCCTGCCCGTGAAGGGATCCGCGGCCTGTGGTCCCTGGTGTCCGCAAAAGGCATTCACCTGCGGAGAACCTGGGCCCAGGTGAGCGGGACTAGGCCCTACGGCAGGAGCCTGGGGAGGCCACTGGAGCCAAGGGGGCCAGGGTTGTGCATTTTCCCGGGGGCTCTCTCGGGTCCCAGGCGCCCTCTCTCGCCCGGGGAGTGCCCACGCCGTCCCCTGACCCCCGCAGGACGCCTGCATCCCGCCATAAGCGGCCCACCTCGTCCATGGAGCTGGGACACATGGGGCCGGGGTGCGAGCAACTGGCCTACGTGGCTGCAAACCCGCAGACCCCTCCGTCCCGTCCCCACCACTGCGAAGATCCCCCTGTTCTTCCATCCGTAAAGGGGTCCCCCTTTACGGATGGAAGAACAGGGGGGAGGCCCCCAGGAGATGGCTTTTGTCCGAGCCGCGGCTGGGTGGTTTCGGGCCAAGAGGCGGGGCCGCGCAGGCGCAAGCAGTCCCCACCCCAAGAGCATCCCTCCGGGCAACGTGCCCCCCCCTTGAGATATCAGGCCAGGTCCACAGGGTCCCTGGGCTGGTGTCAGAGTTAACGGAGGCCCTCCCTGCCACCCAGAGGACCGCGCGTTTTCCCGTGGACCACACTTGCCAGCCCGTCTCCAACCCCGCCAGAGGCAGAGTGCCAGGGAAGAGCTAGGGACCTGTGGCCGGGAAGAGGGGCCGGCCACGGTTCCGGGCCACGTTGGGCGGGCCCGGGCGGGCGGGACCCACGCCCAGGGACCGGGTCTCCCTGGGGGTCTCGGGCCTGAGACCTGCCTGGGGGGCTAAGAGTCTCTCTTGGCTCAAACGGCCCCACCTGCCCCGAGGCGGAAAACTTGGATCGAGACGCTTCTACTCTCTAAAGTCTGGGCTGAACTTTGCGAGAAGGGACTGTGTGCGCTGCGACCTGGGTCCCACAGAGCTCGAACCCCCCCTGCCCGTGAAGGGATCCGCGGCCTGTGGTCCCTGGTGTCCGCAAAAGGCATTCACCTGCGGAGAACCTGGGCCCAGGTGAGCGGGACCAGGCCCCACGGCAGGAGCCTGGGGAGGCCACTGGAGCCACGGGGGCCGGGGCTGGGCATTTTCCCGGGTGCTCTCTCGGGTCCCAGGCGCCCTCTCTCGCCCGGGGAGTGCCCACGCCGTCCCCTGACCCCCGCAGGACGCCTGCATCCCGCCATAAGCGGCCCACCTCGTCCATGGAGCTGGGATACATGGGGCCGGGGTGCGAGCAACTGGCCTACGTGGCTGCAAACCCGCAGACCCCTCCGTCCCGTCCCCACCACTGCGAAGATCCCCCTGTTCTTCCATCCGTAAAGGGGTCCCCCTTTACGGATGGAAGAACAGGGGGGAGGCCCCCAGGAGATGGCTTTTGTCCGAGCCGCGGCTGGGTGGTTTCGGGCCAAGAGGCGGGGCCGCGCAGGCGCAAGCAGGCCCCACCCCAAGAGCATCCCTCCGGGCAACGTGCCCCCCCCTTGAGATATCAGGCCAGGTCCACAGGGTCCCTGGGCTGGTGTCAGAGTTAACGGAGGCCCTCCCTGCCACCCAGAGGACCGCGCGTTTTCCCGTGGACCACACTTCCCAGCAGCTCTCCCACCCCCGCAGAGGCAGAGTGCCAGGAAAGAACTAGGGACCTGGTGCCTGGAAGAGGGGCCGGCCACGGTTCCGCGCCAGGTGGAGCGGTTCCGGGCGGGCGGGCGGGACCCTCGACCAAGGACCGGTTCTCCCTTGGGGCGTCTGGCCTGTGCCCCGCCTGGGAGGCTAAGAGCCTTGCTTCGCCTGCAAAGCCCCCACCCTGCCACAGGGCGGCACACTTGGACCCAGCCGCTTCAACCCTCCAGTCTCTGCGGAACCACCCAAAAATGGAGTGTGACCGCTGCGACCTCAGTCCCCCAGAGCTCGAACCTCCACCTCTGTGAGGGAATCGGCGACCTCCTGTCCTTGGCGTCCGCAAAAGGCATTCACCTGCGGTGAACCTGGGCCTCGGGCGAGCACGGTCAGGCCCCATGGTAGGAGCCCGGGGAGGCAATGGAGGCCTCTGCGGCCAGGCCTCGGACTCTCCCCGGGGCTCTCTCGGGTCCCAGGCGCCCTCTCTCGCCCGGGGAGTGCCCACGCCGTCCCCTGACCCCCGCAGGACGCCTGCATGCCGCCATAAGCGCCCCACCTCGTCCATGGAGCTGGGACACATGGGGCCGGGGTGCGAGCAACTGGCCTACGTGGCTGCAAACCCGCAGACCCCTCCGTCCCGTCCCCACCACTGCGAAGATCCCCCTGTTCTTCCATCCGTAAAGGGGTCCCCCTTTACGGATGGAAGAACAGGGGGGAGGCCCCCAGGAGATGGCTTTTGTCCGAGCCGCGGCTGGGTGGTTTCGGGCCAAGAGGCGGGGCCGCGCAGGCGCAAGCAGGCCCCACCCCAAGAGCATCCCTCCGGGCAACGTGCCCCCCCCTTGAGATATCAGGCCAGGTCCACAGGGTCCCTGGGCTGGTGTCAGAGTTAACGGAGGCCCTCCCTGCCACCCAGAGGACCGCGCGTTTTCCCGTGGACCACACTTGCCAGCCCGTCTCCCACCCCGCCAGAGGCAGAGTGCCAGGGAAGAGCTAGGGACCAGGGCCGGGAAGAGGGGCCGGCTACGGTTCCGGGCCACGTGGTGCGGGCCTGGGCGGGCGGGATCCACGCCCAGGGACCGGGTCTCCCTGGGGGTCTCGGGCCTGAGACCTGCCTGGGGGGCTAAGAGTCTCTCTTGGCTCAAACGGCCCCACTGCCCCGAGGCGGAAAACTTGGATCGAGACGCTTCTACTCTCTAAAGTCTGGGCTGAACTTTGCGAGAAGGGACTGTGTGCGCTGCGACCTGGGTCCCACAGAGCTCGAACCCCCCCTGCCCGTGAAGGGATCCGCGGCCTGTGGTCCCTGGTGTCCGCAAAAGGCATTCACCTGCGGAGAACCTGGGCCCAGGTGAGCGGGACCAGGCCCCACGGCAGGAGCCTGGGGAGGCCACTGGAGCCACGGGGGCCAGGGCTGGGCATTTTCCCGGGTGCTCTCTCGGGTCCCAGGCGCCCTCTCTCGCCCGGGGAGTGCCCACGCCGTCCCCTGACCCCCGCAGGACGCCTGCATCCCGCCATAAGCGGCCCACCTCGTCCATGGAGCTGGGACACATGGGGCCGGGGTGCGAGCAACTGGCCTACGTGGCTGCAAACCCGCAGACCCCTCCGTCCCGTCCCCACCACTGCGAAGATCCCCCTGTTCTTCCATCCGTAAAGGGGTCCCCCTTTACGGATGGAAGAACAGGGGGGAGGCCCCCAGGAGATGGCTTTTGTCCGAGCCGCGGCTGGGTGGTTTCGGGCCAAGAGGCGGGGCCGCGCAGGCGCAAGCAGGCCCCACCCCAAGAGCATCCCTCCGGGCAACGTGCCCCCCCCTTGAGATATCAGGCCAGGTCCACAGGGTCCCTGGGCTGGTGTCAGAGTTAACGGAGGCCCTCCCTGCCACCCAGAGGACCGCGCGTTTTCCCGTGGACCACACTTGCCAGCAGCTCTCCCACCCCCGCAGAGGCAGAGTGCCAGGAAAGAACTAGGGACCTGGTGCCTGGAAGAGGGGCCGGCCACGGTTCCGCGCCAGGTGGAGCGGTTCCGGGCGGGCGGGCGGGACCCTCGACCAAGGACCGGTTCTCCCTTGGGGCGTCTGGCCTGTGCCCCGCCTGGGAGGCTAAGAGCCTTGCTTCGCCTGCAAAGCCCCCACCCTGCCACAGGGCGGCACACTTGGACCCAGCCGCTTCAACCCTCCAGTCTCTGCGGAACCACCCAAAAATGGAGTGTGACCGCTGCGACCTCAGTCCCCCAGAGCTCGAACCTCCACCTCTGTGAGGGAATCGGCGACCTCCTGTCCTTGGCGTCCGCAAAAGGCATTCACCTGCGGTGAACCTGGGCCTCGGTCGAGCACGGTCAGGCCCCATGGTAGGAGCCCGGGGAGGCAATGGAGGCCTCTGCGGCCAGGCCTCGGACTCTCCCCGGGGCTCTCTCGGGTCCCAGGCGCTCTCTCTCGCCCGGGGAGTGCCCACGCCGTCCCCTGACCCCCGCAGGACGCCTGCATGCCGCCATAAGCGCCCCACCTCGTCCATGGAGCTGGGACACATGGGGCCGGGGTGCGAGCAACTGGCCTACGTGGCTGCAAACCCGCAGACCCCTCCGTCCCGTCCCCACCACTGCGAAGATCCCCCTGTTCTTCCATCCGTAAAGGGGTCCCCCTTTACGGATGGAAGAACAGGGGGGAGGCCCCCAGGAGATGGCTTTTGTCCGAGCCGCGGCTGGGTGGTTTCGGGCCAAGAGGCGGGGCCGCGCAGGCGCAAGCAGGCCCCACCCCAAGAGCATCCCTCCGGGCAACGTGCCCCCCCCTTGAGATATCAGGCCAGGTCCACAGGGTCCCTGGGCTGGTGTCAGAGTTAACGGAGGCCCTCCCTGCCACCCAGAGGACCGCGCGTTTTCCCGTGGACCACACTTGCCAGCCCGTCTCCCACCCCGCCAGAGGCAGAGTGCCAGGGAAGAGCTAGGGACCTGTGGCCGGGAAGAGGGGCCGGCCACGGTTCCGGGCCACATTGGGCGGGCCCGGGCGGGCGGGACCCACGCCCAGGGACCGGGTCTCCCTGGGGGTCTCGGGCCTGAGACCTGCCTGCGGGGCTAAGAGTCTCTCTTGGCTCAAACGGCCCCACCCTGCCCCGAGGCGGAAAACTTGGACCGAGACGCTTCTACTCTCTAAAGTCTGGGCTGAACTTTGCGAGAATGGACTGTGTGCGCTGCGACCTGGGTCCCACAGAGCTCGAACCCCCCCTGCCCGTGAAGGGATCCGCGGCCTGTGGTCCCTGGTGTCCGCAAAAGGCATTCACCTGCGGAGAACCTGGGCCCAGGTGAGCGGGACTAGGCCCTACGGCAGGAGCCTGGGGAGGCCACTGGAGCCAAGGGGGCCAGGGTTGTGCATTTTCCCGGGGGCTCTCTCGGGTCCCAGGCGCCCTCTCTCGCCCGGGGAGTGCCCACGCCGTCCCCTGACCCCCGCAGGACGCCTGCATCCCGCCATAAGCGGCCCACCTCGTCCATGGAGCTGGGACACATGGGGCCGGGGTGCGAGCAACTGGCCTACGTGGCTGCAAACCCGCAGACCCCTCCGTCCCGTCCCCACCACTGCGAAGATCCCCCTGTTCTTCCATCCGTAAAGGGGTCCCCCTTTACGGATGGAAGAACAGGGGGGAGGCCCCCAGGAGATGGCTTTTGTCCGAGCCGCGGCTGGGTGGTTTCGGGCCAAGAGGCGGGGCCGCGCAGGCGCAAGCAGTCCCCACCCCAAGAGCATCCCTCCGGGCAACGTGCCCCCCCCTTGAGATATCAGGCCAGGTCCACAGGGTCCCTGGGCTGGTGTCAGAGTTAACGGAGGCCCTCCCTGCCACCCAGAGGACCGCGCGTTTTCCCGTGGACCACACTTGCCAGCCCGTCTCCAACCCCGCCAGAGGCAGAGTGCCAGGGAAGAGCTAGGGACCTGTGGCCGGGAAGAGGGGCCGGCCACGGTTCCGGGCCACGTTGGGCGGGCCCGGGCGGGCGGGACCCACGCCCAGGGACCGGGTCTCCCTGGGGGTCTCGGGCCTGAGACCTGCCTGGGGGGCTAAGAGTCTCTCTTGGCTCAAACGGCCCCACCTGCCCCGAGGCGGAAAACTTGGATCGAGACGCTTCTACTCTCTAAAGTCTGGGCTGAACTTTGCGAGAAGGGACTGTGTGCGCTGCGACCTGGGTCCCACAGAGCTCGAACCCCCCCTGCCCGTGAAGGGATCCGCGGCCTGTGGTCCCTGGTGTCCGCAAAAGGCATTCACCTGCGGAGAACCTGGGCCCAGGTGAGCGGGACCAGGCCCCACGGCAGGAGCCTGGGGAGGCCACTGGAGCCACGGGGGCCGGGGCTGGGCATTTTCCCGGGTGCTCTCTCGGGTCCCAGGCGCCCTCTCTCGCCCGGGGAGTGCCCACGCCGTCCCCTGACCCCCGCAGGACGCCTGCATCCCGCCATAAGCGGCCCACCTCGTCCATGGAGCTGGGATACATGGGGCCGGGGTGCGAGCAACTGGCCTACGTGGCTGCAAACCCGCAGACCCCTCCGTCCCGTCCCCACCACTGCGAAGATCCCCCTGTTCTTCCATCCGTAAAGGGGTCCCCCTTTACGGATGGAAGAACAGGGGGGAGGCCCCCAGGAGATGGCTTTTGTCCGAGCCGCGGCTGGGTGGTTTCGGGCCAAGAGGCGGGGCCGCGCAGGCGCAAGCAGGCCCCACCCCAAGAGCATCCCTCCGGGCAACGTGCCCCCCCCTTGAGATATCAGGCCAGGTCCACAGGGTCCCTGGGCTGGTGTCAGAGTTAACGGAGGCCCTCCCTGCCACCCAGAGGACCGCGCGTTTTCCCGTGGACCACACTTCCCAGCAGCTCTCCCACCCCCGCAGAGGCAGAGTGCCAGGAAAGAACTAGGGACCTGGTGCCTGGAAGAGGGGCCGGCCACGGTTCCGCGCCAGGTGGAGCGGTTCCGGGCGGGCGGGCGGGACCCTCGACCAAGGACCGGTTCTCCCTTGGGGCGTCTGGCCTGTGCCCCGCCTGGGAGGCTAAGAGCCTTGCTTCGCCTGCAAAGCCCCCACCCTGCCACAGGGCGGCACACTTGGACCCAGCCGCTTCAACCCTCCAGTCTCTGCGGAACCACCCAAAAATGGAGTGTGACCGCTGCGACCTCAGTCCCCCAGAGCTCGAACCTCCACCTCTGTGAGGGAATCGGCGACCTCCTGTCCTTGGCGTCCGCAAAAGGCATTCACCTGCGGTGAACCTGGGCCTCGGGCGAGCACGGTCAGGCCCCATGGTAGGAGCCCGGGGAGGCAATGGAGGCCTCTGCGGCCAGGCCTCGGACTCTCCCCGGGGCTCTCTCGGGTCCCAGGCGCCCTCTCTCGCCCGGGGAGTGCCCACGCCGTCCCCTGACCCCCGCAGGACGCCTGCATGCCGCCATAAGCGCCCCACCTCGTCCATGGAGCTGGGACACATGGGGCCGGGGTGCGAGCAACTGGCCTACGTGGCTGCAAACCCGCAGACCCCTCCGTCCCGTCCCCACCACTGCGAAGATCCCCCTGTTCTTCCATCCGTAAAGGGGTCCCCCTTTACGGATGGAAGAACAGGGGGGAGGCCCCCAGGAGATGGCTTTTGTCCGAGCCGCGGCTGGGTGGTTTCGGGCCAAGAGGCGGGGCCGCGCAGGCGCAAGCAGGCCCCACCCCAAGAGCATCCCTCCGGGCAACGTGCCCCCCCCTTGAGATATCAGGCCAGGTCCACAGGGTCCCTGGGCTGGTGTCAGAGTTAACGGAGGCCCTCCCTGCCACCCAGAGGACCGCGCGTTTTCCCGTGGACCACACTTGCCAGCCCGTCTCCCACCCCGCCAGAGGCAGAGTGCCAGGGAAGAGCTAGGGACCTGTGGCCGGGAAGAGGGGCCGGCCACGGTTCCGGGCCACGTTGGGCGGGCCCGGGCGGGCGGGACTCACGCCCAGGGACCGGGTCTCCCTGGGGGTCTCGGGCCTGAGACCTGCCTGGGGGGCTAAGAGTCTCTCTTGGCTCAAACGGCCCCACCCTGCCCCGAGGCGGAAAACTTGGACCGAGACGCTTCTACTCTCTAAAGTCTGGGCTGAACTTTGCGAGAAGGGACTGTGTGCGCTGCGACCGGGGTCCCACAGAGCTCGAACCCCCCCTGCCCGTGAAGGGATCCGCGGCCTGTGGTCCCTGGTGTCCGCAAAAGGCATTCACCTGCGGAGAACCTGGGCCCAGGTGAGCGGGACTAGGCCCTACGGCAGGAGCCTGGGGAGGCCACTGGAGCCAAGGGGGCCAGGGTTGTGCATTTTCCCGGGGGCTCTCTCGGGTCCCAGGCGCCCTCTCTCGCCCGGGGAGTGCCCACGCCGTCCCCTGACCCCCGCAGGACGCCTGCATCCCGCCATAAGCGGCCCACCTCGTCCATGGAGCTGGGACACATGGGGCCGGGGTGCGAGCAACTGGCCTACGTGGCTGCAAACCCGCAGACCCCTCCGTCCCGTCCCCACCACTGCGAAGATCCCCCTGTTCTTCCATCCGTAAAGGGGTCCCCCTTTACGGATGGAAGAACAGGGGGGAGGCCCCCAGGAGATGGCTTTTGTCCGAGCCGCGGCTGGGTGGTTTCGGGCCAAGAGGCGGGGCCGCGCAGGCGCAAGCAGGCCCCACCCCAAGAGCATCCCTCCGGGCAACGTGCCCCCCCCTTGAGATATCAGGCCAGGTCCACAGGGTCCCTGGGCTGGTGTCAGAGTTAACGGAGGCCCTCCCTGCCACCCAGAGGACCGCGCGTTTTCCCGTGGACCACACTTGCCAGCCCGTCTCCCACCCCGCCAGAGGCAGAGTGCCAGGGAAGAGCTAGGGACCAGGGCCGGGAAGAGGGGCCGGCTACGGTTCCGGGCCACGTGGTGCGGGCCTGGGCGGGCGGGATCCACGCCCAGGGACCGGGTCTCCCTGGGGGTCTCGGGCCTGAGACCTGCCTGGGGGGCTAAGAGTCTCTCTTGGCTCAAACGGCCCCACTGCCCCGAGGCGGAAAACTTGGATCGAGACGCTTCTACTCTCTAAAGTCTGGGCTGAACTTTGCGAGAAGGGACTGTGTGCGCTGCGACCTGGGTCCCACAGAGCTCGAACCCCCCCTGCCCGTGAAGGGATCCGCGGCCTGTGGTCCCTGGTGTCCGCAAAAGGCATTCACCTGCGGAGAACCTGGGCCCAGGTGAGCGGGACCAGGCCCCACGGCAGGAGCCTGGGGAGGCCACTGGAGCCACGGGGGCCAGGGCTGGGCATTTTCCCGGGTGCTCTCTCGGGTCCCAGGCGCCCTCTCTCGCCCGGGGAGTGCCCACGCCGTCCCCTGACCCCCGCAGGACGCCTGCATCCCGCCATAAGCGGCCCACCTCGTCCATGGAGCTGGGACACATGGGGCCGGGGTGCGAGCAACTGGCCTACGTGGCTGCAAACCCGCAGACCCCTCCGTCCCGTCCCCACCACTGCGAAGATCCCCCTGTTCTTCCATCCGTAAAGGGGTCCCCCTTTACGGATGGAAGAACAGGGGGGAGGCCCCCAGGAGATGGCTTTTGTCCGAGCCGCGGCTGGGTGGTTTCGGGCCAAGAGGCGGGGCCGCGCAGGCGCAAGCAGGCCCCACCCCAAGAGCATCCCTCCGGGCAACGTGCCCCCCCCTTGAGATATCAGGCCAGGTCCACAGGGTCCCTGGGCTGGTGTCAGAGTTAACGGAGGCCCTCCCTGCCACCCAGAGGACCGCGCGTTTTCCCGTGGACCACACTTCCCAGCAGCTCTCCCACCCCCGCAGAGGCAGAGTGCCAGGAAAGAACTAGGGACCTGGTGCCTGGAAGAGGGGCCGGCCACGGTTCCGCGCCAGGTGGAGCGGTTCCGGGCGGGCGGGCGGGACCCTCGACCAAGGACCGGTTCTCCCTTGGGGCGTCTGGCCTGTGCCCCGCCTGGGAGGCTAAGAGCCTTGCTTCGCCTGCAAAGCCCCCACCCTGCCACAAGGCTGCACACTTGGACCCAGCCGCTTCAACCCTCCAGTCTCTGCGGAACCACCCAAAAATGGAGTGTGACCGCTGCGACCTCAGTCCCCCAGAGCTCGAACCCCCACCTCTGTGAGGGAATCGACGACCTCCTGTCCTTGGCGTCCGCAAAAGGCATTCACCTGCGGTGAACCTGGGCCTCGGGCGAGCACGGTCAGGCCCCATGGTAGGAGCCCGTGGAGGCAATGGAGGCCTCTGCGGCCAGGCCTCGGACTCTCCCCGGGGCTCTCTCGGGTCCCAGGCGCCCTCTCTCGCCCGGGGAGTGCCCACGCCGTCCCCTGACCCCCGCAGGACGCCTGCATCCCGCCATAAGCGGCCCACCTCGTCCATGGAGCTGGGACACATGGGGCCGGGGTGCGAGCAACTGGCCTACGTGGCTGCAAACCCGCAGACCCCTCCGTCCCGTCCCCACCACTGCGAAGATCCCCTGTTCTTCCATCCGTAAAGGGGTCCCCCTTTACGGATGGAAGAACAGGGGGGAGGCCCCCAGGAGATGGCTTTTGTCCGAGCCGCGGCTGGGTGGTTTCGGGCCAAGAGGCGGGGCCGCGCAGGCGCAAGCAGGCCCCACCCCAAGAGCATCCCTCCGGGCAACGTGCCCCCCCCTTGAGATATCAGGCCAGGTCCACAGGGTCCCTGGGCTGGTGTCAGAGTTAACGGAGGCCCTCCCTGCCACCCAGAGGACCGCGCGTTTTCCCGTGGACCACACTTGCCAGCCCGTCTCCCACCCTGCCAGAGGCAGAGTGCCAGGGAAGAACTAGGGACCTGGTGCCTGGAAGAGGGGCCGGGCAAGGTTCCGCGCCAGGTGGAGCGGTTCCGGGCGGGCGGGCGGGACCCTCGACCAAGGACCGGTTCTCCCTTGGGGCGTCTGGCCTGTGCCCCGCCTGGGAGGCTAAGAGCCTTGCTTCGCCTGCAAAGCCCCCACCCTGCCACAAGGCGGCACACTTGGACCCAGCCGCTTCAACCCTCCAGTCTCTGCGGAACCACCCAAAAATGGAGTGTGACCGCTGCGACCTCAGTCCCCCAGAGCTCGAACCTCCACCTCTGTGAGGGAATCGGCGACCTCCTGTCCTTGGCGTCCGCAAAAGGCATTCACCTGCGGTGAACCTGGGCCTCGGGCGAGCACGGTCAGGCCCCATGGTAGGAGCCCGGGGAGGCAATGGAGGCCTCTGCGGCCAGGCCTCGGACTCTCCCCGGGGCTCTCTCGGGTCCCAGGCGCCCTCTCTCGCCCGGGGAGTGCCCACGCCGTCCCCTGACCCCCGCAGGACGCCTGCATCCCGCCATAAGCGGCCCACCTCGTCCATGGAGCTGGGACACATGGGGCCGGGGTGCGAGCAACTGGCCTACGTGGCTGCAAACCCGCAGACCCCTCCGTCCCGTCCCCACCACTGCGAAGATCCCCCTGTTCTTCCATCCGTAAAGGGGTCCCCCTTTACGGATGGAAGAACAGGGGGGAGGCCCCCAGGAGATGGCTTTTGTCCGAGCCGCGGCTGGGTGGTTTCGGACCAAGAGGCGGGGCCGCGCAGGCGCAAGCAGGCCCCACCCCAAGAGCATCCCTCCGGGCAACGTGCCCCCCCCTTGAGATATCAGGCCAGGTCCACAGGGTCCCTGGGCTGGTGTCAGAGTTAACGGAGGCCCTCCCTGCCACCCAGAGGACCGCGCGTTTTCCCGTGGACCACACTTGCCAGCCCGTCTCCCACCCCGCCAGAGGCAGAGTGCCAGGGAAGAGCTAGGGACCTGGGGCCGGGATGAGGGGCCGGCCACGGTTCCGGGCCACGTGGGGCGGGCCCGGGCGGGCGGGACCCTAGCCCAGGGACCGGGTCTCCCTGGGGGTCTCGGGCCTGAGACCTGCCTGGGGGCCTAAGAGTCTCTCTTGGCTCAAACGGCCCCACCCTGCCCCGTGGCGGAAAACTTGGACCGAGACGCTACTACTCTCTAAAGTCTGGGCTGAACTTTGCGAGAAGGGACTGTGTGCGCTGCGACCTGGGTCCCACAGAGCTCGAACCCCCCCTGCCCGTGAAGGGATCTGCGGCCTGTGGTCCCTGGTGTCCGCAAAAGGCATTCACCTGCGGAGAACCTGGGCCCAGGTGAGCGGGACCAGGCCCCACGGCAGGAGCCTGGGGAGGCTACTGGAGCCACGGGGGCCAGGGCTGGACATTTTCCCGGGTGCTCTCTCGGGTCCCAGGCGCCCTCTCTCGCCCGGGGAGTGCCCACGCCGTCCCCTGACTCCCGCAGGACGCCTGCATCCCGCCATAAGCGGCCCACCTCGTCCATGGAGCTGGGACACATGGGGCCGGGGTGCGAGCAACTGGCCTACGTGGCTGCAAACCCGCAGACCCCTCCGTCCCGTCCCCACCACTTCGAAGATCCCCCTGTTCTTCCATCCGTAAAGGGGTCCCCCTTTACGGATGGAAGAACAGGGGGGAGGCCCCCAGGAGATGGCTTTTGTCCGAGCCGCGGCTGGGTGGTTTCGGGCCAAGAGGCGGGGCCGCGCAGGCGCAAGCAGGCCCCACCCCAAGAGCATCCCTCCGGGCAACGTGCCCCCCCCTTGAGATATCAGGCCAGGTCCACAGGGTCCCTGGGCTGGTGTCAGAGTTAACGGAGGCCCTCCCTGCCACCCAGAGGACCGCGCGTTTTCCCGTGGACCACACTTGCCAGCCCGTCTCCCACCCCACCAGAGGCAGAGTGCCAGGGAAGAGCTAGGGACCTGGGGCCGGGAAGAGGGGCCGGCCACGGTTCCGGGCCACGTGGTGCGGGCCCGGGCGGGCGGGACCCACGCCCAGGGACCGGGTCTCCCTGGGGGTCTCGGGCCTGAGACCTGCCTGGGGGGCTAAGAGTCTCTCTTGGCTCAAACGGCCCCACTCTGCCCCGAGGCGGAAAACTTGGACCGAGACGCTTCTACTCTCTAAAGTCTGGGCTGAACTTTGCGAGAAGGGACTGTGTGCGCTGCGACCTGGGTCCCACAGAGCTCGAACCCCCCCTGCCCGTGAAGGGATCCGCGGCCTGTGGTCCCTGGTGTCCGCAAAAGGCATTCACCTGCGGAGAACCTGGGCCCAGGTGAGCGGGACTAGGCCCCACGGTAGGAGCCTGGGGAGGCCACTGGAGCCAGGGGGCCAGGGCTGGGCATTTTCCCGGGGGCTCTCTCGGGTCCCAGGCGCCCTCTCTCGCCCGGGGAGTGCCCACGCCGTCCCCTGACTCCCGCAGGACGCCTGCATCCCGCCATAAGCGGCCCACCTCGTCCATGGAGTTGGGACACATGGGGCCGGGGTGCGAGCAACTGGCCTATGTGGCTGCAAACCCGCAGACCCCTCCGTCCCGTCCCCACCACTGCGAAGATCCCCCTGTTCTTCCATCCGTAAAGGGGTCCCCCTTTACGGATGGAAGAACAGGGGGGAGGCGCCCAGGAGATGGCTTTTGTCCGAGCCACGGCTGGGTGGTTTCGGGCCAAGAGGCGGGGCCGCGCAGGCGCAAGCAGGCCCCACCCCAAGAGCATCCCTCCGGGCAACGTGCCCCCCCCTTGAGATATCAGGCCAGGTCCACAGGGTCCCTGGGCTGGTGTCAGAGTTAACGGAGGCCCTCCCTGCCACCCAGAGGACCGCGCGTTTTCCCGTGGACCACACTTCCCAGCAGCTCTCCCACCGCCGCAGAGGCAGAGTGCCAGGAAAGAACTAGGGACCTGGTGCCTGGAAGAGGGGCCGGCCACGGTTCCGCGCCAGGTGGAGCGGTTCCGGGCGGGCGGGCGGGACCCTCGACCAAGGACCGGTTCTCCCTTGGGGCGTCTGTCCTGTGCCCCGCCTGGGAGGCTAAGAGCCTTGCTTCGCCTGCAAAGTCCCCACCCTGCCACAAGGCGGCACACTTGGACCCAGCCGCTTCAACCCTCCAGTCTCTGCGGAACCACCCAAAAATGGAGTGTGACCGCTGCGACCTCAGTCCCCCAGAGCTCGAACCCCCACCTCTGTGAGGGAATCGGCGACCTCCTGTCCTTGGCGTCCGCAAAAGGCATTCACCTGCGGTGAACCTGGGCCTCGGGCGAGCACGGTCAGGCCCCATGGTAGGAGCCCGGGGAGGCAATGGAGGCCTCTGCGGCCAGGCCTCGGACTCTCCCCGGGGCTCTCTCGGGTCCCAGGCGCCCTCTCTCGCCCGGGGAGTGCCCACGCCGTCCCCTGACCCCCGCAGGACGCCTGCATCCCGCCATAAGCGGCCCACCTCGTCCATGGAGCTGGGACACATGGGGCCGGGGTGCGAGCAACTGGCCTACGTGGCTGCAAACCCGCAGACCCCTCCGTCCCGTCCCCACCACTGCGAAGATCCCCCTGTTCTTCCATCCGTAAAGGGTTCCCCCTTTACGGATGGAAGAACAGGGGGGAGGCCCCCAGGAGATGGCTTTTGTCCGAGCCGCGGCTGGGTGGTTTCGGGCCAAGAGGCGGGGCCGCGCAGGCGCAAGCAGGCCCCACCCCAAGAGCATCCCTCCGGGCAACGTGCCCCCCCCTTGAGATATCAGGCCAGGTCCACAGGGTCCCTGGGCTGGTGTCAGAGTTAACGGAGGCCCTCCCTGCCACCCAGAGGACCGCGCGTTTTCCCGTGGACCACACTTGCCAGCCCGTCTCCCACCCCGCCAGAGGCAGAGTGCCAGGGAAGAACTAGGGACCTGGTGCCTGGAAGAGGGGCCGGCCAAGGTTCCGCGCCAGGTGGAGCGGTTCCGGGCGGGCGGGCGGGACCCTGGACCAAGGACCGGTTCTCCCTTGGGGCGTCTGGCCTGTGCTCCGCCTGGGAGGCTAAGAGCCTTGCTTCGCCTGCAAAGCCCCCACCCTGCCACAAGGCGGCACACTTGGACCCAGCCGCTTCAACCCTCCAGTCTCTGCGGAACCACCCAAAAATGGAGTGTGACCGCTGCGACCTCAGTCCCCCAGAGCTCGAACCTCCACCTCTGTGAGGGAATCGGCGACCTCCTGTCCTTGGCGTCCGCAAAAGGCATTCACCTGAGGTGAACCTGGGCCTCGGGCGAGCACGGTCAGGCCCCATGGTAGGAGCCCGGGGAGGCAATGGAGGCCTCTGCGGCCAGGCCTCGGACTCTCCCCGGGGCTCTCTCGGGTCCCAGGCGCCCTCTCTCGCCCAGGGAGTGCCCACGCCTTCCCCTGACCCCCGCAGGACGCCTGCATCCCGCCATAAGCGGCCCACCTCGTCCATGGAGCTGGGACACATGGGGCCGGGGTGCGAGCAACTGGCCTACGTGGCTGCAAACCCGCAGACCCCTCCGTCCCGTCCCCACCACTGCGAAGATCCCCCTGTTCTTCCATCCGTAAAGGGGTCCCCCTTTACGGATGGAAGAACAGGGGGGAGGCCCCCAGGAGATGGCTTTTGTCCGAGCCGCGGCTGGGTGGTTTCGGGCCAAGAGGCGGGGCCGCGCAGGCGCAAGCAGGCCCCACCCCAAGAGCATCCCTCCGGGCAACGTGCCCCCCCCTTGAGATATCAGGCCAGGTCCACAGGGTCCCTGGGCTGGTGTCAGAGTTAACGGAGGCCCTCCCTGCCACCCAGAGGACCGCGCGTTTTCCCGTGGACCACACTTCCCAGCAGCTCTCCCACCCCCGCAGAGGCAGAGTGCCAGGAAAGAACTAGGGACCTGGTGCCTGGAAGAGGGGCCGGCCACGGTTCCGCGCCAGGTGGAGCGGTTCCGGGCGGGCGGGCGGGACCCTCGACCAAGGACCAGTTCTCCCTTGGGGCGTCTGGCCTGTGCCCCGCCTGGGAGGCTAAGAGCCTTGCTTCGCCTGCAAAGCCCCCACCCTGCCACAAGGCGGCACACTTGGACCCAGCCGCTTCAACCCTCCAGTCTCTGCGGAACCACCCAAAAATGGAGTGTGACCGCTGCGACCTCAGACCCCCAGAGCTCGAACCCCCACCTCTGTGAGGGAATCGGCGACCTCCTGTCCTTGGCGTCCGCAAAAGGCATTCACCTGCGGTGAACCTGGGCCTCGGGCGAGCACGGTCAGGCCCCATGGTAGGAGCCCGGGGAGGCAATGGAGGCCTCTGCGGCCAGGCCTCGGACTCTCCCCGGGGCTCTCTCGGGTCCCAGGCGCCCTCTCTCGCCGGGAAGTGCCCACGCCGTCCCCTGACCCCCGCAGGACGCCTGCATCCCGCCATAAGCGGCCCACCTCGTCCATGGAGCTGGGACACATGGGGCCGGGGTGCGAGCAACTGGCCTACGTGGCTGCAAACCCGCAGACCCCTCCGTCCTGTCCCCACCACTGCGAAGATCCCCCTGTTCTTCCATCCGTAAAGGGGTCCCCCTTTACGGATGGAAGAACAGGGGGGAGGCCCCCAGGAGATGGCTTTTGTCCGAGCCGCGGCTGGGTGGTTTCGGGCCAAGAGGCGGGGCCGCGCAGGCGCAAGCAGGCCCCACCCCAAGAGCATCCCTCCGGGCAAAGTGCCCCCCCCTTGAGATATCAGGCCAGGTCCACAGGGTCCCTGGGCTGGTGTCAGAGTTAACGGAGGCCCTCCCTGCCACCCAGAGGACCGCGCGTTTTCCCGTGGACCACACTTGCCAGCCCGTCTCCCACCCCGCCAGAGGCAGAGTGCCAGGGAAGAGCTAGGGACCGGGGCCGGGAAGAGGGGCCGGCCACGGTTCCGGGCCACGTGGTGCGGGCCCGGGCGGGCGGGAACCACGCCCAGGGACCGGGTCTCCCTGGGTGTCTCGGGCCTGAGACCTGCCTGGGGGGCTAAGAGTCTCTCTTGGCTCAAACGGCCCCACCTGCCCCGAGGCGGAAAACTTGGATCGAGACGCTTCTACTCTCTAAAGTCTGGGCTGAACTTTGCGAGAAGGGACTGTGTGCGCTGCGACCTGGGTCCCACAGAGCTCGAACCCCCCCTGCCCGTGAAGGGATCCGCGGCCTGTGGTCTCTGGTGTCCGCAAAAGGCATTCACCTGCGGAGAACCTGGGCCCAGGTGAGCGGGACCAGGCCCCACGGCAGGAGCCTGGGGAGGCCACTGGAGCCACGGGGGCCAGGGCTGGGCATTTTCCCGGGTGCTCTCTCGGGTCCCAGGCGCCCTCTCTCGCCCGGGGAGTGCCCACGCCGTCCCCTGACCCCCGCAGGACGCCTGCATCCCGCCATAAGCGGCCCACCTCGTCCATGGAGCTGGGATATATGGGGCCGGGGTGCGAGCCACTGGCCTACGTGGCTGCAAACCCGCAGACCCCTCCGTCCCGTCCCCACCACTGCGAAGATCCCCCTGTTCTTCCATCCGTAAAGGGGTCCCCCTTTACGGATGGAAGAACAGGGGGGAGGCCCCCAGGAGATGGCTTTTGTCCGAGCCGCGGCTGGGTGGTTTCGGGCCAAGAGGCGGGGCCGCGCAGGCACAAGCAGGCCCCACCCCAAGAGCATCCCTCCGGGCAACGTGCCCCCCCCTTGAGATATCAGGCCAGGTCCACAGGGTCCCTGGGCTGGTGTCAGAGTTAACGGAGGCCCTCCCTGCCACCCAGAGGACCGCGCGTTTTCCCGTGGACCACACTGCCCAGCAGCTCTCCCACCCCCGCAGAGGCAGAGTGCCAGGAAAGAACTAGGGACCTGGTGCCTGGAAGAGGGGCCGGCCACGGTTCCGCGCCAGGTGGAGCGGTTCCGGGCGGGCGGGCGGGACCCTCGACCAAGGACCGGTTCTCCCTTGGGGCGTCTGGCCTGTGCCCCGCCTGGGAGGCTAAGAGCCTTGCTTCGCCTGCAAAGCCCCCACCCTGCCACAAGGCGGCACACTTGGACCCAGCCGCTTCAACCCTCCAGTCTCTGCGGAACCACCCAAAAATGGAGTGTGACCGCTGCGACCTCAGTCCCCCAGAGCTCGAACCCCCACCTATGTGAGGGAATCGGCGACCTCCTGTCCTTGGCGTCCGCAAAAGGCATTCACCTGCGGTGAACCTGGGCCTCGGGCGAGCACGGTCAGGCCCCATGGTAGGAGCCCGGGGAGGCAATGGAGGCCTCTGCGGCCAGGCCTCGGACTCTCCCCGGGGCTCTCTCGGGTCCCAGGCGCCCTCTCTCGCCCGGGGAGTGCCCACGCCGTCCCCTGACCCCCGCAGGACGACTGCATCCCGCCATAAGCGGCCCACCTCGTCCATGGAGCTGGGACACATGGGGCAGGGGTGCGAGCAACTAGCCTACGTGGCTGCAAACCCGCAGACCCCTCCGTCCCGTCCCCACCACTGCGAAGATCCCCCTGTTCTTCCATCCGTAAAGGGGTCCCCCTTTACGGATGGAAGAACAGGGGGGAGGCGCCCAGGAGATGGCTTTTGTCCGAGCCGCGGCTGGGTGGTTTCGGGCCAAGAGGCGGGGCCGCGCAGGCGCAAGCAGGCCCCACCCCAAGAGCATCCCTCCGGGCAACGTGCCCCCCCCTTGAGATATCAGGCCAGGTCCACAGGGTCCCTGGCCTGGTGTCAGAGTTAACGGAGGCCCTCCCTGCCACCAGGAGGACCGCGCGTTTTCCCGTGGACCACACTTGCCAGCCCGTCTCCCACCCCGCCAGAGGCAGAGTGCCAGGGAAGAGCTAGGGACCGGGGCCGGGAAGAGGGGCCGGCCACGGTTCCGGGCCACGTGGTGCGGGCCCGGGCGGGCGGGAACCACGCCCAGGGACCGGGTCTCCCTGGGGGTCTCGGGCCTGAGACCTGCCTGGGGGGCTAAGAGTCTCTCTTGGCTCAAACGGCCCCACCTGCCCCGAGACGGAAAACTTGGATCGAGACGCTTCTACTCTCTAAAGTCTGGGCTGAACTTTGCGAGAAGGGACTGTGTGCGCTGCGACCTGGGTCCCACAGAGCTCGAACCCCCCCTGCCCGTGAAGGGATCCGCGGCCTGTGGTCCCTGGTGTCCGCAAAAGGCATTCACCTGCGGAGAACCTGGGCCCAGGTGAGCGGGACCAGGCCCCACGGCAGGAGCCTGGGGAGGCCACTGGAGCCACGGGGGCCAGGGCTGGGCATTTTCCCGGGTGCTCTCTCAGGTCCCAGGCGCCCTCTCTCGCCCGGGGAGTGCCCACGCCGTCCCCTGACCCCCGCAGGACGCCTGCATCCCGCCATAAGCGGCCCACCTCGTCCATGGAGCTGGGACACATGGGGCCGGGGTGCGAGCAACTGGCCTACGTGGCTGCAAACCCGCAGACCCCTCCGTCCCGTCCCCACCACTGCGAAGATCCCCCTGTTCTTCCATCCGTAAAGGGGTCCCCCTTTACGGATGGAAGAACAGGGGGGAGGCCCCCAGGAGATGGCTTTTGTCCGAGCCGCGGCTGGGTGGTTTCGGGCCAAGAGGCGGGGCCGCGCAGGCGCAAGCAGGCCCCACCCCAAGAGCATCCCTCCGGGCAACGTGCCCCCCCCTTGAGATATCAGGCCAGGTCCACAGGGTCCCTGGGCTGGTGTCAGAGTTAACGGAGGCCCTCCCTGCCACCCAGAGGACCGCGCGTTTTCCCGTGGACCACACTTCCCAGCAGCTCTCCCACCCCCGCAGAGGCAGAGTGCCAGGAAAGAACTAGGGACCTGGTGCCTGGAAGAGGGGCCGGCCACGGTTCCGCGCCAGGTGGAGCGGTTCCGGGCGGGCGGGCGGGACCCTCGACCAAGGACCGGTTCTCCCTTGGGGCGTCTGGCCTGTGCCCCGCCTGGGAGGCTAAGAGCCTTGCTTCGCCTGCAAAGCCCCCACCCTGCCACAAGGCGGCACACTTGGACCCAGCCGCTTCAACCCTCCAGTCTCTGCGGAACCACCCAAAAATGGAGTGTGACCGCTGCGACCTCAGTCCCCCAGAGCTCGAACCCCCACCTCTGTGAGGGAATCGGCGACCTCCTGTCCTTGGCGTCCGCAAAAGGCATTCACCTGCGGTGAACCTGGGCCTCGGGCGAGCACGGTCAGGCCCCATGGTAGGAGCCCGGGGAGGCAATGGAGGCCTCTGCGGCCAGGCCTCGGACTCTCCCCGGGGCTCTCTCGGGTCCCAGGCGCCCTCTCTCGCCCGGGGAGTGCCCACGCCGTCCCCTGACCCACGCAGGACGCCTGCATCCCGCCATAAGCGGCCCACCTCGTCCATGGAGCTGGGACACATGGGGCCGGGGTGCGAGCAACTGGCCTACGTGGCTGCAAACCCGCAGACCCCTCCGTCCCGTCCCCACCACTGCGAAGATCCCCCTGTTCTTCCATCCGTAAAGGGGTCCCCCTTTACGGATGGAAGAACAGGGGGGAGGCGCCCAGGAGATGGCTTTTGTCCGAGCCGCGGCTGGGTGGTTTCGGGCCAAGAGGCGGGGCCGTGCAGGCGCAAGCAGGCCCCACCCCAAGAGCATCCCTCCGGGCAACGTGCCCCCCCCTTGAGATATCAGGCCAGGTCCACAGGGTCCCTGGGCTGGTGTCAGAGTTAACGGAGGCCCTCCCTGCCACCCAGAGGACCGCGCGTTTTCCCGTGGACCACACTTGCCAGCCCGTCTCCCACCCCGCCAGAGGCAGAGTGCCAGGGAAGAACTAGGGACCTGGTGCCTGGAAGAGGGGCCGGCCAAGGTTCCGCGCCAGGTGGAGCGGTTCCGGGCGGGCGGGCGGGACCCTGGACCAAGGACCGGTTCTCCCTTGGGGCGTCTGGCCTGTGCCCCGCCTGGGAGGCTAAGAGCCTTGCTTCGCCTGCAAAGCCCCCACCCTGCCACAAGGCGGCACACTTGGACCCAGCCGCTTCAACCCTCCAGTCTCTGCGGAACCACCCAAAAATGGAGTGTGACCGCTGCGACCTCAGACCCCCAGAGCTCGAACCCCCACCTCTGTGAGGGAATCGGCGACCTCCTGTCCTTGGCGTCCGCAAAAGGCATTCACCTGCGGTGAACCTGGGCCTCGGGCGAGCACGGTCAGGCCCCATGGTAGGAGCCCGGGGAGGCAATGGAGGCCTCTGCGGCCAGGCCTCGGACTCTCCCCGGGGCTCTCTCGGGTCCCAGGCGCCCTCTCTCGCCGGGAAGTGCCCACGCCGTCCCCTGACCCCCGCAGGACGCCTGCATCCCGCCATAAGCGGCCCACCTCGTCCATGGAGCTGGGACACATGGGGCCGGGGTGCGAGCAACTGGCCTACGTGGCTGCAAACCCGCAGACCCCTCCGTCCCGTCCCCACCACTGCGAAGATCCCCCTGTTCTTCCATCCGTAAAGGGGTCCCCCTTTACGGATGGAAGAACAGGGGGGAGGCGCCCAGGAGATGGCTTTTGTCCGAGCCGCGGCTGGGTGGTTTCGGGCCAAGAGGCGGGGCCGCGCAGGCGCAAGCAGGCCCCACCCCAAGAGCATCCCTCCGGGCAACGTGCCCCCCCCTTGAGATATCAGGCCAGGTCCACAGGGTCCCTGGCCTGGTGTCAGAGTTAACGGAGGCCCTCCCTGCCACCCAGAGGACCGCGCGTTTTCCCGTGGACCACACTTGCCAGCCCGTCTCCCACCCCGCCAGAGGCAGAGTGCCAGGGAAGAGCTAGGGACCGGGGCCGGGAAGAGGGGCCGGCCACGGTTCCGGGCCACGTGGTGCGGGCCCGGGCGGGCGGGAACCACGCCCAGGGACCGGGTCTCCCTGGGGGTCTCGGGCCTGAGACCTGCCTGGGGGGCTAAGAGTCTCTCTTGGCTCAAACGGCCCCACCTGCCCCGAGGCGGAAAACTTGGATCGAGACGCTTCTACTCTCTAAAGTCTGGGCTGAACTTTGCGAGAAGGGACTGTGTGCGCTGCGACCTGGGTCCCACAGAGCTCGAACCCCCCCTGCCCGTGAAGGGATCCGCGGCCTGTGGTCCCTGGTGTCCGCAAAAGGCATTCACCTGCGGAGAACCTGGGCCCAGGTGAGCGGGACCAGGCCCCACGGCAGGAGCCTGGGGAGGCCACTGGAGCCACGGGGGCCAGGGCTGGGCATTTTCCCGGGTGCTCTCTCAGGTCCCAGGCGCCCTCTCTCGCCCGGGGAGTGCCCACGCCGTCCCCTGACCCCCGCAGGACGCCTGCATCCCGCCATAAGCGGCCCACCTCGTCCATGGAGCTGGGACACATGGGGCCGGGGTGCGAGCAACTGGCCTACGTGGCTGCAAACCCGCAGACCCCTCCGTCCCGTCCCCACCACTGCGAAGATCCCCCTGTTCTTCCATCCGTAAAGGGGTCCCCCTTTACGGATGGAAGAACAGGGGGGAGGCCCCCAGGAGATGGCTTTTGTCCGAGCCGCGGCTGAGTGGTTTCGGGCCAAGAGGCGGGGCCGCGCAGGCGCAAGCAGGCCCCACCCCAAGAGCATCCCTCCGGGCAACGTGCCCCCCCCTTGAGATATCAGGCCAGGTCCACAGGGTCCCTGGGCTGGTGTCAGAGTTAACGGAGGCCCTCCCTGCCACCCAGAGGACCGCGCGTTTTCCCGTGGACCACACTTCCCAGCAGCTCTCCCACCCCCGCAGAGGCAGAGTGCCAGGAAAGAACTAGGGACCTGGTGCCTGGAAGAGGGGCCGGCCACGGTTCCGCGCCAGGTGGAGCGGTTCCGGGCGGGCGGGCGGGACCCTCGACCAAGGACCGGTTCTCCCTTGGGGCGTCTGGCCTGTGCCCCGCCTGGGAGGCTAAGAGCCTTGCTTCGCCTGCAAAGCCCCCACCCTGCCACAAGGCGGCACACTTGGACCCAGCCGCTTCAACCCTCCAGTCTCTGCGGAACCACCCAAAAATGGAGTGTGACCGCTGCGACCTCAGTCCCCCAGAGCTCGAACCCCCACCTCTGTGAGGGAATCGGCGACCTCCTGTCCTTGGCGTCCGCAAAAGGCATTCACCTGCGGTGAACCTGGGCCTCGGGCGAGCACGGTCAGGCCCCATGGTAGGAGCCCGGGGAGGCAATGGAGGCCTCTGCGGCCAGGCCTCGGACTCTCCCCGGGGCTCTCTCGGGTCCCAGGCGCCCTCTCTCGCCCGGGGAGTGCCCACGCCGTCCCCTGACCCCCGCAGGACGCCTGCATCCCGCCATAAGCGGCCCACCTCGTCCATGGAGCTGGGACACATGGGGCCGGGGTGCGAGCAACTGGCCTACGTGGCTGCAAACCCGCAGACCCCTCCGTCCCGTCCCCACCACTGCGAAGATCCCCCTGTTCTTCCATCCGTAAAGGGGTCCCCCTTTACGGATGGAAGAACAGGGGGGAGGCGCCCAGGAGATGGCTTTTGTCCGAGCCGCGGCTGGGTGGTTTCGGGCCAAGAGGCGGGGCCGCGCAGGCGCAAGCAGGCCCCACCCCAAGAGCATCCCTCCGGGCAACGTGCCCCCCCCTTGAGATATCAGGCCAGGTCCACAGGGTCCCTGGGCTGGTGTCAGAGTTAACGGAGGCCCTCCCTGCCACCCAGAGGACCGCGCGTTTTCCCGTGGACCACACTTGCCAGCCCGTCTCCCACCCCGCCAGAGGCAGAGTGCCAGGGAAGAACTAGGGACCTGGTGCCTGGAAGAGGGGCCGGCCAAGGTTCCGCGCCAGGTGGAGCGGTTCCGGGCGGGCGGGCGGGACCCTGGACCAAGGACCGGTTCTCCCTTGGGGCGTCTGGCCTGTGCTCCGCCTGGGAGGCTAAGAGCCTTGCTTCGCCTGCAAAGCCCCCACCCTGCCACAAGGCGGCACACATGGACCCAGCCGCTTCAACCCTCCAGTCTCTGTGGAACCACCCAAAAATGGAGTGTGACCGCTGCGACCTCAGTCCCCCAGAGCTCGAACCTCCACCTCTGTGAGGGAATCGGCGACCTCCTGTCCTTGGCGTCCGCAAAAGGCATTCACCTGAGGTGAACCTGGGCCTCGGGCGAGCACGGTCAGGCCCCATGGTAGGAGCCCGGGGAGGCAATGGAGGCCTCTGCGGCCAGGCCTCGGACTCTCCCCGGGGCTCTCTCGGGTCCCAGGCGCCCTCTCTCGCCCAGGGAGTGCCCACGCCTTCCCCTGAACCCCGCAGGACGCCTGCATCCCGCCATAAGCGGCCCACCTCGTCCATGGAGCTGGGACACATGGGGCCGGGGTGCGAGCAACTGGCCTACGTGGCTGCAAACCCGCAGACCCCTCCGTCCCGTCCCCACCACTGCGAAGATCCCCCTGTTCTTCCATCCGTAAAGGGGTCCCCCTTTACGGATGGAAGAACAGGGGGGAGGACCCCAGGAGATGGCTTTTGTCCGAGCCGCGGCTGGGTGGTTTCGGGCCAAGAGGCGGGGCCGCGCAGGCGCAAGCAGGCCCCACCCCAAGAGCATCCCTCCGGGCAACGTGCCCCCCCCTTGAGATATCAGGCCAGGTCCACAGGGTCCCTGGCCTGGTGTCAGAGTTAACGGAGGCCCTCCCTGCCACCCAGAGGACCGCGCGTTTTCCCGTGGACCACACTTGCCAGCCCGTCTCCCACCCCGCCAGAGGCAGAGTGCCAGGGAAGAGCTAGGGACCGGGGCCGAGAAGAGGGGCCGGCCACGGTTCCGGGCCACGTGGTGCGGGCCCGGGCGGGCGGGAACCACGCCCAGGGACCGGGTCTCCCTGGGGGTCTCGGGCCTGAGACCTGCCTGGGGGGCTAAGAGTCTCTCTTGGCTCAAACGGCCCCACCTGCCCCGAGGCGGAAAACTTGGATCGAGACGCTTCTACTCTCTAAAGTCTGGGCTGAACTTTGCGAGAAGGGACTGTGTGCGCTGCGACCTGGGTCCCACAGAGCTCGAACCCCCCCTGCCCGTGAAGGGATCCGCGGCCTGTGGTCCCTGGTGTCCGCAAAAGGCATTCACCTGCGGAGAACCTGGGCCCAGGTGAGCGGGACCAGGCCCCACGGCAGGAGCCTGGGGAGGCCACTGGAGCCACGGGGGCCAGGGCTGGGCATTTTCCCGGGTGCTCTCTCGGGTCCCAGGCGCCCTCTCTCGCCCGGGGAGTGCCCACGCCGTCCCCTGACCCCCGCAGGACGCCTGCATCCCGCCATAAGCGGCCCACCTCGTCCATGGAGCTGGGACACATGGGGCCGGGGTGCGAGCAACTGGCCTACGTGGCTGCAAACCCGCAGACCCCTCCGTCCCGTCCCCACCACTGCGAAGATCCCCCTGTTCTTCCATCCGTAAAGGGGTCCCCCTTTACGGATGGAAGAACAGGGGGGAGGCCCCCAGGAGATGGCTTTTGTCCGAGCCGCGGCTGGGTGGTTTCGGGCCAAGAGGCGGGGCCGCGCAGGCGCAAGCAGGCCCCACCCCAAGAGCATCCCTCCGGGCAACGTGCCCCCCCCTTGAGATATCAGGCCAGGTCCACAGGGTCCCTGGGCTGGTGTCAGAGTTAACGGAGGCCCTCCCTGCCACCCAGAGGACCGCGCGTTTTCCCGTGGACCACACTTCCCAGCAGCTCTCCCACCCCCGCAGAGGCAGAGTGCCAGGAAAGAACTAGGGACCTGGTGCCTGGAAGAGGGGCCGGCCACGGTTCCGCGCCAGGTGGAGCGGTTCCGGGCGGGCGGGCGGGACCCTCGACCAAGGACCGGTTCTCCCTTGGGGCGTCTGGCCTGTGCCCCGCCTGGGAGGCTAAGAGCCTTGCTTCGCCTGCAAAGCCCCCACCCTGCCACAAGGCGGCACACTTGGACCCAGCCGCTTCAACCCTCCAGTCTCTGCGGAACCACCCAAAAATGGAGTGTGACCGCTGCGACCTCAGTCCCCCAGAGCTCGAACCCCCACCTCTGTGAGGGAATCGGCGAACTCCTGTCCTTGGCGTCCGCAAAAGGCATTCACCTGCGGTGAACCTGGGCCTCGGGCGAGCACGGTCAGGCCTCATGGTAGGAGCCCGGGGAGGCAATGGAGGCCTCTGCGGCCAGGCCTCGGACTCTCCCCGGGGCTCTCTCGGGTCCCAGGCGCCCTCTCTCGCCCGGGGAGTGCCCACGCCGTCCCCTGACCCCCGCAGGACGCCTGCATCCCGCCATAAGCGGCCCACCTCGTCCATGGAGCTGGGACACATGGGGCCGGGGTGCGAGCAACTGGCCTACGTGGCTGCAAACCCGCAGACCCCTCCGTCCCGTCCCCACCACTGCGAAGATCCCCCTGTTCTTCCATCCGTAAAGGGGTCCCCCTTTACGGATGGAAGAACAGGGGGGAGGCCCCCAGGAGATGGCTTTTGTCCGAGCCGCGGCTGGGTGGTTTCGGGCCAAGAGGCGGGGCCGCGCAGGCGCAAGCAGGCCCCACCCCAAGAGCATCCCTCCGGGCAACGTGCCCCCCCCTTGAGATATCAGGCCAGGTCCACAGGGTCCCTGGGCTGGTGTCAGAGTTAACGGAGGCCCTCCCTGCCACCCAGAGGACCGCGCGTTTTCCCGTGGACCACACTTGCCAGCCCGTCTCCCACCCCGCCAGAGGCAGAGTGCCAGGGAAGAACTAGGGACCTGGTGCCTGGAAGAGGGGCCGGCCAAGGTTCCGCGCCAGGTGGAGCGGTTCCGGGCGGGCGGGCGGGACCCTGGACCAAGGACCGGTTCTCCCTTGGGGCGTCTGGCCTGTGCTCCGCCTGGGAGGCTAAGAGCCTTGCTTCGCCTGCAAAGCCCCCACCCTGCCACAAGGCGGCACACTTGGACCCAGCCGCTTCAACCCTCCAGTCTCTGCGGAACCACCCAAAAATGGAGTGTGACCGCTGCGACCTCAGTCCCCCAGAGCTCGAACCTCCACCTCTGTGAGGGAATCGGCGACCTCCTGTCCTTGGCGTCCGCAAAAGGCATTCACCTGAGGTGAACCTGGGCCTCGGGCGAGCACGGTCAGGCCCCATGGTAGGAGCCCGGGGAGGCAATGGAGGCCTCTGCGGCCAGGCCTCGGACTCTCCCCGGGGCTCTCTCGGGTCCCAGGCGCCCTCTCTCGCCCGGGGAGTGCCCACGCCTTCCCCTGACCCCCGCAGGACGCCTGCATCCCGCCATAAGCGGCCCACCTCGTCCATGGAGCTGGGACACATGGGGCCGGGGTGCGAGCAACTGGCCTACGTGGCTGCAAACCCGCAGACCCCTCCGTCCCGTCCCCACCACTGCGAAGATCCCCCTGTTCTTCCATCCGTAAAGGGGTCCCCCTTTACGGATGGAAGAACAGGGCGGAGGCCCCCAGGAGATGGCTTTTGTCCGAGCCGCGGCTGGGTGGTTTCGGGCCAAGAGGCGGGGCCGCGCAGGCGCAAGCAGGCCCCACCCCAAGAGCATCCCTCCGGGCAACGTGCCCCCCCCTTGAGATATCAGGCCAGGTCCACAGGGTCCCTGGGCTGGTGTCAGAGTTAACGGAGGCCCTCCCTGCCACCCAGAGGACCGCGCGTTTTCCCGTGGACCACACTTCCCAGCTGCTCTCCCACCCCCGCAGAGGCAGAGTGCCAGGAAAGAACTAGGGACCTGGTGCCTGGAAGAGGGGCCGGCCACGGTTCCGCGCCAGGTGGAGCGGTTCCGGGCGGGCGGGCGGGACCCTCGACCAAGGACCGGTTCTCCCTTGGGGCGTCTGGCCTGTGCCCCGCCTGGGAGGCTAAGAGCCTTGCTTCGCCTGCAAAGCCCCCACCCTGCCACAAGGCGGCACACTTGGACCCAGCCGCTTCAACCCTCCAGTCTCTGCGGAACCACCCAAAAATGGAGTGTGACCGCTGCGACCTCAGTCCCCCAGAGCTCGAACCCCCACCTCTGTGAGGGAATCGGCGACCTCCTGTCCTTGGCGTCCGCAAAAGGCATTCACCTGCGGTGAACCTGGGCCTCGGGCGAGCACGGTCAGGCCCCATGGTAGGAGCCCGGGGAGGCAATGGAGGCCTCTGCGGCCAGGCCTCGGACTCTCCCCGTGGCTCTCTCGGGTCCCAGGCGCCCTCTCTCGCCCGGGGAGTGCCCACGCCGTCCCCTGACCCCCGCAGGACGCCTGCATCCCGCCATAAGAGGCCCACCTCGTCCATGGAGCTGGGACACATGGGGCCGGGGTGCGAGCAACTGGCCTACGTGGCTGCAAACCCGCAGACCCCTCCGTCCCGTCCCCACCACTGCGAAGATCCCCCTGTTCTTCCATCCGTAAAGGGGTCCCCCTTTACGGATGGAAGAACAGGGGGGAGGCCCCCAGGAGATGGCTTTTGTCCGAGCCGCGGCTGGGTGGTTTCGGGCCAAGAGGCGGGCCGCGCAGGCGCAAGCAGGCCCCACCCCAAGAGCATCCCTCCGGGCAACGTGCCCCCCCCTTGAGATATCAGGCCAGGTCCACAGGGTCCCTGGGCTGGTGTCAGAGTTAACGGAGGCCCTCCCTGCCACCCAGAGGACCGCGCGTTTTCCCGTGGACCACACTGCTTGCAGCTCTCCCACCCCCGCAGAGGCAGAGTGCCAGGAAAGAACTAGGGACCTGGTGCCTGGAAGAGGGGCCGGCCACGGTTCCGCGCCAGGTGGAGCGGTTCCGGGCGGGCGGGCGGGACCCTCGACCAAGGACCGGTTCTCCCTTGGGGCGTCTGGCCTGTGCCCGCCTGGGAGGCTAAGAGCCTTGCTTCGCCTGCAAAGCCCCCACCCTGCCACAAGGCGGCACACTTGGACCCAGCCGCTTCAACCCTCCAGTCTCTGCGGAACCACCCAAAAATGGAGTGTGACCGCTGCGACCTCAGTCCCCCAGAGCTCGAACCCCCACCTCTGTGAGGGAATCGGCGACCTCCTGTCCTTGGCGTCCCCAAAAGGCATTCACCTGCGGTGAACCTGGGCCTCGGGCAAGCACGGTCAGGCCCCATGGTAGGAGCCCGGGGAGGCAATGGAGGCCTCTGCGGCCAGGCCTCGGACTCTCCCCGGGGCTCTCTCGGGTCCCAGGCGCCCTCTCTCGCCCAGGGAGTGCCCACGCCGTCCCCTGACCCCCGCAGGACGCCTGCATCCCGCCATAAGCGGCCCACCTCGTCCATGGAGCTGGGACACATGGGGCCGGGGTGCGAGCAACTGGCCTACGTGGCTGCAAACCCGCAGACCCCTCCGTCCCGTCCCCACCACTGCGAAGATCCCCCTGTTCTTCCATCCGTAAAGGGGTCCCCCTTTACGGATGGAAGAACAGGGGGGAGGCCCCCAGGAGATGGCTTTTGTCCGAGCCGCGGCTGGGTGGTTTCGGGCCAAGAGGCGGGGCCGCGCAGGCGCAAGCAGGCCCCACCACAAGAGCATCCCTCCGGGCAACGTGCCCCCCCCCTTGAGATATCAGGCCAGGTCCACAGGGTCCCTGGGCTGGTGTCAGAGTTAACGGAGGCCCTCCCTGCCACCAGGAGGACCGCGCGTTTTCCCGTGGACCACACTTGCCAGCCCGTCTCCCACCCCGCCAGAGGCAGAGTGCCAGGGAAGAGCTAGGGACCGGGGCCGGGAAGAGGGGCCGGCCACGGTTCCGGGCCACGTGGTGCGGGCCCGGGCGGGCGGGAACCACGCCCAGGGACCGGGTCTCCCTGGGGGTCTCGGGCCTGAGACCTGCCTGGGGGGCTAAGAGTCTCTCTTGGCTCAAACGGCCCCACCTGCCCCGAGACGGAAAACTTGGATCGAGACGCTTCTACTCTCTAAAGTCTGGGCTGAACTTTGCGAGAAGGGACTGTGTGCGCTGCGACCTGGGTCCCACAGAGCTCGAACCCCCCCTGCCCGTGAAGGGATCCGCGGCCTGTGGTCCCTGGTGTCCGCAAAAGGCATTCACCTGCGGAGAACCTGGGCCCAGGTGAGCGGGACCAGGCCCCACGGCAGGAGCCTGGGGAGGCCACTGGAGCCACGGGGGCCAGGGCTGGGCATTTTCCCGGGTGCTCTCTCAGGTCCCAGGCGCCCTCTCTCGCCCGGGGAGTGCCCACGCCGTCCCCTGACCCCCGCAGGACGCCTGCATCCCGCCATAAGCGGCCCACCTCGTCCATGGAGCTGGGACACATGGGGCCGGGGTGCGAGCAACTGGCCTACGTGGCTGCAAACCCGCAGACCCCTCCGTCCCGTCCCCACCACTGCGAAGATCCCCCTGTTCTTCCATCCGTAAAGGGGTCCCCCTTTACGGATGGAAGAACAGGGGGGAGGCCCCCAGGAGATGGCTTTTGTCCGAGCCGCGGCTGGGTGGTTTCGGGCCAAGAGGCGGGGCCGCGCAGGCGCAAGCAGGCCCCACCCCAAGAGCATCCCTCCGGGCAACGTGCCCCCCCCTTGAGATATCAGGCCAGGTCCACAGGGTCCCTGGGCTGGTGTCAGAGTTAACGGAGGCCCTCCCTGCCACCCAGAGGACCGCGCGTTTTCCCGTGGACCACACTTCCCAGCAGCTCTCCCACCCCCGCAGAGGCAGAGTGCCAGGAAAGAACTAGGGACCTGGTGCCTGGAAGAGGGGCCGGCCACGGTTCCGCGCCAGGTGGAGCGGTTCCGGGCGGGCGGGCGGGACCCTCGACCAAGGACCGGTTCTCCCTTGGGGCGTCTGGCCTGTGCCCCGCCTGGGAGGCTAAGAGCCTTGCTTCGCCTGCAAAGCCCCCACCCTGCCACAAGGCGGCACACTTGGACCCAGCCGCTTCAACCCTCCAGTCTCTGCGGAACCACCCAAAAATGGAGTGTGACCGCTGCGACCTCAGTCCCCCAGAGCTCGAACCCCCACCTCTGTGAGGGAATCGGCGACCTCCTGTCCTTGGCGTCCGCAAAAGGCATTCACCTGCGGTGAACCTGGGCCTCGGGCGAGCACGGTCAGGCCCCATGGTAGGAGCCCGGGGAGGCAATGGAGGCCTCTGCGGCCAGGCCTCGGACTCTCCCCGGGGCTCTCTCGGGTCCCAGGCGCCCTCTCTCGCCCGGGGAGTGCCCACGCCGTCCCCTGACCCACGCAGGACGCCTGCATCCCGCCATAAGCGGCCCACCTCGTCCATGGAGCTGGGACACATGGGGCCGGGGTGCGAGCAACTGGCCTACGTGGCTGCAAACCCGCAGACCCCTCCGTCCCGTCCCCACCACTGCGAAGATCCCCCTGTTCTTCCATCCGTAAAGGGGTCCCCCTTTACGGATGGAAGAACAGGGGGGAGGCGCCCAGGAGATGGCTTTTGTCCGAGCCGCGGCTGGGTGGTTTCGGGCCAAGAGGCGGGGCCGTGCAGGCGCAAGCAGGCCCCACCCCAAGAGCATCCCTCCGGGCAACGTGCCCCCCCCTTGAGATATCAGGCCAGGTCCACAGGGTCCCTGGGCTGGTGTCAGAGTTAACGGAGGCCCTCCCTGCCACCCAGAGGACCGCGCGTTTTCCCGTGGACCACACTTGCCAGCCCGTCTCCCACCCCGCCAGAGGCAGAGTGCCAGGGAAGAACTAGGGACCTGGTGCCTGGAAGAGGGGCCGGCCAAGGTTCCGCGCCAGGTGGAGCGGTTCCGGGCGGGCGGGCGGGACCCTGGACCAAGGACCGGTTCTCCCTTGGGGCGTCTGGCCTGTGCCCCGCCTGGGAGGCTAAGAGCCTTGCTTCGCCTGCAAAGCCCCCACCCTGCCACAAGGCGGCACACTTGGACCCAGCCGCTTCAACCCTCCAGTCTCTGCGGAGCCACCCAAAAATGGAGTGTGACCGCTGCGACCTCAGACCCCCAGAGCTCGAACCCCCACCTCTGTGAGGGAATCGGCGACCTCCTGTCCTTGGCGTCCGCAAAAGGCATTCACCTGCGGTGAACCTGGGCCTCGGGCGAGCACGGTCAGGCCCCATGGTAGGAGCCCGGGGAGGCAATGGAGGCCTCTGCGGCCAGGCCTCGGACTCTCCCCGGGGCTCTCTCGGGTCCCAGGCGCCCTCTCTCGCCGGGAAGTGCCCACGCCGTCCCCTGACCCCCGCAGGACGCCTGCATCCCGCCATAAGCGGCCCACCTCGTCCATGGAGCTGGGACACATGGGGCCGGGGTGCGAGCAACTGGCCTACGTGGCTGCAAACCCGCAGACCCCTCCGTCCCGTCCCCACCACTGCGAAGATCCCCCTGTTCTTCCATCCGTAAAGGGGTCCCCCTTTACGGATGGAAGAACAGGGGGGAGGCGCCCAGGAGATGGCTTTTGTCCGAGCCGCGGCTGGGTGGTTTCGGGCCAAGAGGCGGGGCCGCGCAGGCGCAAGCAGGCCCCACCCCAAGAGCATCCCTCCGGGCAACGTGCCCCCCCCTTGAGATATCAGGCCAGGTCCACAGGGTCCCTGGCCTGGTGTCAGAGTTAACGGAGGCCCTCCCTGCCACCCAGAGGACCGCGCGTTTTCCCGTGGACCACACTTGCCAGCCCGTCTCCCACCCCGCCAGAGGCAGAGTGCCAGGGAAGAGCTAGGGACCGGGGCCGGGAAGAGGGGCCGGCCACGGTTCCGGGCCACGTGGTGCGGGCCCGGGCGGGCGGGAACCACGCCCAGGGACCGGGTCTCCCTGGGGGTCTCGGGCCTGAGACCTGCCTGGGGGGCTAAGAGTCTCTCTTGGCTCAAACGGCCCCACCTGCCCCGAGGCGGAAAACTTGGATCGAGACGCTTCTACTCTCTAAAGTCTGGGCTGAACTTTGCGAGAAGGGACTGTGTGCGCTGCGACCTGGGTCCCACAGAGCTCGAACCCCCCCTGCCCGTGAAGGGATCCGCGGCCTGTGGTCCCTGGTGTCCGCAAAAGGCATTCACCTGCGGAGAACCTGGGCCCAGGTGAGCGGGACCAGGCCCCACGGCAGGAGCCTGGGGAGGCCACTGGAGCCACGGGGGCCAGGGCTGGGCATTTTCCCGGGTGCTCTCTCAGGTCCCAGGCGCCCTCTCTCGCCCGGGGAGTGCCCACGCCGTCCCCTGACCCCCGCAGGACGCCTGCATCCCGCCATAAGCGGCCCACCTCGTCCATGGAGCTGGGACACATGGGGCCGGGGTGCGAGCAACTGGCCTACGTGGCTGCAAACCCGCAGACCCCTCCGTCCCGTCCCCACCACTGCGAAGATCCCCCTGTTCTTCCATCCGTAAAGGGGTCCCCCTTTACGGATGGAAGAACAGGGGGGAGGCCCCCAGGAGATGGCTTTTGTCCGAGCCGCGGCTGAGTGGTTTCGGGCCAAGAGGCAGGGCCGCGCAGGCGCAAGCAGGCCCCACCCCAAGAGCATCCCTCCGGGCAACGTGCCCCCCCCTTGAGATATCAGGCCAGGTCCACAGGGTCCCTGGGCTGGTGTCAGAGTTAACGGAGGCCCTCCCTGCCACCCAGAGGACCGCGCGTTTTCCCGTGGACCACACTTCCCAGCAGCTCTCCCACCCCCGCAGAGGCAGAGTGCCAGGAAAGAACTAGGGACCTGGTGCCTGGAAGAGGGGCCGGCCACGGTTCCGCGCCAGGTGGAGCGGTTCCGGGCGGGCGGGCGGGACCCTCGACCAAGGACCGGTTCTCCCTTGGGGCGTCTGGCCTGTGCCCCGCCTGGGAGGCTAAGAGCCTTGCTTCGCCTGCAAAGCCCCCACCCTGCCACAAGGCGGCACACTTGGACCCAGCCGCTTCAACCCTCCAGTCTCTGCGGAACCACCCAAAAATGGAGTGTGACCGCTGCGACCTCAGTCCCCCAGAGCTCGAACCCCCACCTCTGTGAGGGAATCGGCGACCTCCTGTCCTTGGCGTCCGCAAAAGGCATTCACCTGCGGTGAACCTGGGCCTCGGGCGAGCACGGTCAGGCCCCATGGTAGGAGCCCGGGGAGGCAATGGAGGCCTCTGCGGCCAGGCCTCGGACTCTCCCCGGGGCTCTCTCGGGTCCCAGGCGCCCTCTCTCGCCCGGGGAGTGCCCACGCCGTCCCCTGACCCCCGCAGGACGCCTGCATCCCGCCATAAGCGGCCCACCTCGTCCATGGAGCTGGGACACATGGGGCCGGGGTGCGAGCAACTGGCCTACGTGGCTGCAAACCCGCAGACCCCTCCGTCCCGTCCCCACCACTGCGAAGATCCCCCTGTTCTTCCATCCGTAAAGGGGTCCCCCTTTACGGATGGAAGAACAGGGGGGAGGCGCCCAGGAGATGGCTTTTGTCCGAGCCGCGGCTGGGTGGTTTCGGGCCAAGAGGCGGGGCCGCGCAGGCGCAAGCAGGCCCCACCCCAAGAGCATCCCTCCGGGCAACGTGCCCCCCCCTTGAGATATCAGGCCAGGTCCACAGGGTCCCTGGGCTGGTGTCAGAGTTAACGGAGGCCCTCCCTGCCACCCAGAGGACCGCGCGTTTTCCCGTGGACCACACTTGCCAGCCCGTCTCCCACCCCGCCAGAGGCAGAGTGCCAGGGAAGAACTAGGGACCTGGTGCCTGGAAGAGGGGCCGGCCAAGGTTCCGCGCCAGGTGGAGCGGTTCCGGGCGGGCGGGCGGGACCCTGGACCAAGGACCGGTTCTCCCTTGGGGCGTCTGGCCTGTGCTCCGCCTGGGAGGCTAAGAGCCTTGCTTCGCCTGCAAAGCCCCCACCCTGCCACAAGGCGGCACACATGGACCCAGCCGCTTCAACCCTCCAGTCTCTGTGGAACCACCCAAAAATGGAGTGTGACCGCTGCGACCTCAGTCCCCCAGAGCTCGAACCTCCACCTCTGTGAGGGAATCGGCGACCTCCTGTCCTTGGCGTCCGCAAAAGGCATTCACCTGAGGTGAACCTGGGCCTCGGGCGAGCACGGTCAGGCCCCATGGTAGGAGCCCGGGGAGGCAATGGAGGCCTCTGCGGCCAGGCCTCGGACTCTCCCCGGGGCTCTCTCGGGTCCCAGGCGCCCCCTCTCGCCCAGGGAGTGCCCACGCCTTCCCCTGAACCCCGCAGGACGCCTGCATCCCGCCATAAGCGGCCCACCTCGTCCATGGAGCTGGGACACATGGGGCCGGGGTGCGAGCAACTGGCCTACGTGGCTGCAAACCCGCAGACCCCTCCGTCCCGTCCCCACCACTGCGAAGATCCCCCTGTTCTTCCATCCGTAAAGGGGTCCCCCTTTACGGATGGAAGAACAGGGGGGAGGCCCCCAGGAGATGGCTTTTGTCCGAGCCGCGGCTGGGTGGTTTCGGGCCAAGAGGCGGGGCCGCGCAGGCGCAAGCAGGCCCCACCCCAAGAGCATCCCTCCGGGCAACGTGCCCCCCCCTTGAGATATCAGGCCAGGTCCACAGGGTCCCTGGCCTGGTGTCAGAGTTAACGGAGGCCCTCCCTGCCACCCAGAGGACCGCGCGTTTTCCCGTGGACCACACTTGCCAGCCCGTCTCCCACCCCGCCAGAGGCAGAGTGCCAGGGAAGAGCTAGGGACCGGGGCCGAGAAGAGGGGCCGGCCACGGTTCCGGGCCACGTGGTGCGGGCCCGGGCGGGCGGGAACCACGCCCAGGGACCGGGTCTCCCTGGGGGTCTCGGGCCTGAGACCTGCCTGGGGGGCTAAGAGTCTCTCTTGGCTCAAACGGCCCCACCTGCCCCGAGGCGGAAAACTTGGATCGAGACGCTTCTACTCTCTAAAGTCTGGGCTGAACTTTGCGAGAAGGGACTGTGTGCGCTGCGACCTGGGTCCCACAGAGCTCGAACCCCCCCTGCCCGTGAAGGGATCCGCGGCCTGTGGTCCCTGGTGTCCGCAAAAGGCATTCACCTGCGGAGAACCTGGGCCCAGGTGAGCGGGACCAGGCCCCACGGCAGGAGCCTGGGGAGGCCACTGGAGCCACGGGGGCCAGGGCTGGGCATTTTCCCGGGTGCTCTCTCGGGTCCCAGGCGCCCTCTCTCGCCCGGGGAGTGCCCACGCCGTCCCCTGACCCCCGCAGGACGCCTGCATCCCGCCATAAGCGGCCCACCTCGTCCATGGAGCTGGGACACATGGGGCCGGGGTGCGAGCAACTGGCCTACGTGGCTGCAAACCCGCAGACCCCTCCGTCCCGTCCCCACCACTGCGAAGATCCCCCTGTTCTTCCATCCGTAAAGGGGTCCCCCTTTACGGATGGAAGAACAGGGGGGAGGCCCCCAGGAGATGGCTTTTGTCCGAGCCGCGGCTGGGTGGTTTCGGGCCAAGAGGCGGGGCCGCGCAGGCGCAAGCAGGCCCCACCCCAAGAGCATCCCTCCGGGCAACGTGCCCCCCCCTTGAGATATCAGGCCAGGTCCACAGGGTCCCTGGGCTGGTGTCAGAGTTAACGGAGGCCCTCCCTGCCACCCAGAGGACCGCGCGTTTTCCCGTGGACCACACTTCCCAGCAGCTCTCCCACCCCCGCAGAGGCAGAGTGCCAGGAAAGAACTAGGGACCTGGTGCCTGGAAGAGGGGCCGGCCACGGTTCCGCGCCAGGTGGAGCGGTTCCGGGCGGGCGGGCGGGACCCTCGACCAAGGACCGGTTCTCCCTTGGGGCGTCTGGCCTGTGCCCCGCCTGGGAGGCTAAGAGCCTTGCTTCGCCTGCAAAGCCCCCACCCTGCCACAAGGCGGCACACTTGGACCCAGCCGCTTCAACCCTCCAGTCTCTGCGGAACCACCCAAAAATGGAGTGTGACCGCTGCGACCTCAGTCCCCCAGAGCTCGAACCCCCACCTCTGTGAGGGAATCGGCGAACTCCTGTCCTTGGCGTCCGCAAAAGGCATTCACCTGCGGTGAACCTGGGCCTCGGGCGAGCACGGTCAGGCCTCATGGTAGGAGCCCGGGGAGGCAATGGAGGCCTCTGCGGCCAGGCCTCGGACTCTCCCCGGGGCTCTCTCGGGTCCCAGGCGCCCTCTCTCGCCCGGGGAGTGCCCACGCCGTCCCCTGACCCCCGCAGGACGCCTGCATCCCGCCATAAGCGGCCCACCTCGTCCATGGAGCTGGGACACATGGGGCCGGGGTGCGAGCAACTGGCCTACGTGGCTGCAAACCCGCAGACCCCTCCGTCCCGTCCCCACCACTGCGAAGATCCCCCTGTTCTTCCATCCGTAAAGGGGTCCCCCTTTACGGATGGAAGAACAGGGGGGAGGCCCCCAGGAGATGGCTTTTGTCCGAGCCGCGGCTGGGTGGTTTCGGGCCAAGAGGCGGGGCCGCGCAGGCGCAAGCAGGCCCCACCCCAAGAGCATCCCTCCGGGCAACGTGCCCCCCCCTTGAGATATCAGGCCAGGTCCACAGGGTCCCTGGGCTGGTGTCAGAGTTAACGGAGGCCCTCCCTGCCACCCAGAGGACCGCGCGTTTTCCCGTGGACCACACTTGCCAGCCCGTCTCCCACCCCGCCAGAGGCAGAGTGCCAGGGAAGAACTAGGGACCTGGTGCCTGGAAGAGGGGCCGGCCAAGGTTCCGCGCCAGGTGGAGCGGTTCCGGGCGGGCGGGCGGGACCCTGGACCAAGGACCGGTTCTCCCTTGGGGCGTCTGGCCTGTGCTCCGCCTGGGAGGCTAAGAGCCTTGCTTCGCCTGCAAAGCCCCCACCCTGCCACAAGGCGGCACACTTGGACCCAGCCGCTTCAACCCTCCAGTCTCTGCGGAACCACCCAAAAATGGAGTGTGACCGCTGCGACCTCAGTCCCCCAGAGCTCGAACCTCCACCTCTGTGAGGGAATCGGCGACCTCCTGTCCTTGGCGTCCGCAAAAGGCATTCACCTGAGGTGAACCTGGGCCTCGGGCGAGCACGGTCAGGCCCCATGGTAGGAGCCCGGGGAGGCAATGGAGGCCTCTGCGGCCAGGCCTCGGACTCTCCCCGGGGCTCTCTCGGGTCCCAGGCGCCCTCTCTCGCCCGGGGAGTGCCCACGCCTTCCCCTGACCCCCGCAGGACGCCTGCATCCCGCCATAAGCGGCCCACCTCGTCCATGGAGCTGGGACACATGGGGCCGGGGTGCGAGCAACTGGCCTACGTGGCTGCAAACCCGCAGACCCCTCCGTCCCGTCCCCACCACTGCTAAGATCCCCCTGTTCTTCCATCCGTAAAGGGGTCCCCCTTTACGGATGGAAGAACAGGGCGGAGGCCCCCAGGAGATGGCTTTTGTCCGAGCCGCGGCTGGGTGGTTTCGGGCCAAGAGGCGGGGCCGCGCAGGCGCAAGCAGGCCCCACCCCAAGAGCATCCCTCCGGGCAACGTGCCCCCCCCTTGAGATATCAGGCCAGGTCCACAGGGTCCCTGGGCTGGTGTCAGAGTTAACGGAGGCCCTCCCTGCCACCCAGAGGACCGCGCGTTTTCCCGTGGACCACACTTCCCAGCTGCTCTCCCACCCCCGCAGAGGCAGAGTGCCAGGAAAGAACTAGGGACCTGGTGCCTGGAAGAGGGGCCGGCCACGGTTCCGCGCCAGGTGGAGCGGTTCCGGGCGGGCGGGCGGGACCCTCGACCAAGGACCGGTTCTCCCTTGGGGCGTCTGGCCTGTGCCCCGCCTGGGAGGCTAAGAGCCTTGCTTCGCCTGCAAAGCCCCCACCCTGCCACAAGGCGGCACACTTGGACCCAGCCGCTTCAACCCTCCAGTCTCTGCGGAACCACCCAAAAATGGAGTGTGACCGCTGCGACCTCAGTCCCCCAGAGCTCGAACCCCCACCTCTGTGAGGGAATCGGCGACCTCCTGTCCTTGGCGTCCGCAAAAGGCATTCACCTGCGGTGAACCTGGGCCTCGGGCGAGCACGGTCAGGCCCCATGGTAGGAGCCCGGGGAGGCAATGGAGGCCTCTGCGGCCAGGCCTCGGACTCTCCCCGTGGCTCTCTCGGGTCCCAGGCGCCCTCTCTCGCCCGGGGAGTGCCCACGCCGTCCCCTGACCCCCGCAGGACGCCTGCATCCCGCCATAAGAGGCCCACCTCGTCCATGGAGCTGGGACACATGGGGCCGGGGTGCGAGCAACTGGCCTACGTGGCTGCAAACCCGCAGACCCCTCCGTCCCGTCCCCACCACTGCGAAGATCCCCCTGTTCTTCCATCCGTAAAGGGGTCCCCCTTTACGGATGGAAGAACAGGGGGGAGGCCCCCAGGAGATGGCTTTTGTCCGAGCCGCGGCTGGGTGGTTTCGGGCCAAGAGGCGGGCCGCGCAGGCGCAAGCAGGCCCCACCCCAAGAGCATCCCTCCGGGCAACGTGCCCCCCCCTTGAGATATCAGGCCAGGTCCACAGGGTCCCTGGGCTGGTGTCAGAGTTAACGGAGGCCCTCCCTGCCACCCAGAGGACCGCGCGTTTTCCCGTGGACCACACTGCTTGCAGCTCTCCCACCCCCGCAGAGGCAGAGTGCCAGGAAAGAACTAGGGACCTGGTGCCTGGAAGAGGGGCCGGCCACGGTTCCGCGCCAGGTGGAGCGGTTCCGGGCGGGCGGGCGGGACCCTCGACCAAGGACCGGTTCTCCCTTGGGGCGTCTGGCCTGTGCCCGCCTGGGAGGCTAAGAGCCTTGCTTCGCCTGCAAAGCCCCCACCCTGCCACAAGGCGGCACACTTGGACCCAGCCGCTTCAACCCTCCAGTCTCTGCGGAACCACCCAAAAATGGAGTGTGACCGCTGCGACCTCAGTCCCCCAGAGCTCGAACCCCCACCTCTGTGAGGGAATCGGCGACCTCCTGTCCTTGGCGTCCCCAAAAGGCATTCACCTGCGGTGAACCTGGGCCTCGGGCAAGCACGGTCAGGCCCCATGGTAGGAGCCCGGGGAGGCAATGGAGGCCTCTGCGGCCAGGCCTCGGACTCTCCCCGGGGCTCTCTCGGGTCCCAGGCGCCCTCTCTCGCCCAGGGAGTGCCCACGCCGTCCCCTGACCCCCGCAGGACGCCTGCATCCCGCCATAAGCGGCCCACCTCGTCCATGGAGCTGGGACACATGGGGCCGGGGTGCGAGCAACTGGCCTACGTGGCTGCAAACCCGCAGACCCCTCCGTCCCGTCCCCACCACTGCGAAGATCCCCCTGTTCTTCCATCCGTAAAGGGGTCCCCCTTTACGGATGGAAGAACAGGGGGGAGGCCCCCAGGAGATGGCTTTTGTCCGAGCCGCGGCTGGGTGGTTTCGGGCCAAGAGGCGGGGCCGCGCAGGCGCAAGCAGGCCCCACCCCACGAGCATCCCTCCGGGCAACGTGCCCCCCCCCTTGAGATATCAGGCCAGGTCCACAGGGTCCCTGGGCTGGTGTCAGAGTTAACGGAGGCCCTCCCTGCCACCCAGAGGACCGCGCGTTTTCCCGTGGACCACACTTGCCAGCCCGTCTCCCACCCCGCCAGAGGCAGAGTGACAGGGAAGAGCTAGGGACCGGGGCCGGGAAGAGGGGCCGGCCACGGTTCCGGGCCACGTGGTGCGGGCCCGGGCGGGCGGGAACCACGCCCAGGGACCGGGTCTCCCTGGGGGTCTCGGGCCTGAGACCTGCCTGGGGGGCTAAGAGTCTCTCTTGGCTCAAACGGCCCCACCTGCCCCGAGGCGGAAAACTTGGATCGAGACGCTTCTACTCTCTAAAGTCTGGGCTGAACTTTGCGAGAAGGGACTGTGTGCGCTGCGACCTGGGTCCCACAGAGCTCGAACCCCCCCTGCCCGTGAAGGGATCCGCGGCCTGTGGTCCCTGGTGTCCGCAAAAGGCATTCACCTGCGGAGAACCTGGGCCCAGGTGAGCGGGACCAGGCCCCACGGCAGGAGCCTGGGGAGGCCACTGGAGCCACGGGGGCCAGGGCTGGGCATTTTCCCGGGTGCTCTCTCGGGTCCCAGGCGCCCTCTCTCGCCCGGGGAGTGCCCACGCCGTCCCCTGACCCCCGCAGGACGCCTGCATCCCGCCATAAGCGGCCCACCTCGTCCATGGAGCTGGGACACATGGGGCCGGGGTGCGAGCAACTGGCCTACGTGGCTGCAAACCCGCAGACCCCTCCGTCCCGTCCCCACCACTGCGAAGATCCCCCTGTTCTTCCATCCGTAAAGGGGTCCCCCTTTACGGATGGAAGAACAGGGGGGAGGCCCCCAGGAGATGGCTTTTGTCCGAGCCGCGGCTGGGTGGTTTCGGGCCAAGAGGCGGGGCCGCGCAGGCGCAAGCAGGCCCCACCCCAAGAGCATCCCTCCGGGCAACGTGCCCCCCCCTTGAGATATCAGGCCAGGTCCACAGGGTCCCTGGGCTGGTGTCAGAGTTAACGGAGGCCCTCCCTGCCACCCAGAGGACCGCGCGTTTTCCCGTGGACCACACTGCCCAGCAGCTCTCCCACCCCCGCAGAGGCAGAGTGCCAGGAAAGAACTAGGGACCTGGTGCCTGGAAGAGGGGCCGGCCACGGTTCCGCGCCAGGTGGAGCGGTTCCGGGCGGGCGGGCGGGACCCTCGACCAAGGACCGGTTCTCCCTTGGGGCGTCTGGCCTGTGCCCCGCCTGGGAGGCTAAGAGCCTTGCTTCGCCTGCAAAGCCCCCACCCTGCCACAAGGCGGCACACTTGGACCCAGCCGCTTCAACCCTCCAGTCTCTGCGGAACCACCCAAAAATGGAGTGTGACCGCTGCGACCTCAGTCCCCCAGAGCTCGAACCCCCACCTCTGTGAGGGAATCGGCGACCTCCTGTCCTTGGCGTCCGCAAAAGGCATTCACCTGCGGTGAACCTGGGCCTCGGGCGAGCACGGTCAGGCCCCATGGTAGGAGCCCGGGGAGGCAATGGAGGCCTCTGCGGCCAGGCCTCGGACTCTCCCCGGGGCTCTCTCGGGTCCCAGGCGCCCTCTCTCGCCCGGGGAGTGCCCACGCCGTCCCCTGACCCCCGCAGGACGCCTGCATCCCGCCATAAGCGGCCCACCTCGTCCGTGGAGCTGGGACACATGGGGCCGGGGTGCGAGCAACTGGCCTACGTGGCTGCAAACCCGCAGACCCCTCCGTCCCGTCCCCACCACTGCGAAGATCCCCCTGTTCTTCCATCCGTAAAGGGGTCCCCCTTTACGGATGGAAGAACAGGGGGGAGGCGCCCAGGAGATGGCTTTTGTCCGAGCCGCGGCTGGGTGGTTTCGGGCCAAGAGGCGGGGCCGCGCAGGCGCAAGCAGGCCCCACCCCAAGAGCATCCCTCCGGGCAACGTGCCCCCCCCTTGAGATATCAGGCCAGGTCCACAGGGTCCCTGGGCTGGTGTCAGAGTTAACGGAGGCCCTCCCTGCCACCCAGAGGACCGCGCGTTTTCCCGTGGACCACACTTGCCAGCCGGTCTCCCACCCCGCCAGAGGCAGAGTGCCAGGGAAGAACTAGGGACCTGGTGCCTGGAAGAGGGGCCGGCCAAGGTTCCGCGCCAGGTGGAGCGGTTCCGGGCGGGCGGGCGGGACCCTGGACCAAGGACCGGTTCTCCCTTGGGGCGTCTGGCCTGTGCTCCGCCTGGGAGGCTAAGAGCCTTGCTTCGCCTGCAAAGCCCCCACCCTGCCACAAGGCGGCACACTTGGACCCAGCCGCTTCAACCCTCCAGTCTCTGCGGAACCACCCAAAAATGGAGTGTGACCGCTGCGACCTCAGTCCCCCAGAGCTCGAACCTCCACCTCTGTGAGGGAATCGGCGACCTCCTGTCCTTGGCGTCCGCAAAAGGCATTCACCTGAGGTGAACCTGGGCCTCGGGCGAGCACGGTCAGGCCCCATGGTAGGAGCCCGGGGAGGCAATGGAGGCCTCTGCGGCCAGGCCTCGGACTCTCCCCGGGGCTCTCTCGGGTCCCAGGCGCCCTCTCTCGCCCAGGGAGTGCCCACGCCTTCCCCTGACCCCCGCAGGACGCCTGCATCCCGCCATAAGCGGCCCACCTCGTCCATGGAGCTGGGACACATGGGGCCGGGGTGCGAGCAACTGGCCTACGTGGCTGCAAACCCGCAGACCCCTCCGTCCCGTCCCCACCACTGCGAAGATCCCCCTGTTCTTCCATCCGTAAAGGGGTCCCCCTTTACGGATGGAAGAACAGGGCGGAGGCCCCCAGGAGATGGCTTTTGTCCGAGCCGCGGCTGGGTGGTTTCGGGCCAAGAGGCGGGGCCGCGCAGGCGCAAGCAGGCCCCACCCCAAGAGCATCCCTCCGGGCAACGTGCCCCCCCCTTGAGATATCAGGCCAGGTCTACAGGGTCCCTGGGCTGGTGTCAGAGTTAACGGAGGCCCTCCCTGCCACCCAGAGGACCGCGCGTTTTCCCGTGGACCACACTTCCCAGCTGCTCTCCCACCCCCGCAGAGGCAGAGTGCCAGGAAAGAACTAGGGACCTGGTGCCTGGAAGAGGGGCCGGCCAAGGTTCCGCGCCAGGTGGAGCGGTTCCGGGCGGGCGGGCGGGACCCTCGACCAAGGACCGGTTCTCCCTTGGGGCGTCTGGCCTGTGCCCCGCCTGGGAGGCTAAGAGCCTTGCTTCGCCTGCAAAGCCCCCACCCTGCCACAAGGCGGCACACTTGGACCCAGCCGCTTCAACCCTCCAGTCTCTGCGGAACCACCCAAAAATGGAGTGTGACCGCTGCGACCTCAGTCCCCCAGAGCTCGAACCCCCACCTCTGTGAGGGAATCGGCGACCTCCTGTCCTTGGCGTCCGCAAAAGGCATTCACCTGCGGTGAACCTGGGCCTCGGGCGAGCACGGTCAGGCCCCATGGTAGGAGCCCGGGGAGGCAATGGAGGCCTCTGCGGCCAGGCCTCGGACTCTCCCCGGGGCTCTCTCGGGTCCCAGGCGCCCTCTCTCGCCCGGGGAGTGCCCACGCCGTCCCCTGACCCCCGCAGGACGCCTGCATCCCGCCATAAGAGGCCCACCTCGTCCATGGAGCTGGGACACATGGGGCCGGGGTGCGAGCAACTGGCCTACGTGGCTGCAAACCCGCAGACCCCTCCGTCCCGTCCCCACCACTGCGAAGATCCCCCTGTTCTTCCATCCGTAAAGGGGTCCCCCTTTACGGATGGAAGAACAGGGGGGAGGCCCCCAGGAGATGGCTTTTGTCCGAGCCGCGGCTGGGTGGTTTCGGGCCAAGAGGCGGGCCGCGCAGGCGCAAGCAGGCCCCACCCCAAGAGCATCCCTCCGGGCAACGTGCCCCCCCCTTGAGATATCAGGCCAGGTCCACAGGGTCCCTGGGCTGGTGTCAGAGTTAACGGAGGCCCTCCCTGCCACCCAGAGGACCGCGCGTTTTCCCGTGGACCACACTGCCCAGCAGCTCTCCCACCCCCGCAGAGGCAGAGTGCCAGGAAAGAACTAGGGACCTGGTGCCTGGAAGAGGGGCCGGCCACGGTTCCGCGCCAGGTGGAGCGGTTCCGGGCGGGCGGGCGGGACCCTCGACCAAGGACCGGTCCTCCCTTGGGGCGTCTGGCCTGTGCCCGCCTGGGAGGCTAAGAGCCTTGCTTCGCCTGCAAAGCCCCCACCCTGCCACAAGGCGGCACACTTGGACCCAGCCGCTTCAACCCTCCAGTCTCTGCGGAACCACCCAAAAATGGAGTGTGACCGCTGCGACTTCAGTCCCCCAGAGCTCGAACCCCCACCTCTGTGAGGGAATCGGCGACCTCCTGTCCTTGGCGTCCCCAAAAGGCATTCACCTGCGGTGAACCTGGGCCTCGGGCAAGCACGGTCAGGCCCCATGGTAGGAGCCCGGGGAGGCAATGGAGGCCTCTGCGGCCAGGCCTCGGACTCTCCCCGGGGCTCTCTCGGGTCCCAGGCGCCCTCTCTCGCCCAGGGAGTGCCCACGCCGTCCCCTGACCCCCGCAGGACGCCTGCATCCCGCCATAAGCGGCCCACCTCGTCCATGGAGCTGGGACACATGGGGCCGGGGTGCGAGCAACTGGCCTACGTGGCTGCAAACCCGCAGACCCCTCCGTCCCGTCCCCACCACTGCGAAGATCCCCCTGTTCTTCCATCCGTAAAGGGGTCCCCCTTTACGGATGGAAGAACAGGGGGGAGGCCCCCAGGAGATGGCTTTTGTCCGAGCCGCGGCTGGGTGGTTTCGGGCCAAGAGGCGGGGCCGCGCAGGCGCAAGCAGGCCCCACCCCAAGAGCATCCCTCCGGGCAACGTGCCCCCCCCTTGAGATATCAGGCCAGGTCCACAGGGTCCCTGGGCTGGTGTCAGAGTTAACGGAGGCCCTCCCTGCCACCCAGAGGACCGCGCGTTTTCCCGTGGACCACACTTGCCAGCCCGTCTCCCACCCCGCCAGAGGCAGAGTGCCAGGGAAGAGCTAGGGACCGGGGCCGGGAAGAGGGGCCGGCCACGGTTCCGGGCCACGTGGTGCGGGCCCGGGCGGGCGGGAACCACGCCCAGGGACCGGGTCTCCCTGGGGGTCTCGGGCCTGAGACCTGCCTGGGGGGCTAAGAGTCTCTCTTGGCTCAAACGGCCCCACCTGCCCCGAGGCGGAAAACTTGGATCGAGACGCTTCTACTCTCTAAAGTCTGGGCTGAACTTTGCGAGAAGGGACTGTGTGCGCTGCGACCTGGGTCCCACAGAGCTCGAACCCCCCCTGCCCGTGAAGGGATCCGCGGCCTGTGGTCCCTGGTGTCCGCAAAAGGCATTCACCTGCGGAGAACCTGGGCCCAGGTGAGCGGGACCAGGCCCCACGGCAGGAGCCTGGGGAGGCCACTGGAGCCACGGGGGCCAGGGCTGGGCATTTTCCCGGGTGCTCTCTCGGGTCCCAGGCGCCCTCTCTCGCCCGGGGAGTGCCCACGCCGTCCCCTGACCCCCGCAGGACGCCTGCATCCCGCCATAAGCGGCCCACCTCGTCCATGGAGCTGGGACACATGGGGCCGGGGTGCGAGCAACTGGCCTACGTGGCTGCAAACCCGCAGACCCCTCCGTCCCGTCCCCACCACTGCGAAGATCCCCCTGTTCTTCCATCCGTAAAGGGGTCCCCCTTTACGGATGGAAGAACAGGGGGGAGGCCCCCAGGAGATGGCTTTTGTCCGAGCCGCGGCTGGGTGGTTTCGGGCCAAGAGGCGGGGCCGCGCAGGCGCAAGCAGGCCCCACCCCAAGAGCATCCCTCCGGGCAACGTGCCCCCCCCTTGAGATATCAGGCCAGGTCCACAGGGTCCCTGGGCTGGTGTCAGAGTTAACGGAGGCCCTCCCTGCCACCCAGAGGACCGCGCGTTTTCCCGTGGACCACACTTCCCAGCAGCTCTCCCACCCCCGCAGAGGCAGAGTGCCAGGAAAGAACTAGGGACCTGGTGCCTGGAAGAGGGGCCGGCCACGGTTCCGCGCCAGGTGGAGCGGTTCCGGGCGGGCGGGCGGGACCCTCGACCAAGGACCGGTTCTCCCTTGGGGCGTCTGGCCTGTGCCCCGCCTGGGAGGCTAAGAGCCTTGCTTCGCCTGCAAAGCCCCCACCCTGCCACAAGGCGGCACACTTGGACCCAGCCGCTTCAACCCTCCAGTCTCTGCGGAACCACCCAAAAATGGAGTGTGACCGCTGCGACCTCAGTCCCCCAGAGCTCGAACCCCCACCTCTGTGAGGGAATCGGCGACCTCCTGTCCTTGGCGTCCGCAAAAGGCATTCACCTGCGGTGAACCTGGGCCTCGGGCGAGCACGGTCAGGCCCCATGGTAGGAGCCCGGGGAGGCAATGGAGGCCTCTGCGGCCAGGCCTCGGACTCTCCCCGGGGCTCTCTCGGGTCCCAGGCGCCCTCTCTCGCCGGGGAGTGCCCACGCCGTCCCCTGACCCCCGCAGGACGCCTGCATCCCGCCATAAGCGGCCCACCTCGTCCATGGAGCTGGGACACATGGGGCCGGGGTGCGAGCAACTGGCCTACGTGGCTGCAAACCCGCAGACCCCTCCGTCCCGTCCCCACCACTGCGAAGATCCCCCTGTTCTTCCATCCGTAAAGGGGTCCCCCTTTACGGATGGAAGAACAGGGGGGAGGCCCCCAGGAGATGGCTTTTGTCCGAGCCGCGGCTGGGTGGTTTCGGACCAAGAGGCGGGGCCGCGCAGGCGCAAGCAGGCCCCACCCCAAGAGCATCCCTCCGGGCAACGTGCCCCCCCCTTGAGATATCAGGCCAGGTCCACAGGGTCCCTGGGCTGGTGTCAGAGTTAACGGAGGCCCTCCCTGCCACCCAGAGGACCGCGCGATTTCCCGTGGACCACACTTCTCAGCAGCTCTCCCACCCCCGCAGAGGCAGAGTGCCAGGAAAGAACTAGGGACCTGGTGCCTGGAAGAGGGGCCGGCCACGGTTCCGCGCCAGGTGGAGCGGTTCCGGGCGGGCGGGCGGGACCCTCGACCAAGGACCGGTTCTCCCTTGGGGCGTCTGGCCTGTGCCCCGCCTGGGAGGCTAAGAGCCTTGCTTCGCCTGCAAAGCCCCCACCCTGCCACAAGGCGGCACACTTGGACCCAGCCGCTTCAACCCTCCAGTCTCTGCGGAACCACCCAAAAATGGAGTGTGACCGCTGCGACCTCAGTCCCCCAGAGCTCGAACCCCCACCTCTGTGAGGGAATCGGCGACCTCCTGTCCTTGGCGTCCGCAAAAGGCATTCACCTGCGGTGAACCTGGGCCTCGGGCGAGCACGGTCAGGCCCCATGGTAGGAGCCCGGGGAGGCAATGGAGGCCTCTGCGGCCAGGCCTCGGACTCTCCCCGGGGCTCTCTCGGGTCCCAGGCGCCCTCTCTCGCCCGGGGAGTGCCCACGCCGTCCCCTGACCCCCGCAGGACGCCTGCATCCCGCCATAAGCGGCCCACCTCGTCCGTGGAGCTGGGACACATGGGGCCGGGGTGCGAGCAACTGGCCTACGTGGCTGCAAACCCGCAGACCCCTCCGTCCCGTCCCCACCACTGCGAAGATCCCCCTGTTCTTCCATCCGTAAAGGGGTCCCCCTTTACGGATGGAAGAACAGGGGGGAGGCGCCCAGGAGATGGCTTTTGTCCGAGCCGCGGCTGGGTGGTTTCGGGCCAAGAGGCGGGGCCGCGCAGGCGCAAGCAGGCCCCACCCCAAGAGCATCCCTCCGGGCAACGTGCCCCCCCCTTGAGATATCAGGCCAGGTCCACTGGGTCCCTGGCCTGGTGTCAGAGTTAACGGAGGCCCTCCCTGCCACCCAGAGGACCGCGCGTTTTCCCGTGGACCACACTTGCCAGCCCGTCTCCCACCCCGCCAGAGGCAGAGTGCCAGGGAAGAGCTAGGGACCGGGGCCGGGAAGAGGGGCCGGCCACGGTTCCGGGCCACGTGGTGCGGGCCCGGGCGGGCGGGAACCACGCCCAGGGACCGGGTCTCCCTGGGGGTCTCGGGCCTGAGACCTGCCTGGGGGGCTAAGAGTCTCTCTTGGCTCAAACGGCCCCACCTGCCCCGAGGCGGAAAACTTGGATCGAGACGCTTCTACTCTCTAAAGTCTGGGCTGAACTTTGCGAGAAGGGACTGTGTGCGCTGCGACCTGGGTCCCACAGAGCTCGAACCCCCCCTGCCCGTGAAGGGATCCGCGGCCTGTGGTCCCTGGTGTCCGCAAAAGGCATTCACCTGCGGAGAACCTGGGCCCAGGTGAGCGGGACCAGACCCCACGGCAGGAGCCTGGGGAGGCCACTGGAGCCACGGGGGCCAGGGCTGGGCATTTTCCCGGGTGCTCTCTCGGGTCCCAGGCGCCCTCTCTCGCCCGGGGAGTGCCCACGCCGTCCCCTGACCCCCGCAGGACGCCTGCATCCCGCCATAAGCGGCCCACCTCGTCCATGGAGCTGGGACACATGGGGCCGGGGTGCGAGCAACTGGCCTACGTGGCTGCAAACCCGCAGACCCCTCCGTCCCGTCCCCACCACTGCGAAGATCCCCCTGTTCTTCCATCCGTAAAGGGGTCCCCCTTTACGGATGGAAGAACAGGGGGGAGGCCCCCAGGAGATGGCTTTTGTCCGAGCCGCGGCTGGGTGGTTTCGGGCCAAGAGGCGGGGCCGCGCAGGCGCAAGCAGGCCCCACCCCAAGAGCATCCCTCCGGGCAACGTGCCCCCCCCTTGAGATATCAGGCCAGGTCCACAGGGTCCCTGGGCTGGTGTCAGAGTTAACGGAGGCCCTCCCTGCCACCCAGAGGACCGCGCGTTTTCCCGTGGACCACACTTCCCAGCAGCTCTCCCACCCCCGCAGAGGCAGAGTGCCAGGAAAGAACTAGGGACCTGGTGCCTGGAAGAGGGGCCGGCCACGGTTCCGCGCCAGGTGGAGCGGTTCCGGGCGGGCGGGCGGGACCCTCGACCAAGGACCGGTTCTCCCTTGGGGCGTCTGGCCTGTGCCCCGCCTGGGAGGCTAAGAGCCTTGCTTCGCCTGCAAAGCCCCCACCCTGCCACAAGGCGGCACACTTGGACCCAGCCGCTTCAACCCTCCAGTCTCTGCGGAACCACCCAAAAATGGAGTGTGACCGCTGCGACCTCAGTCCCCCAGAGCTCGAACCCCCACCTCTGTGAGGGAATCGGCGACCTCCTGTCCTTGGCGTCCCCAAAAGGCATTCACCTGCGGTGAACCTGGGCCTCGGGCAAGCACGGTCAGGCCCCATGGTAGGAGCCCGGGGAGGCAATGGAGGCCTCTGCGGCCAGGCCTCGGACTCTCCCCGGGGCTCTCTCGGGTCCCAGGCGCCCTCTCTCGCCCAGGGAGTGCCCACGCCGTCCCCTGACCCCCGCAGGACGCCTGCATCCCTCCATAAGCGGCCCACCTCGTCCATGGAGCTGGGACACATGGGGCCGGGGTGCGAGCAACTGGCCTACGTGGCTGCAAACCCGCAGACCCCTCCGTCCCGTCCCCACCACTGCGAAGATCCCCCTGTTCTTCCATCCGTAAAGGGGTCCCCCTTTACGGATGGAAGAACAGGGGGGAGGCCCCCAGGAGATGGCTTTTGTCCGAGCCGCGGCTGGGTGGTTTCGGGCCAAGAGGCGGGGCCGCGCAGGCGCAAGCAGGCCCCACCCCAAGAGCATCCCTCCGGGCAACGTGCCCCCCCCTTGAGATATCAGGCCAGGTCCACAGGGTCCCGGGGCTGGTGTCAGAGTTAACGGAGGCCCTCCCTGCCACCCAGAGGACCGCGCGTTTTCCCGTGGACCACACTTGCCAGCCCGTCTCCCACCCCGCCAGAGGCAGAGTGCCAGGGAAGAGCTAGGGACCGGGGCCGGGAAGAGGGGCCGGCCACGGTTCCGGGCCACGTGGTGCGGGCCCGGGCGGGCGGGAACCACGCCCAGGGACCGGGTCTCCCTGGGGGTCTCGGGCCTGAGACCTGCCTGGGGGGCTAAGAGTCTCTCTTGGCTCAAACGGCCCCACCTGCCCCGAGGCGGAAAACTTGGATCGAGACGCTTCTACTCTCTAAAGTCTGGGCTGAACTTTGCGAGAAGGGACTGTGTGCGCTGCGACCTGGGTCCCACAGAGCTCGAACCCCCCCTGCCCGTGAAGGGATCCGCGGCCTGTGGTCCCTGGTGTCCGCAAAAGGCATTCACCTGCGGAGAACCTGGGCCCAGGTGAGCGGGACCAGACCCCACGGCAGGAGCCTGGGGAGGCCACTGGAGCCACGGGGGCCAGGGCTGGGCATTTTCCCGGGTGCTCTCTCGGGTCCCAGGCGCCCTCTCTCGCCCGGGGAGTGCCCACGCCGTCCCCTGACCCCCGCAGGACGCCTGCATCCCGCCATAAGCGGCCCACCTCGTCCATGGAGCTGGGACACATGGGGCCGGGGTGCGAGCAACTGGCCTACGTGGCTGCAAACCCGCAGACCCCTCCGTCCCGTCCCCACCACTGCGAAGATCCCCCTGTTCTTCCATCCGTAAAGGGGTCCCCCTTTACGGATGGAAGAACAGGGGGGAGGCCCCCAGGAGATGGCTTTTGTCCGAGCCGCGGCTGGGTGGTTTCGGGCCAAGAGGCGGGGCCGCGCAGGCGCAAGCAGGCCCCACCCCAAGAGCATCCCTCCGGGCAACGTGCCCCCCCCTTGAGATATCAGGCCAGGTCCACAGGGTCCCTGGGCTGGTGTCAGAGTTAACGGAGGCCCTCCCTGCCACCCAGAGGACCGCGCGTTTTCCCGTGGACCACACTTCCCAGCAGCTCTCCCACCCCCGCAGAGGCAGAGTGCCAGGAAAGAACTAGGGACCTGGTGCCTGGAAGAGGGGCCGGCCACGGTTCCGCGCCAGGTGGAGCGGTTCCGGGCGGGCGGGCGGGACCCTCGACCAAGGACCGGTTCTCCCTTGGGGCGTCTGGCCTGTGCCCCGCCTGGGAGGCTAAGAGCCTTGCTTCGCCTGCAAAGCCCCCACCCTGCCACAAGGCGGCACACTTGGACCCAGCCGCTTCAACCCTCCAGTCTCTGCGGAACCACCCAAAAATGGAGTGTGACCGCTGCGACCTCAGTCCCCCAGAGCTCGAACCCCCACCTCTGTGAGGGAATCGGCGACCTCCTGTCCTTGGCGTCCCCAAAAGGCATTCACCTGCGGTGAACCTGGGCCTCGGGCAAGCACGGTCAGGCCCCATGGTAGGAGCCCGGGGAGGCAATGGAGGCCTCTGCGGCCAGGCCTCGGACTCTCCCCGGGGCTCTCTCGGGTCCCAGGCGCCCTCTCTCGCCCAGGGAGTGCCCACGCCGTCCCCTGACCCCCGCAGGACGCCTGCATCCCTCCATAAGCGGCCCACCTCGTCCATGGAGCTGGGACACATGGGGCCGGGGTGCGAGCAACTGGCCTACGTGGCTGCAAACCCGCAGACCCCTCCGTCCCGTCCCCACCACTGCGAAGATCCCCCTGTTCTTCCATCCGTAAAGGGGTCCCCCTTTACGGATGGAAGAACAGGGGGGAGGCCCCCAGGAGATGGCTTTTGTCCGAGCCGCGGCTGGGTGGTTTCGGGCCAAGAGGCGGGGCCGCGCAGGCGCAAGCAGGCCCCACCCCAAGAGCATCCCTCCGGGCAACGTGCCCCCCCCTTGAGATATCAGGCCAGGTCCACAGGGTCCCGGGGCTGGTGTCAGAGTTAACGGAGGCCCTCCCTGCCACCCAGAGGACCGCGCGTTTTCCCGTGGACCACACTTGCCAGCCCGTCTCCCACCCCGCCAGAGGCAGAGTGCCAGGGAAGAGCTAGGGACCGGGGCCGGGAAGAGGGGCCGGCCACGGTTCCGGGCCACGTGGTGCGGGCCCGGGCGGGCGGGAACCACGCCCAGGGACCGGGTCTCCCTGGGGGTCTCGGGCCTGAGACCTGCCTGGGGGGCTAAGAGTCTCTCTTGGCTCAAACGGCCCCACCTGCCCCGAGGCGGAAAACTTGGATCGAGACGCTTCTACTCTCTAAAGTCTGGGCTGAACTTTGCGAGAAGGGACTGTGTGCGCTGCGACCTGGGTCCCACAGAGCTCGAACCCCCCCTGCCCGTGAAGGGATCCGCGGCCTGTGGTCCCTGGTGTCCGCAAAAGGCATTCACCTGCGGAGAACCTGGGCCCAGGTGAGCGGGACCAGGCCCCACGGCAGGAGCCTGGGGAGGCCACTGGAGCCACGGGGGCCAGGGCTGGGCATTTTCCCGGGTGCTCTCTCGGGTCCCAGGCGCCCTCTCTCGCCCGGGGAGTGCCCACGCCGTCCCCTGACCCCCGCAGGACGCCTGCATCCCGCCATAAGCGGCCCACCTCGTCCATGGAGCTGGGACACATGGGGCCGGGGTGCGAGCAACTGGCCTACGTGGCTGCAAACCCGCAGACCCCTCCGTCCCGTCCCCACCACTGCGAAGATCCCCCTGTTCTTCCATCCGTAAAGGGGTCCCCCTTTACGGATGGAAGAACAGGGGGGAGGCCCCCAGGAGATGGCTTTTGTCCGAGCCGCGGCTGGGTGGTTTCGGGCCAAGAGGCGGGGCCGCGCAGGCGCAAGCAGGCCCCACCCCAAGAGCATCCCTCCGGGCAACGTGCCCCCCCCTTGAGATATCAGGCCAGGTCCACAGGGTCCCTGGGCTGGTGTCAGAGTTAACGGAGGCCCTCCCTGCCACCCAGAGGACCGCGCGTTTTCCCGTGGACCACACTTCCCAGCAGCTCTCCCACCCCCGCAGAGGCAGAGTGCCAGGAAAGAACTAGGGACCTGGTGCCTGGAAGAGGGGCCGGCCACGGTTCCGCGCCAGGTGGAGCGGTTCCGGGCGGGCGGGCGGGACCCTCGACCAAGGACCGGTTCTCCCTTGGGGCGTCTGGCCTGTGCCCCGCCTGGGAGGCTAAGAGCCTTGCTTCGCCTGCAAAGCCCCCACCCTGCCACAAGGCGGCACACTTGGACCCAGCCGCTTCAACCCTCCAGTCTCTGCGGAACCACCCAAAAATGGAGTGTGACCGCTGCGACCTCAGTCCCCCAGAGCTCGAACCCCCACCTCTGTGAGGGAATCGGCGACCTCCTGTCCTTGGCGTCCCCAAAAGGCATTCACCTGCGGTGAACCTGGGCCTCGGGCAAGCACGGTCAGGCCCCATGGTAGGAGCCCGGGGAGGCAATGGAGGCCTCTGCGGCCAGGCCTCGGACTCTCCCCGGGGCTCTCTCGGGTCCCAGGCGCCCTCTCTCGCCCAGGGAGTGCCCACGCCGTCCCCTGACCCCCGCAGGACGCCTGCATCCCTCCATAAGCGGCCCACCTCGTCCATGGAGCTGGGACACATGGGGCCGGGGTGCGAGCAACTGGCCTACGTGGCTGCAAACCCGCAGACCCCTCCGTCCCGTCCCCACCACTGCGAAGATCCCCCTGTTCTTCCATCCGTAAAGGGGTCCCCCTTTACGGATGGAAGAACAGGGGGGAGGCCCCCAGGAGATGGCTTTTGTCCGAGCCGCGGCTGGGTGGTTTCGGGCCAAGAGGCGGGGCCGCGCAGGCGCAAGCAGGCCCCACCCCAAGAGCATCCCTCCGGGCAACGTGCCCCCCCCTTGAGATATCAGGCCAGGTCCACAGGGTCCCGGGGCTGGTGTCAGAGTTAACGGAGGCCCTCCCTGCCACCCAGAGGACCGCGCGTTTTCCCGTGGACCACACTTGCCAGCCCGTCTCCCACCCCGCCAGAGGCAGAGTGCCAGGGAAGAGCTAGGGACCGGGGCCGGGAAGAGGGGCCGGCCACGGTTCCGGGCCACGTGGTGCGGGCCCGGGCGGGCGGGAACCACGCCCAGGGACCGGGTCTCCCTGGGGGTCTCGGGCCTGAGACCTGCCTGGGGGGCTAAGAGTCTCTCTTGGCTCAAACGGCCCCACCTGCCCCGAGGCGGAAAACTTGGATCGAGACGCTTCTACTCTCTAAAGTCTGGGCTGAACTTTGCGAGAAGGGACTGTGTGCGCTGCGACCTGGGTCCCACAGAGCTCGAACCCCCCCTGCCCGTGAAGGGATCCGCGGCCTGTGGTCCCTGGTGTCCGCAAAAGGCATTCACCTGCGGAGAACCTGGGCCCAGGTGAGCGGGACCAGGCCCCACGGCAGGAGCCTGGGGAGGCCACTGGAGCCACGGGGGCCAGGGCTGGGCATTTTCCCGGGTGCTCTCTCGGGTCCCAGGCGCCCTCTCTCGCCCGGGGAGTGCCCACGCCGTCCCCTGACCCCCGCAGGACGCCTGCATCCCGCCATAAGCGGCCCACCTCGTCCATGGAGCTGGGACACATGGGGCCGGGGTGCGAGCAACTGGCCTACGTGGCTGCAAACCCGCAGACCCCTCCGTCCCGTCCCCACCACTGCGAAGATCCCCCTGTTCTTCCATCCGTAAAGGGGTCCCCCTTTACGGATGGAAGAACAGGGGGGAGGCCCCCAGGAGATGGCTTTTGTCCGAGCCGCGGCTGGGTGGTTTCGGGCCAAGAGGCGGGGCCGCGCAGGCGCAAGCAGGCCCCACCCCAAGAGCATCCCTCCGGGCAACGTGCCCCCCCCTTGAGATATCAGGCCAGGTCCACAGGGTCCCTGGGCTGGTGTCAGAGTTAACGGAGGCCCTCCCTGCCACCCAGAGGACCGCGCGTTTTCCCGTGGACCACACTGCCCAGCAGCTCTCCCACCCCCGCAGAGGCAGAGTGCCAGGAAAGAACTAGGGACCTGGTGCCTGGAAGAGGGGCCGGCCACGGTTCCGCGCCAGGTGGAGCGGTTCCGGGCGGGCGGGCGGGACCCTCGACCAAGGACCGGTTCTCCCTTGGGGCGTCTGGCCTGTGCCCCGCCTGGGAGGCTAAGAGCCTTGCTTCGCCTGCAAAGCCCCCACCCTGCCACAAGGCGGCACACTTGGACCCAGCCGCTTCAACCCTCCAGTCTCTGCGGAACCACCCAAAAATGGAGTGTGACCGCTGCGACCTCAGTCCCCCAGAGCTCGAACCCCCACCTCTGTGAGGGAATCGGCGACCTCCTGTCCTTGGCGTCCGCAAAAGGCATTCACCTGCGGTGAACCTGGGCCTCGGGCGAGCACGGTCAGGCCCCATGGTAGGAGCCCGGGGAGGCAATGGAGGCCTCTGCGGCCAGGCCTCGGACTCTCCCCGGGGCTCTCTCGGGTCCCAGGCGCCCTCTCTCGCCGGGGAGTGCCCACGCCGTCCCCTGACCCCCGCAGGACGCCTGCATCCCGCCATAAGCGGCCCACCTCGTCCATGGAGCTGGGACACATGGGGCCGGGGTGCGAGCAACTGGCCTACGTGGCTGCAAACCCGCAGACCCCTCCGTCCCGTCCCCACCACTGCGAAGATCCCCCTGTTCTTCCATCCGTAAAGGGGTCCCCCTTTACGGATGGAAGAACAGGGGGGAGGCCCCCAGGAGATGGCTTTTGTCCGAGCCGCGGCTGGGTGGTTTCGGACCAAGAGGCGGGGCCGCGCAGGCGCAAGCAGGCCCCACCCCAAGAGCATCCCTCCGGGCAACGTGCCCCCCCCTTGAGATATCAGGCCAGGTCCACAGGGTCCCTGGGCTGGTGTCAGAGTTAACGGAGGCCCTCCCTGCCACCCAGAGGACCGCGCGATTTCCCGTGGACCACACTTCTCAGCAGCTCTCCCACCCCCGCAGAGGCAGAGTGCCAGGAAAGAACTAGGGACCTGGTGCCTGGAAGAGGGGCCGGCCACGGTTCCGCGCCAGGTGGAGCGGTTCCGGGCGGGCGGGCGGGACCCTCGACCAAGGACCGGTTCTCCCTTGGGGCGTCTGGCCTGTGCCCCGCCTGGGAGGCTAAGAGCCTTGCTTCGCCTGCAAAGCCCCCACCCTGCCACAAGGCGGCACACTTGGACCCAGCCGCTTCAACCCTCCAGTCTCTGCGGAACCACCCAAAAATGGAGTGTGACCGCTGCGACCTCAGTCCCCCAGAGCTCGAACCCCCACCTCTGTGAGGGAATCGGCGACCTCCTGTCCTTGGCGTCCGCAAAAGGCATTCACCTGCGGTGAACCTGGGCCTCGGGCGAGCACGGTCAGGCCCCATGGTAGGAGCCCGGGGAGGCAATGGAGGCCTCTGCGGCCAGGCCTCGGACTCTCCCCGGGGCTCTCTCGGGTCCCAGGCGCCCTCTCTCGCCCGGGGAGTGCCCACGCCGTCCCCTGACCCCCGCAGGACGCCTGCATCCCGCCATAAGCGGCCCACCTCGTCCGTGGAGCTGGGACACATGGGGCCGGGGTGCGAGCAACTGGCCTACGTGGCTGCAAACCCGCAGACCCCTCCGTCCCGTCCCCACCACTGCGAAGATCCCCCTGTTCTTCCATCCGTAAAGGGGTCCCCCTTTACGGATGGAAGAACAGGGGGGAGGCGCCCAGGAGATGGCTTTTGTCCGAGCCGCGGCTGGGTGGTTTCGGGCCAAGAGGCGGGGCCGCGCAGGCGCAAGCAGGCCCCACCCCAAGAGCATCCCTCCGGGCAACGTGCCCCCCCCTTGAGATATCAGGCCAGGTCCACTGGGTCCCTGGCCTGGTGTCAGAGTTAACGGAGGCCCTCCCTGCCACCCAGAGGACCGCGCGTTTTCCCGTGGACCACACTTGCCAGCCCGTCTCCCACCCCGCCAGAGGCAGAGTGCCAGGGAAGAGCTAGGGACCGGGGCCGGGAAGAGGGGCCGGCCACGGTTCCGGGCCACGTGGTGCGGGCCCGGGCGGGCGGGAACCACGCCCAGGGACCGGGTCTCCCTGGGGGTCTCGGGCCTGAGACCTGCCTGGGGGGCTAAGAGTCTCTCTTGGCTCAAACGGCCCCACCTGCCCCGAGGCGGAAAACTTGGATCGAGACGCTTCTACTCTCTAAAGTCTGGGCTGAACTTTGCGAGAAGGGACTGTGTGCGCTGCGACCTGGGTCCCACAGAGCTCGAACCCCCCCTGCCCGTGAAGGGATCCGCGGCCTGTGGTCCCTGGTGTCCGCAAAAGGCATTCACCTGCGGAGAACCTGGGCCCAGGTGAGCGGGACCAGACCCCACGGCAGGAGCCTGGGGAGGCCACTGGAGCCACGGGGGCCAGGGCTGGGCATTTTCCCGGGTGCTCTCTCGGGTCCCAGGCGCCCTCTCTCGCCCGGGGAGTGCCCACGCCGTCCCCTGACCCCCGCAGGACGCCTGCATCCCGCCATAAGCGGCCCACCTCGTCCATGGAGCTGGGACACATGGGGCCGGGGTGCGAGCAACTGGCCTACGTGGCTGCAAACCCGCAGACCCCTCCGTCCCGTCCCCACCACTGCGAAGATCCCCCTGTTCTTCCATCCGTAAAGGGGTCCCCCTTTACGGATGGAAGAACAGGGGGGAGGCCCCCAGGAGATGGCTTTTGTCCGAGCCGCGGCTGGGTGGTTTCGGGCCAAGAGGCGGGGCCGCGCAGGCGCAAGCAGGCCCCACCCCAAGAGCATCCCTCCGGGCAACGTGCCCCCCCCTTGAGATATCAGGCCAGGTCCACAGGGTCCCTGGGCTGGTGTCAGAGTTAACGGAGGCCCTCCCTGCCACCCAGAGGACCGCGCGTTTTCCCGTGGACCACACTTCCCAGCAGCTCTCCCACCCCCGCAGAGGCAGAGTGCCAGGAAAGAACTAGGGACCTGGTGCCTGGAAGAGGGGCCGGCCACGGTTCCGCGCCAGGTGGAGCGGTTCCGGGCGGGCGGGCGGGACCCTCGACCAAGGACCGGTTCTCCCTTGGGGCGTCTGGCCTGTGCCCCGCCTGGGAGGCTAAGAGCCTTGCTTCGCCTGCAAAGCCCCCACCCTGCCACAAGGCGGCACACTTGGACCCAGCCGCTTCAACCCTCCAGTCTCTGCGGAACCACCCAAAAATGGAGTGTGACCGCTGCGACCTCAGTCCCCCAGAGCTCGAACCCCCACCTCTGTGAGGGAATCGGCGACCTCCTGTCCTTGGCGTCCCCAAAAGGCATTCACCTGCGGTGAACCTGGGCCTCGGGCAAGCACGGTCAGGCCCCATGGTAGGAGCCCGGGGAGGCAATGGAGGCCTCTGCGGCCAGGCCTCGGACTCTCCCCGGGGCTCTCTCGGGTCCCAGGCGCCCTCTCTCGCCCAGGGAGTGCCCACGCCGTCCCCTGACCCCCGCAGGACGCCTGCATCCCTCCATAAGCGGCCCACCTCGTCCATGGGGCTGGGACACATGGGGCCGGGGTGCGAGCAACTGGCCTACGTGGCTGCAAACCCGCAGACCCCTCCGTCCCGTCCCCACCACTGCGAAGATCCCCCTGTTCTTCCATCCGTAAAGGGGTCCCCCTTTACGGATGGAAGAACAGGGGGGAGGCCCCCAGGAGATGGCTTTTGTCCGAGCCGCGGCTGGGTGGTTTCGGGCCAAGAGGCGGGGCCGCGCAGGCGCAAGCAGGCCCCACCCCAAGAGCATCCCTCCGGGCAACGTGCCCCCCCCTTGAGATATCAGGCCAGGTCCACAGGGTCCCTGGGCTGGTGTCAGAGTTAACGGAGGCCCTCCCTGCCACCCAGAGGACCGCGCGTTTTCCCGTGGACCACACTTGCCAGCCCGTCTCCCACCCCGCCAGAGGCAGAGTGCCAGGGAAGAGCTAGGGACCGGGTCCGGGAAGAGGGGCCGGCCACGGTTCCGGGCCACGTGGTGCGGGCCCGGGCGGGCGGGAACCACGCCCAGGGACCGGGTCTCCCTGGGGTCTCGGGCCTGAGACCTGCCTGGGGGGCTAAGAGTCTCTCTTGGCTCAAACGGCCCCACCTGCCCCGAGGCGGAAAACTTGGATCGAGACGCTTCTACTCTCTAAAGTCTGGGCTGAACTTTGCGAGAAGGGACTGTGTGCGCTGCGACCTGGGTCCCACAGAGCTCGAACCCCCCCTGCCCGTGAAGGGATCCGCGGCCTGTGGTCCCTGGTGTCCGCAAAAGGCATTCACCTGCGGAGAACCTGGGCCCAGGTGAGCGGGACCAGGCCCCACGGCAGGAGCCTGGGGAGGCCACTGGAGCCACGGGGGCCAGGGCTGGGCATTTTCCCGGGTGCTCTCTCGGGTCCCAGGCGCCCTCTCTCGCCCGGGGAGTGCCCACGCCGTCCCCTGACCCCCGCAGGACGCCTGCATCCCGCCATAAGCGGCCCACCTCGTCCATGGAGCTGGGACACATGGGGCCGGGGTGCGAGCAACTGGCCTACGTGGCTGCAAACCCGCAGACCCCTCCGTCCCGTCCCCACCACTGCGAAGATCCCCCTGTTCTTCCATCCGTAAAGGGGTCCCCCTTTACGGATGGAAGAACAGGGGGGAGGCCCCCAGGAGATGGCTTTTGTCCGAGCCGCGGCTGGGTGGTTTCGGGCCAAGAGGCGGGGCCGCGCAGGCGCAAGCAGGCCCCACCCCAAGAGCATCCCTCCGGGCAACGTGCCCCCCCCTTGAGATATCAGGCCAGGTCCACAGGGTCCCTGGGCTGGTGTCAGAGTTAACGGAGGCCCTCCCTGCCACCCAGAGGACCGCGCGTTTTCCCGTGGACCACACTTCCCAGCAGCTCTCCCACCCCCGCAGAGGCAGAGTGCCAGGAAAGAACTAGGGACCTGGTGCCTGGAAGAGGGGCCGGCCACGGTTCCGCGCCAGGTGGAGCGGTTCCGGGCGGGCGGGCGGGCGGGACCCTCGACCAAGGACCGGTTCTCCCTTGGGGCGTCTGGCCTGTGCCCCGCCTGGGAGGCTAAGAGCCTTGCTTCGCCTGCAAAGCCCCCACCCTGCCACAAGGCGGCACACTTGGACCCAGCCGCTTCAACCCTCCAGTCTCTGCGGAACCACCCAAAAATGGAGTGTGACCGCTGCGACCTCAGTCCCCCAGAGCTCGAACCCCCACCTCTGTGAGGGAATCGGCGACCTCCTGTCCTTGGCGTCCGCAAAAGGCATTCACCTGCGGTGAACCTGGGCCTCGGGCGAGCACGGTCAGGCCCCATGGTAGGAGCCCGGGGAGGCAATGGAGGCCTCTGCGGCCAGGCCTCGGACTCTCCCCGGGGCTCTCTCGGGTCCCAGGCGCCCTCTCTCGCCCAGGGAGTGCCCACGCCGTCCCCTGACCCCCGCAGGACGCCTGCATCCCGCCATAAGCGGCCCACCTCGTCCATGGAGCTGGGACACATGGGGCCGGGGTGCGAGCAACTGGCCTACGTGGCTGCAAACCCGCAGACCCCTCCGTCCCGTCCCCACCACTGCGAAGATCCCCCTGTTCTTCCATCCGTAAAGGGGTCCCCCTTTACGGATGGAAGAACAGGGGGGAGGCGCCCAGGAGATGGCTTTTGTCCCAGCCGCGGCAGGGTGGTTTCGGGCCAAGAGGCGGGGCCGCGCAGGCGCAAGCAGGCCCCACCCCAAGAGCATCCCTCCGGGCAACGTGCCCCCCCCTTGAGATATCAGGCCAGGTCCACAGGGTCCCTGGGCTGGTGTCAGAGTTAACGGAGGCCCTCCCTGCCACCCAGAGGACCGCGCGTTTTCCCGTGGACCACACTTGCCAGCCCGTCTCCCACCCCGCCAGAGGCAGAGTGCCAGGGAAGAGCTAGGGACCGGGGCCGGGAAGAGGGGCCGGCCACGGTTCCGGGCCACGTGGTGCGGGCCCGGGCGGGCGGGAACCACGCCCAGGGACCGGGTCTCCCTGGGGGTCTCGGGCCTGAGACCTGCCTGGGGGGCTAAGAGTCTCTCTTGGCTCAAACGGCCCCACCTGCCCCGAGGCGGAAAACTTGGATCGAGACGCTTCTACTCTCTAAAGTCTGGGCTGAACTTTGCGAGAAGGGACTGTGTGCGCTGCGACCTGGGTCCCACAGTGCTCGAACCCCCCCTGCCCGTGAAGGGATCCGCGGCCTGTGGTCCCTGGTGTCCGCAAAAGGCATTCACCTGCGGAGAACCTGGGCCCAGGTGAGCGGGACCAGGCCCCACGGCAGGAGCCTGGGGAGGCCACTGGAGCCACGGGGGCCAGGGCTGGGCATTTTCCCGGGTGCTCTCTCGGGTCCCAGGCTCCCTCTCTCGCCCGGGGAGTGCCCACGCCGTCCCCTGACCCCCGCAGGACGCCTGCATCCCGCCATAAGCGGCCCACCTCGTCCATGGAGCTGGGACACATGGGGCCGGTGTGCGAGCAACTGGCCTACGTGGCTGCAAACCCGCAGACCCCTCCGTCCCGTCCCCACCACTGCGAAGATCCCCCTGTTCTTCCATCCGTAAAGGGGTCCCCCTTTACGGATGGAAGAACAGGGCGGAGGCCCCCAGGAGATGGCTTTTGTCCGAGCCGCGGCTGGGTGGTTTCGGGCCAAGAGGCGGGGCCGCGCAGGCGCAAGCAGGCCCCACCCCAAGAGCATCCCTCCGGGCAACGTGCCCCCACCTTGAGATATCAGGCCAGGTCCACAGGGTCCCTGGGCTGGTGTCAGAGTTAACGGAGGCCCTCCCTGCCACCCAGAGGACCGCGCGTTTTCCCGTGGACCACACTTCCCAGCAGCTCTCCCACCCCCGCAGAGGCAGAGTGCCAGGAAAGAACTAGGGACCTGGTGCCTGGAAGAGGGGCCGGCCACGGTTCCGCGCCAGGTGGAGCGGTTCCGGGCGGGCGGGCGGGACCCTCGACCAAGGACCGGTTCTCCCTTGGGGCATCTGGCCTGTGCCCCGCCTGGGAGGCTAAGAGCCTTGCTTCGCCTGCAAAGCCCCCACCCTGCCACAAGGCGGCACACTTGGACCCAGCCGCTTCAACCCTCCAGTCTCTGCGGAACCACCCAAAAATGGAGTGTGACCGCTGCGACCTCAGTCCCCCAGAGCTCGAACCCCCACCTCTGTGAGGGAATCGGCGACCTCCTGTCCTTGGCGTCCGCAAAAGGCATTCACCTGCGGTGAACCTGGGCCTCGGGCGAGCACGGTCAGGCCCCATGGTAGGAGCCCGGGGAGGCAATGGAGGCCTCTGCGGCCAGGCCTCGGACTCTCCCCGGGGCTCTCTCGGGTCCCAGGCGCCCTCTCTCGCCCAGGGAGTGCCCACGCCGTCCCCTGACCCCCGCAGGACGCCTGCATCCCGCCATAAGCGGCCCACCTCGTCCATGGAGCTGGGACACATGGGGCCGGGGTGCGAGCAACTGGCCTACGTGGCTGCAAACCCGCAGACCCCTCCGTCCCGTCCCCACCACTGCGAAGATCCCCCTGTTCTTCCATCCGTAAAGGGGTCCCCCTTTACGGATGGAAGAACAGGGGGGAGGCGCCCAGGAGATGGCTTTTGTCCGAGCCGCGGCTGGGTGGTTTCGGGCCAAGAGGCGGGGCCGCGCAGGCGCAAGCAGGCCCCACCCCAAGAGCATCCCTCCGGGCAACGTGCCCCCCCCTTGAGATATCAGGCCAGGTCCACAGGGTCCCTGGGCTGGTGTCAGAGTTAACGGAGGCCCTCCCTGCCACCCAGAGGACCGCGCGTTTTCCCGTGGACCACACTTGCCAGCCCGTCTCCCACCCCGCCAGAGGCAGAGTGCCAGGGAAGAGCTAGGGACCGGGGCCGGGAAGAGGGGCCGGCCACGGTTTCGGGCCACGTGGTGCGGGCCCGGGCGGGCGGGAACCACGCCCAGGGACTGGGTCTCCCTGGGGGTCTCGGGCCTGAGACCTGCCTGGGGGGCTAAGAGTCTCTCTTGGCTCAAACGGCCCCACCTGCCCCGAGGCGGAAAACTTGGATCGAGACGCTTCTACTCTCTAAAGTCTGGGCTGAACTTTGCGAGAAGGGACTGTGTGCGCTGCGACCTGGGTCCCACAGAGCTCGAACCCCCCCTGCCCGTGAAGGGATCCGCGGCCTGTGGTCCCTGGTGTCCGCAAAAGGCATTCACCTGCGGAGAACCTGGGCCCAGGTGAGCGGGACCAGGCCCCACGGCAGGAGCCTGGGGAGGCCACTGGAGCCACGGGGGCCAGGGCTGGGCATTTTCCCGGGTGCTCTCTCGGGTCCCAGGCGCCCTCTCTCGCCCGGGGAGTGCCCACGCCGTCCCCTGACCCCCGCAGGACGCCTGCATCCCGCCATAAGCGGCCCACCTCGTCCATGGAGCTGGGACACATGGGGCCGGGGTGCGAGCAACTGGCCTACGTGGCTGCAAACCCGCAGACCCCTCCGTCCCGTCCCCACCACTGCGAAGATCCCCCTGTTCTTCCATCCGTAAAGGGGTCCCCCTTTACGGATGGAAGAACAGGGGGGAGGCCCCCAGGAGATGGCTTTTGTCCGAGCCGCGGCTGGGTGGTTTCGGGCCAAGAGGCGGGGCCGCGCAGGCGCAAGCAGGCCCCACCCCAAGAGCATCCCTCCGGGCAACGTGCCCCCCCCTTGAGATATCAGGCCAGGTCCACAGGGTCCCTGGGCTGGTGTCAGAGTTAACGGAGGCCCTCCCTGCCACCCAGAGGACCGCGCGTTTTCCCGTGGACCACACTGCCCAGCAGCTCTCCCACCCCCGCAGAGGCAGAGTGCCAGGAAAGAACTAGGGACCTGGTGCCTGGAAGAGGGGCCGGCCACGGTTCCGCGCCAGGTGGAGCGGTTGGGGGCGGGCGGGCGGGACCCTGGACCAAGGAACGGTTCTCCCTTGGGGCGTCTGGCCTGTGCCCCGCCTGGGAGGCTAAGAGCCTTGCTTCGCCTGCAAAGCCCCCACCCTGCCACAAGGCGGCACACTTGGACCCAGCCGCTTCAACCCTCCAGTCTCTGCGGAACCACCCAAAAATGGAGTGTGACCGCTGCGACCTCAGTCCCCCAGAGCTCGAACCCCCACCTCTGTGAGGGAATCGGCGACCTCCTGTCCTTGGCGTCCGCAAAAGGCATTCACCTGCGGTGAACCTGGGCCTCGGGCGAGCACGGTCAGGCCCCATGGTAGGAGACCGGGGAGGCAATGGAGGCCTCTGCGGCCAGGCCTCGGACTCTACCCGGGGCTCTCTCGGGTCCCAGGCGCCCTCTCTCGCCGGGGAGTGCCCACGCCGTCCCCTGACCCCCGCAGGACGCCTGCATCCCGCCATAAGCGGCCCACCTCGTCCATGGAGCTGGGACACATGGGGCCGGGGTGCGAGCAACTGGCCTACGTGGCTGCAAACCCGCAGACCCCTCCGTCCCGTCCCCACCACTGCGAAGATCCCCCTGTTCTTCCATCCGTAAAGGGGTCCCCCTTTACGGATGGAAGAACAGGGGGGAGGCGCCCAGGAGATGGCTTTGGTCCGAGCCGCGGCTGGGTGGTTTCGGGCCAAGAGGCGGGGCCGCGCAGGCGCAAGCAGGCCCCACCCCAAGAGCATCCCTCCGGGCAACGTGCCCCCCCCTTGAGATATCAGGCCAGGTCCACAGGGTCCCTGGCCTGGTGTCAGAGTTAACGGAGGCCCTCCCTGCCACCCAGAGGACCGCGCGTTTTCCCGTGGACCACACTTGCCAGCCCGTCTCCCACCCCGCCAGAGGCAGAGTGCCAGGGAAGAGCTAGGGACCGGGGCCGGGAAGAGGGGCCGGCCACGGTTCCGGGCCACGTGGTGCGGGCCCGGGCGGGCGGGAACCACGCCCAGGGACCGGGTCTCCCTGGGGGTCTCGGGCCTGAGACCTGCCTGGGGGGCTAAGAGTCTCTCTTGGCTCAAACGGCCCCACCTGCCCCGAGGCGGAAAACTTGGATCGAGACGCTTCTACTCTCTAAAGTCTGGGCTGAACTTTGCGAGAAGGGACTGTGTGCGCTGCGACCTGGGTCCCACAGAGCTCGAACCCCCCCTGCCCGTGAAGGGATCCGCGGCCTGTGGTCCCTGGTGTCCGCAAAAGGCATTCACCTGCGGAGAACCTGGGCCCAGGTGAGCGGGACCAGGCCCCACGGCAGGAGCCTGGGGAGGCCACTGGAGCCACGGGGGCCAGGGCTGGGCATTTTCCCGGGTGCTCTCTCGGGTCCCAGGCGCCCTCTCTCGCCCGGGGAGTGCCCACGCCGTCCCCTGACCCCCGCAGGACGCCTGCATCCCGCCATAAGCGGCCCACCTCGTCCATGGAGCTGGGACACATGGGGCCGGGGTGCGAGCAACTGGCCTACGTGGCTGCAAACCCGCAGACCCCTCCGTCCCGTCCCCACCACTGCGAAGATCCCCCTGTTCTTCCATCCGTAAAGGGGTCCCCCTTTACGGATGGAAGAACAGGGGGGAGGCCCCCAGGAGATGGCTTTTGTCCGAGCCGCGGCTGGGTGGTTTCGGGCCAAGAGGCGGGGCCGCGCAGGCGCAAGCAGGCCCCACCCCAAGAGCATCCCTCCGGGCAACGTGCCCCCCCCTTGAGATATCAGGCCAGGTCCACAGGGTCCCTGGGCTGGTGTCAGAGTTAACGGAGGCCCTCCCTGCCACCCAGAGGACCGCGCGTTTTCCCGTGGACCACACTTCCCAGCAGCTCTCCCACCCCCGCAGAGGCAGAGTGCCAGGAAAGAACTAGGGACCTGGTGCCTGGAAGAGGGGCCGGCCACGGTTCCGCGCCAGGTGGAGCGGTTCCGGGCGGGCGGGCGGGCGGGACCCTCGACCAAGGACCGGTTCTCCCTTGGGGCGTCTGGCCTGTGCCCCGCCTGGGAGGCTAAGAGCCTTGCTTCGCCTGCAAAGCCCCCACCCTGCCACAAGGCGGCACACTTGGACCCAGCCGCTTCAACCCTCCAGTCTCTGCGGAACCACCCAAAAATGGAGTGTGACCGCTGCGACCTCAGTCCCCCAGAGCTCGAACCCCCACCTCTGTGAGGGAATCGGCGACCTCCTGTCCTTGGCGTCCGCAAAAGGCATTCACCTGCGGTGAACCTGGGCCTCGGGCGAGCACGGTCAGGGGAGCCAAGGGTAGGCTAGCCGGGCGAGGCATGGAGGCTCTGGCCAGCTGGCTCGGCTCTCGGGTCCCAGGCGCCCTCTCGCCCAGGGAGTGCCCACGCCGTCCCCTGACCCCCGCAGGACGCCTGCATCCCGCCATAAGCGGCCCACCTCGTCCATGGAGCTGGGACACATGGGGCCGGGGTGCGAGCAACTGGCCTACGTGGCTGCAAACCCGCAGACCCCTCCGTCCCGTCCCCACCACTGCGAAGATCCCCCTGTTCTTCCATCCGTAAAGGGGTCCCCCTTTACGGATGGAAGAACAGGGGGGAGGCGCCCAGGAGATGGCTTTTGTCCGAGCCGCGGCAGGGTGGTTTCGGGCCAAGAGGCGGGGCCGCGCAGGCGCAAGCAGGCCCCACCCCAAGAGCATCCCTCCGGGCAACGTGCCCCCCCCTTGAGATATCAGGCCAGGTCCACAGGGTCCCTGGGCTGGTGTCAGAGTTAACGGAGGCCCTCCCTGCCACCCAGAGGACCGCGCGTTTTCCCGTGGACCACACTTGCCAGCCCGTCTCCCACCCCGCCAGAGGCAGAGTGCCAGGGAAGAGCTAGGGACCGGGGCCGGGAAGAGGGGCCGGCCACGGTTCCGGGCCACGTGGTGCGGGCCCGGGCGGGCGGGAACCACGCCCAGGGACCGGGTCTCCCTGGGGGTCTCGGGCCTGAGACCTGCCTGGGGGGCTAAGAGTCTCTCTTGGCTCAAACGGCCCCACCTGCCCCGAGGCGGAAAACTTGGATCGAGACGCTTCTACTCTCTAAAGTCTGGGCTGAACTTTGCGAGAAGGGACTGTGTGCGCTGCGACCTGGGTCCCACAGAGCTCGAACCCCCCCTGCCCGTGAAGGGATCCGCGGCCTGTGGTCCCTGGTGTCCGCAAAAGGCATTCACCTGCGGAGAACCTGGGCCCAGGTGAGCGGGACCAGGCCCCACGGCAGGAGCCTGGGGAGGCCACTGGAGCCACGGGGGCCAGGGCTGGGCATTTTCCCGGGTGCTCTCTCGGGTCCCAGGCGCCCTCTCTCGCCCGGGGAGTGCCCACGCCGTCCCCTGACCCCCGCAGGACGCCTGCATCCCGCCATAAGCGGCCCACCTCGTCCATGGAGCTGGGAAACATGGGGCCGGGGTGCGAGCAACTGGCCTACGTGGCTGCAAACCCGCAGACCCCTCCGTCCCGTCCCCACCACTGCGAAGATCCCCCTGTTCTTCCATCCGTAAAGGGGTCCCCCTTTACGGATGGAAGAACAGGGGGGAGGCCCCCAGGAGATGGCTTTTGTCCGAGCCGCGGCTGGGTGGTTTCGGGCCAAGAGGCGGGGCCGCGCAGGCGCAAGCAGGCCCCACCCCAAGAGCATCCCTCCGGGCAACGTGCCCCCCCCTTGAGATATCAGGCCAGGTCCACAGGGTCCCTGGGCTGGTGTCAGAGTTAACGGAGGCCCTCCCTGCCACCCAGAGGACCGCGCGTTTTCCCGTGGACCACACTTCCCAGCAGCTCTCCCACCCCCGCAGAGGCAGAGTGCCAGGAAAGAACTAGGGACCTGGTGCCTGGAAGAGGGGCCGGCCACGGTTCCGCGCCAGGTGGAGCGGTTCCGGGCGGGCGGGCGGGCGGGACCCTCGACCAAGGACCGGTTCTCCCTTGGGGCGTCTGGCCTGTGCCCCGCCTGGGAGGCTAAGAGCCTTGCTTCGCCTGCAAAGCCCCCACCCTGCCACAAGGCGGCACACTTGGACCCAGCCGCTTCAACCCTCCAGTCTCTGCGGAACCACCCAAAAATGGAGTGTGACCGCTGCGACCTCAGTCCCCCAGAGCTCGAACCCCCACCTCTGTGAGGGAATCGGCGACCTCCTGTCCTTGGCGTCCGCAAAAGGCATTCACCTGCGGTGAACCTGGGCCTCGGGCGAGCACGGTCAGGCCCCATGGTAGGAGCCCGGGGAGGCAATGGAGGCCTCTGCGGCCAGGCCTCGGACTCTCCCCGGGGCTCTCTCGGGTCCCAGGCGCCCTCTCTCGCCCAGGGAGTGCCCACGCCGTCCCCTGACCCCCGCAGGACGCCTGCATCCCGCCATAAGCGGCCCACCTCGTCCATGGAGCTGGGACACATGGGGCCGGGGTGCGAGCAACTGGCCTACGTGGCTGCAAACCCGCAGACCCCTCCGTCCCGTCCCCACCACTGCGAAGATCCCCCTGTTCTTCCATCCGTAAAGGGGTCCCCCTTTACGGATGGAAGAACAGGGGGGAGGCGCCCAGGAGATGGCTTTTGTCCGAGCCGCGGCAGGGTGGTTTCGGGCCAAGAGGCGGGGCCGCGCAGGCGCAAGCAGGCCCCACCCCAAGAGCATCCCTCCGGGCAACGTGCCCCCCCCTTGAGATATCAGGCCAGGTCCACAGGGTCCCTGGCCTGGTGTCAGAGTTAACGGAGGCCCTCCCTGCCACCCAGAGGACCGCGCGTTTTCCCGTGGACCACACTTGCCAGCCCGTCTCCCACCCCGCCAGAGGCAGAGTGCCAGGGAAGAGCTAGGGACCGGGGCCGGGAAGAGGGGCCGGCCACGGTTCCGGGCCACGTGGTGCGGGCCCGGGCGGGCGGGAACCACGCCCAGGGACCGGGTCTCCCTGGGGGTCTCGGGCCTGAGACCTGCCTGGGGGGCTAAGAGTCTCTCTTGGCTCAAACGGCCCCACCTGCCCCGAGGCGGAAAACTTGGATCGAGACGCTTCTACTCTCTAAAGTCTGGGCTGAACTTTGCGAGAAGGGACTGTGTGCGCTGCGACCTGGGTCCCACAGAGCTCGAACCCCCCCTGCCCGTGAAGGGATCCGCGGCCTGTGGTCCCTGGTGTCCGCAAAAGGCATTCACCTGCGGAGAACCTGGGCCCAGGTGAGCGGGACCAGGCCCCACGGCAGGAGCCTGGGGAGGCCACTGGAGCCACGGGGGCCAGGGCTGGGCATTTTCCCGGGTGCTCTCTCGGGTCCCAGGCGCCCTCTCTCGCCCGGGGAGTGCCCACGCCGTCCCCTGACCCCCGCAGGACGCCTGCATCCCGCCATAAGCGGCCCACCTCGTCCATGGAGCTGGGACACATGGGGCCGGTGTGCGAGCAACTGGCCTACGTGGCTGCAAACCCGCAGACCCCTCCGTCCCGTCCCCACCACTGCGAAGATCCCCCTGTTCTTCCATCCGTAAAGGGGTCCCCCTTTACGGATGGAAGAACAGGGGGGAGGCCCCCAGGAGATGGCTTTTGTCCGAGCCGCGGCTGGGTGGTTTCGGGCCAAGAGGCGGGGCCGCGCAGGCGCAAGCAGGCCCCACCCCAAGAGCATCCCTCCGGGCAACGTGCCCCCACCTTGAGATATCAGGCCAGGTCCACAGGGTCCCTGGGCTGGTGTCAGAGTTAACGGAGGCCCTCCCTGCCACCCAGAGGACCGCGCGTTTTCCCGTGGACCACACTTCCCAGCAGCTCTCCCACCCCCGCAGAGGCAGAGTGCCAGGAAAGAACTAGGGACCTGGTGCCTGGAAGAGGGGCCGGCCACGGTTCCGCGCCAGGTGGAGCGGTTCCGGGCGGGCGGGCGGGACCCTCGACCAAGGACCGGTTCTCCCTTGGGGCATCTGGCCTGTGCCCCGCCTGGGAGGCTAAGAGCCTTGCTTCGCCTGCAAAGCCCCCACCCTGCCACAAGGCGGCACACTTGGACCCAGCCGCTTCAACCCTCCAGTCTCTGCGGAACCACCCAAAAATGGAGTGTGACCGCTGCGACCTCAGTCCCCCAGAGCTCGAACCCCCACCTCTGTGAGGGAATCGGCGACCTCCTGTCCTTGGCGTCCGCAAAAGGCATTCACCTGCGGTGAACCTGGGCCTCGGGCGAGCACGGTCAGGCCCCATGGTAGGAGCCCGGGGAGGCAATGGAGGCCTCTGCGGCCAGGCCTCGGACTCTCCCCGGGGCTCTCTCGGGTCCCAGGCGCCCTCTCTCGCCCAGGGAGTGCCCACGCCGTCCCCTGACCCCCGCAGGACGCCTGCATCCCGCCATAAGCGGCCCACCTCGTCTATGGAGCTGGGACACATGGGGCCGGGGTGCGAGCAACTGGCCTACGTGGCTGCAAACCCGCAGACCCCTCCGTCCCGTCCCCACCACTGCGAAGATCCCCCTGTTCTTCCATCCGTAAAGGGGTCCCCCTTTACGGATGGAAGAACAGGGGGGAGGCGCCCAGGAGATGGCTTTTGTCCGAGCCGCGGCTGGGTGGTTTCGGGCCAAGAGGCGGGGCCGCGCAGGCGCAAGCAGGCCCCACCCCAAGAGCATCCCTCCGGGCAACGTGCCCCCCCCTTGAGATATCAGGCCAGGTCCACAGGGTCCCTGGGCTGGTGTCAGAGTTAACGGAGGCCCTCCCTGCCACCCAGAGGACCGCGCGTTTTCCCGTGGACCACACTTGCCAGCCCGTCTCCCACCCCGCCAGAGGCAGAGTGCCAGGGAAGAGCTAGGGACCGGGGCCGGGAAGAGGGGCCGGCCACGGTTCCGGGCCACGTGGTGCGGGCCCGGGCGGGCGGGAACCACGCCCAGGGACCGGGTCTCCCTGGGGGTCTCGGGCCTGAGACCTGCCTGGGGGGCTAAGAGTCTCTCTTGGCTCAAACGGCCCCACCTGCCCCGAGGCGGAAAACTTGGATCGAGACGCTTCTACTCTCTAAAGTCTGGGCTGAACTTTGCGAGAAGGGACTGTGTGCGCTGCGACCTGGGTCCCACAGAGCTCGAACCCCCCCTGCCCGTGAAGGGATCCGCGGCCTGTGGTCCCTGGTGTCCGCAAAAGGCATTCACCTGCGGAGAACCTGGGCCCAGGTGAGCGGGACCAGGCCCCACGGCAGGAGCCTGGGGAGGCCACTGGAGCCACGGGGGCCAGGGCTGGGCATTTTCCCGGGTGCTCTCTCGGGTCCCAGGCGCCCTCTCTCGCCCGGGGAGTGCCCACGCCGTCCCCTGACCCCCGCAGGACGCCTGCATCCCGCCATAAGCGGCCCACCTCGTCCATGGAGCTGGGACACATGGGGCCGGGGTGCGAGCAACTGGCCTACGTGGCTGCAAACCCGCAGACCCCTCCGTCCCGTCCCCACCACTGCGAAGATCCCCCTGTTCTTCCATCCGTAAAGGGGTCCCCCTTTACGGATGGAAGAACAGGGGGGAGGCCCCCAGGAGATGGCTTTTGTCCGAGCCGCGGCTGGGTGGTTTCGGGCCAAGAGGCGGGGCCGCGCAGGCGCAAGCAGGCCCCACCCCAAGAGCATCCCTCCGGGCAACGTGCCCCCCCCTTGAGATATCAGGCCAGGTCCACAGGGTCCCTGGGCTGGTGTCAGAGTTAACGGAGGCCCTCCCTGCCACCCAGAGGACCGCGCGTTTTCCCGTGGACCACACTTCCCAGCAGCTCTCCCACCCCCGCAGAGGCAGAGTGCCAGGAAAGAACTAGGGACCTGGTGCCTGGAAGAGGGGCCGGCCACGGTTCCGCGCCAGGTGGAGCGGTTCCGGGCGGGCGGGCGGGACCCTCGACCAAGGACCGGTTCTCCCTTGGGGCGTCTGGCCTGTGCCCCGCCTGGGAGGCTAAGAGCCTTGCTTCGCCTGCAAAGCCCCCACCCTGCCACAGGGCGGCACACTTGGACCCAGCCGCTTCAACCCTCCAGTCTCTGCGGAACCACCCAAAAATGGAGTGTGACCGCTGCGACCTCAGTCCCCCAGAGCTCGAACCTCCACCTCTGTGAGGGAATCGGCGACCTCCTGTCCTTGGCGTCCGCAAAAGGCATTCACCTGCGGTGAACCTGGGCCTCGGGCGAGCACGGTCAGGCCCCATGGTAGGAGCCCGGGGAGGCAATGGAGGCCTCTGCGGCCAGGCCTCGGACTCTCCCCGGGGCTCTCTCGGGTCCCAGGCGCCCTCTCTCGCCCAGGGAGTGCCCACGCCGTCCCCTGACCCCCGCAGGACGCCTGCATCCCGCCATAAGCGGCCCACCTCGTCCATGGAGCTGGGACACATGGGGCCGGGGTGCGAGCAACTGGCCTACGTGGCTGCAAACCCGCAGACCCCTCCGTCCCGTCCCCACCACTGCGAAGATCCCCCTGTTCTTCCATCCGTAAAGGGGTCCCCCTTTACGGATGGAAGAACAGGGGGGAGGCGCCCAGGAGATGGCTTTTGTCCGAGCCGCGGCTGGGTGGTTTCGGGCCAAGAGGCGGGGCCGCGCAGGCGCAAGCAGGCCCCACCCCAAGAGCATCCCTCCGGGCAACGTGCCCCCCCCTTGAGATATCAGGCCAGGTCCACAGGGTCCCTGGGCTGGTGTCAGAGTTAACGGAGGCCCTCCCTGCCACCCAGAGGACCGCGCGTTTTCCCGTGGACCACACTTGCCAGCCCGTCTCCCACCCCGCCAGAGGCAGAGTGCCAGGGAAGAGCTAGGGACCGGGGCCGGGAAGAGGGGCCGGCCACGGTTCCGGGCCACGTGGTGCAGGCCCGGGCGGGCGGGAACCACGCCCAGGCACCGGGTCTCCCTGGGGGTCTCGGGCCTGAGACCTGCCTGGGGGGCTAAGAGTCTCTCTTGGCTCAAACGGCCCCACCCTGCCCCGAGGCGGAAAACTTGGACCGAGACGCTTCTACTCTCTAAAGTCTGGGCTGAACTTTGCGAGAAGGGACTGTGTGCGCTGCGACCTGGGTCCCACAGAGCTCGAACCCCCCCTGCCCGTGAAGGGATCCGCGGCCTGTGGTCCCTGGTGTCCGCAAAAGGCATTCACCTGCGGAGAACCTGGGCCCAGGTGAGCGGGACCAGGCCCCACGGCAGGAGCCTGGGGAGGCCACTGGAGCCACGGGGGCCAGGGCTGGGCATTTTCCCGGGTGCTCTCTCGGGTCCCAGGCGCCCTCTCTCGCCCGGGGAGTGCCCACGCCGTCCCAGACCCCCGCAGGACGCCTGCATCCCGCCATAAGCGGCCCACCTCGTCCATGGAGCTGGGACACATGGGGCCGGGGTGCGAGCAACTGGCCTACGTGGCTGCAAACCCGCAGACCCCTCCGTCCCGTCCCCACCACTGCGAAGATCCCCCTGTTCTTCCATCCGTAAAGGGGTCCCCCTTTACGGATGGAAGAACAGGGGGGAGGCCCCCAAGAGATGGCTTTTGTCCCAGCCGGGGCTGGGTGGTTTCGGGCCAAGAGGCGGGGCCGCGCAGGCGCAAGCAGGCCCCACCCCAAGAGCATCCCTCCGGGCAACGTGCCCCCCCCTTGAGATATCAGGCCAGGTCCACAGGGTCCCTGGGCTGGTGTCAGAGTTAACGGAGGCCCTCCCTGCCACCCAGAGGACCGCGCGTTTTCCCGTGGACCACACTTGCCAGCCCGTCTCCCACCCCGCCAGAGGCAGAGTGCCAGGGAAGAACTAGGGACCTGGTGCCTGGAAGAGGGGCCGGCCACGGTTCCGCGCCAGGTGGAGCGGTTCCGGGCGGGCGGGCGGGACCCTCGACCAAGGACCGGTTCTCCCTTGGGGCGTCTGGCCTGTGCCCCGCCTGGGAGGCTAAGAGCCTTGCTTCGCCTGCAAAGCCCCCACCCTGCCACAAGGCGGCACACTTGGACCCAGCCGCTTCAACCCTCCAGTCTCTGCGGAACCACCCAAAAATGGAGTGTGACCGCTGCGACCTCAGTCCCCCAGAGCTCGAACCTCCACCTCTGTGAGGGAATCGGCGACCTCCTGTCCTTGGCGTCCGCTAAAGGCATTCACCTGAGGTGAACCTGGGCCTCGGGCGAGCACGGTCAGGCCCCATGGTAGGAGCCCGGGGAGGCGATGGAGGCCTCTGCGGCCAGGCCTCGGACTCTCCCCGGGGCTCTCTCGGGTCCCAGGCGCCCTCTCTCGCCCGGGGAGTGCCCACGCCTTCCCCTGACCCCCGCAGGACGCCTGCATCCCGCCATAAGCGGCCCACCTCGTCCATGGAGCTGGGACACATGGGGCCGGGGTGCGAGCAACTGGCCTACGTGGCTGCAAACCCGCAGACCCCTCTGTCCCGTCCCCACCACTGCGAAGATCCCCCTGTTCTTCCATCCGTAAAGGGGTCCCCCTTTACGGATGGAAGAACAGGGGGGAGGCCCCCAGGAGATGGCTTTTGTCCAAGCCGCGGCTGGGTGGTTTCGGACCAAGAGGCGGGGCCGCGCAGGCGCAAGCAGGCCCCACCCCAAGAGCATCCCTCCGGGCAACGTGCCCCCCCCTTGAGATATCAGGCCAGGTCCACAGGGTCCCTGGGCTGGTGTCAGAGTTAACGGAGGCCCTCCCTGCCACCCAGAGGACCGCGCGTTTTCCCGTGGACCACACTTCCCAGCAGCTCTCCCACCCCCGCAGAGGCAGAGTGCCAGGAAAGAACTAGGGACCTGGTGCCTGGAAGAGGGGCCGGCCACGGTTCCGCGCCAGGTGGAGCGGTTCCGGGCGGTGCGGGCGGGACCCTCGACCAAGGACCGGTTCTCCCTTGGGGCATCTGGCCTGTGCCCCGCCTGGGACGCTAAGAGCCTTGCTTCGCCTGCAAAGCCCCCACCCTGCCACAAGGCGGCACACTTGGACCCAGCCGCTTCAACCCTCCAGTCTCTGCGGAACCACCCAAAAATGGAGTGTGACCGCTGCGACCTCAGTCCCCCAGAGCTAGAACCCCCACCTCTGTGAGGGAATCGGCGACCTCCTGTCCTTGGCGTCCGCAAAAGGCATTCACCTGCGGTGAACCTGGGCCTCGGGCGAGCACGGTCAGGCCCCATGGTAGGAGCCCGGGGAGGCAATGGAGGCCTCTGCGGCCAGGCCTCGGACTCTCCCCGGGGCTCTCTCGGGTCCCAGGCGCCATCTCTCGCCCAGGGAGTGCCCACGCCGTCCCCTGACCCCCGCAGGACGCCTGCATCCCGCCATAAGCGGCCCACCTCGTCCATGGAGCTGGGACACATGGGGCCGGGGTGCGAGCAACTGGCCTACGTGGCTGCAAACCCGCAGACCCCTCCGTCCCGTCCCCACCACTGCGAAGATCCCCCTGTTCTTCCATCCGTAAAGGGGTCCCCCTTTACGGATGGAAGAACAGGGGGGAGGCGCCCAGGAGATGGCTTTTGTCCGAGCCGCGGCTGGGTGGTTTCGGGCCAAGAGGCGGGGCCGCGCAGGCGCAAGCAGGCCCCACCCCAAGAGCATCCCTCCGGGCAACGTGCCCCCCCCTTGAGATATCAGGCCAGGTCCACAGGGTCCCTGGGCTGGTGTCAGAGTTAACGGAGGCCCTCCCTGCCACCCAGAGGACCGCGCGTTTTCCCGTGGACCACACTTGCCAGCCCGTCTCCCACCCCGCCAGAGGCAGAGTGCCAGGGAAGAGCTAGGGACCGGGGCCGGGAAGAGTGGCCGGCCACGGTTCCGGGCCACGTGGTGCGGGCCCGGGCGGGCGGGAACCACGCCCAGGGACCGGGTCTCCCTGGGGGTCTCGGGCCTGAGACCTGCCTGGGGGGCTAAGAGTCTCTCTTGGCTCAAACGGCCCCAACTGCCCCGAGGCGGAAAACTTGGATCGAGACGCTTCTACTCTCTAAAGTCTGGGCTGAACTTTGCGAGAAGGGACTGTGTGCGCTGCGACCTGGGTCCCACAGAGCTCGAACCCCCCCTGCCCGTGAAGGGATCCGCGGCCTGTGGTCCCTGGTGTCCGCAAAAGGCATTCACCTGCGGAGAACCTGGGCCCAGGTGAGCGGGACCAGGCCCCACGGCAGGAGCCTGGGGAGGCCACTGGAGCCACGGGGGCCAGGGCTGGGCATTTTCCCGGGTGCTCTCTCGGGTCCCAGGCGCCCTCTCTCGCCCGGGGAGTGCCCACGCCGTCCCCTGACCCCCGCAGGACGCCTGCATCCCGCCATAAGCGGCCCACCTCGTCCATGGAGCTGGGACACATGGGGCCGGGGTGCGAGCAACTGGCCTACGTGGCTGCAAACCCGCAGACCCCTCCGTCCCGTCCCCACCACTGCGAAGATCCCCCTGTTCTTCCATCCGTAAAGGGGTCCCCCTTTACGGATGGAAGAACAGGGGGGAGGCCCCCAGGAGATGGCTTTTGTCCGAGCCGCGGCTGGGTGGTTTCGGGCCAAGAGGCGGGGCCGCGCAGGCGCAAGCATGCCCCACCCCAAGAGCATCCCTCCGGGCAACGTGCCCCCCCCTTGAGATATCAGGCCAGGTCCACAGGGTCCCTGGGCTGGTGTCAGAGTTAACGGAGGCCCTCCCTGCCACCCAGAGGACCGCGCGTTTTCCCGTGGACCACACTTCCCAGCAGCTCTCCCACCCCCGCAGAGGCAGAGTGCCAGGAAAGAACTAGGGACCTGGTGCCTGGAAGAGGGGCCGGCCACGGTTCCGCGCCAGGTGGAGCGGTTCCGGGCGGGCGGGCGGGACCCTCGACCAAGGACCGGTTCTCCCTTGGGGCGTCTGGCCTGTGCCCCGCCTGGGAGGCTAAGAGCCTTGCTTCGCCTGCAAAGCCCCCACCCTGCCACAAGGCGGCACACTTGGACCCAGCCGCTTCAACCCTCCAGTCTCTGCGGAACCACCCAAAAATGGAGTGTGACCGCTGCGACCTCAGTCCCCCAGAGCTCGAACCCCCACCTCTGTGAGGGAATCGGCGACCTCCTGTCCTTGGCGTCCGCAAAAGGCATTCACCTGAGGTGAACCTGGGCCTCGGGCGAGCACGGTCAGGCCCCATGGTAGGAGCCCGGGGAGGCAATGGAGGCCTCTGCGGCCAGGCCTCGGACTCTCCCCGGGGCTCTCTCGGGTCCCAGGCGCCCTCTCTCGCCCGGGGAGTGCCCACGCCGTCCCCTGACCCCCGCAGGACGCCTGCATCCCGCCATAAGCGGCCCACCTCGTCCATGGAGCTGGGACACATGGGGCCGGGGTGCGAGCAACTGGCCTACGTGGCTGCAAACCCGCAGACCCCTCCGTCCCGTCCCCACCACTGCGAAGATCCCCCTGTTCTTCCATCCGTAAAGGGGTCCCCCTTTACGGATGGAAGAACAGGGGGGAGGCCCCCAGGAGATGGCTTTTGTCCGAGCCGCGGCTGGGTGGTTTCGGGCCAAGAGGCGGGGCCGCGCAGGCGCAAGCAGGCCCCACCCCAAGAGCATCCCTCCGGGCAACGTGCCCCCCCCTTGAGATATCAGGCCAGGTCCACAGGGTCCCTGGGCTGGTGTCAGAGTTAACGGAGGCCCTCCCTGCCACCCAGAGGACCGCGCGTTTTCCCGTGGACCACACTTCCCAGCAGCTCTCCCACCCCCGCTTAGGCAGAGTGCCAGGAAAGAACTAGGGACCTGGTGCCTGGAAGAGGGGCCGGCCACGGTTCCGTGCCAGGTGGAGCGGTTCCGGGCGGGCGGGCGGGACCCTCGACCAAGGACCGGTTCTCCCTTGGGGCGTCTGGCCTGTGCCCCGCCTGGGAGGCTAAGAGCCTTGCTTCGCCTGCAAAGCCCCCACCCTGCCACAAGGCGGCACACTTGGACCCAGCCGCTTCAACCCTCCAGTCTCTGCGGAACCACCCAAAAATGGAGTGTGACCGCTGCGACCTCAGTCCCCCAGAGCTCGAACCCCCACCTCTGTGAGGGAATCGACGACCTCCTGTCCTTGGCGTCCGCAAAAGGCATTCACCTGCGGTGAACCTGGGCCTCGGGCGAGCACGGTCAGGCCCCATGGTAGGAGCCCGGGGAGGCAATGGAGGCCTCTGCGGCCAGGCCTCGGACTCTCCCCGGGGCTCTCTCGGGTCCCAGGCGCCCTCTCTCGCCCGGGGAGTGCCCACGCCGTCCCCTGACCCCCGCAGGACGCCTGCATCCCGCCATAAGCGGCCCACCTCGTCCATGTAGTTGGGACACATGGTGCCGGGGTGCGAGCAACTGGCCTACGTGGCTGCAAACCCGCAGACCCCTCCGTCCCGTCCCCACCACTGCGAAGATCCCCCTGTTCTTCCATCCGTAAAGGGGTCCCCCTTTACGGATGGAAGAACAGGGGGGAGGCCCCCAGGAGATGGCTTTTGTCCGAGCCGCGGCTGGGTGGTTTCGGGCCAAGAGGCGGGGCCGCGCAGGCGCAAGCAGGCCCCACCCCAAGAGCATCCCTCCGGGCAACGTGCCCCCCCCTTGAGATATCAGGCCAGGTCCACAGGGTCCCTGGGCTGGTGTCAGAGTTAACGGAGGCCCTCCCTGCCACCCAGAGGACCGCGCGTTTTCCCGTGGACCACACTTGCCAGCCCGTCTCCCACCCCGCCAGAGGCAGAGTGCCAGGGAAGAGCTAGGGACCTGTGGCCGGGTAGAGGGGCCGGCCACGGTTCCGGGCCACGTTGGGCGGGCCCGGGCGGGCGGGACCCACGCCCAGGGACCGGGTCTCCCTGGGGGTCTCGGGCCTGAGACCTGCCTGGGGTGCTAAGAGTCTCTCTTGGCTCAAACGGCCCCACCTGCCCCGAGGCGGAAAACTTGGATCGAGACGCTTCTACTCTCTAAAGTCTGGGCTGAACTTTGCGAGAAGGGACTGTGTGCGCTGCGACCTGGGTCCCACAGAGCTCGAACCCCCCCTGCCCGTGAAGGGATCCGCGGCCTGTGGTCCCTGGTGTCCGCAAAAGGCATTCACCTGCGGAGAACCTGGGCCCAGGTGAGCGGGACCAGGCCCCACGGCAGGAGCCTGGGGAGGCCACTGGAGCCACGGGGGCCAGGGCTGGGCATTTTCCCGGGTGCTCTCTCGGGTCCCAGGCGCCCTCTCTCGCCCGGGGAGTGCCCACGCCGTCCCCTGACCCCCGCAGGACGCCTGCATCCCGCCATAAGCGGCCCACCTCGTCCATGGAGCTGGGATACATGGGGCCGGGGTGCGAGCAACTGGCCTACGTGGCTGCAAACCCGCAGACCCCTCCGTCCCGTCCCCACCACTGCGAAGAACAGGGGGGAGGCCCCCAGGAGATGGCTTTTGTCCGAGCCGCGGCTGGGTGGTTTCGGGCCAAGAGGCGGGGCCGCGCAGGCGCAAGCAGGCCCCACCCCAAGAGCATCCCTCCGGGCAACGTGCCCCCCCCTTGAGATATCAGGCCAGGTCCACAGGGTCCCTGGGCTGGTGTCAGAGTTAACGGAGGCCCTCCCTGCCACCCAGAGGACCGCGCGTTTTCCCGTGGACCACACTGCCCAGCAGCTCTCCCACCCCCGCAGAGGCAGAGTGCCAGGAAAGAACTAGGGACCTGGTGCCTGGAAGAGGGGCCGGCCACGGTTCCGCGCCAGGTGGAGCGGTTCCGGGCGGGCGGGCGGGACCCTCGACCAAGGACCGGTTCTCCCTTGGGGCGTCTGGCCTGTGCCCCGCCTGGGAGGCTAAGAGCCTTGCTTCGCCTGCAAAGCCCCCACCCTGCCACAAGGCGGCACACTTGGACCCAGCCGCTTCAACCCTCCAGTCTCTGCGGAACCACCCAAAAATGGAGTGTGACCGCTGCGACCTCAGTCCCCCAGAGCTCGAACCCCCACCTCTGTGAGGGAATCGGCGACCTCCTGTCCTTGGCGTCCGCAAAAGGCATTCACCTGAGGTGAACCTGGGCCTCGGGCGAGCACGGTCAGGCCCCATGGTAGGAGCCCGGGGAGGCAATGGAGGCCTCTGCGGCCAGGCCTCGGACTCTCCCCGGGGCTCTCTCGGGTCCCAGGCGCCCTCTCTCGCCCGGGGAGTGCCCACGCCGTCCCCTGACCCCCGCAGGACGCCTGCATCCCGCCATAAGCGGCCCACCTCGTCCATGGAGCTGGGACACATGGGGCCGGGGTGCGAGCAACTGGCCTACGTGGCTGCAAACCCGCAGACCCCTCCGTCCCGTCCCCACCACTGCGAAGATCCCCCTGTTCTTCCATCCGTAAAGGGGTCCCCCTTTACGGATGGAAGAACAGGGGGGAGGCCCCCAGGAGATGGCTTTTGTCCGAGCCGCGGCTGGGTGGTTTCGGGCCAAGAGGCGGGGCCGCGCAGGCGCAAGCAGGCCCCACCCCAAGAGCATCCCTCCGGGCAACGTGCCCCCCCCTTGAGATATCAGGCCAGGTCCACAGGGTCCCTGGGCTGGTGTCAGAGTTAACGGAGGCCCTCCCTGCCACCCAGAGGACCGCGCGTTTTCCCGTGGACCACACTTCCCAGCAGCTCTCCCACCCCCGCTTAGGCAGAGTGCCAGGAAAGAACTAGGGACCTGGTGCCTGGAAGAGGGGCCGGCCACGGTTCCGTGCCAGGTGGAGCGGTTCCGGGCGGGCGGGCGGGACCCTCGACCAAGGACCGGTTCTCCCTTGGGGCGTCTGGCCTGTGCCCCGCCTGGGAGGCTAAGAGCCTTGCTTCGCCTGCAAAGCCCCCACCCTGCCACAAGGCGGCACACTTGGACCCAGCCGCTTCAACCCTCCAGTCTCTGCGGAACCACCCAAAAATGGAGTGTGACCGCTGCGACCTCAGTCCCCCAGAGCTCGAACCCCCACCTCTGTGAGGGAATCGACGACCTCCTGTCCTTGGCGTCCGCAAAAGGCATTCACCTGCGGTGAACCTGGGCCTCGGGCGAGCACGGTCAGGCCCCATGGTAGGAGCCCGGGGAGGCAATGGAGGCCTCTGCGGCCAGGCCTCGGACTCTCCCCGGGGCTCTCTCGGGTCCCAGGCGCCCTCTCTCGCCCGGGGAGTGCCCACGCCGTCCCCTGACCCCCGCAGGACGCCTGCATCCCGCCATAAGCGGCCCACCTCGTCCATGTAGTTGGGACACATGGTGCCGGGGTGCGAGCAACTGGCCTACGTGGCTGCAAACCCGCAGACCCCTCCGTCCCGTCCCCACCACTGCGAAGATCCCCCTGTTCTTCCATCCGTAAAGGGGTCCCCCTTTACGGATGGAAGAACAGGGGGGAGGCCCCCAGGAGATGGCTTTTGTCCGAGCCGCGGCTGGGTGGTTTCGGGCCAAGAGGCGGGGCCGCGCAGGCGCAAGCAGGCCCCACCCCAAGAGCATCCCTCCGGGCAACGTGCCCCCCCCTTGAGATATCAGGCCAGGTCCACAGGGTCCCTGGGCTGGTGTCAGAGTTAACGGAGGCCCTCCCTGCCACCCAGAGGACCGCGCGTTTTCCCGTGGACCACACTTGCCAGCCCGTCTCCCACCCCGCCAGAGGCAGAGTGCCAGGGAAGAGCTAGGGACCTGTGGCCGGGTAGAGGGGCCGGCCACGGTTCCGGGCCACGTTGGGCGGGCCCGGGCGGGCGGGACCCACGCCCAGGGACCGGGTCTCCCTGGGGGTCTCGGGCCTGAGACCTGCCTGGGGTGCTAAGAGTCTCTCTTGGCTCAAACGGCCCCACCTGCCCCGAGGCGGAAAACTTGGATCGAGACGCTTCTACTCTCTAAAGTCTGGGCTGAACTTTGCGAGAAGGGACTGTGTGCGCTGCGACCTGGGTCCCACAGAGCTCGAACCCCCCCTGCCCGTGAAGGGATCCGCGGCCTGTGGTCCCTGGTGTCCGCAAAAGGCATTCACCTGCGGAGAACCTGGGCCCAGGTGAGCGGGACCAGGCCCCACGGCAGGAGCCTGGGGAGGCCACTGGAGCCACGGGGGCCAGGGCTGGGCATTTTCCCGGGTGCTCTCTCGGGTCCCAGGCGCCCTCTCTCGCCCGGGGAGTGCCCACGCCGTCCCCTGACCCCCGCAGGACGCCTGCATCCCGCCATAAGCGGCCCACCTCGTCCATGGAGCTGGGATACATGGGGCCGGGGTGCGAGCAACTGGCCTACGTGGCTGCAAACCCGCAGACCCCTCCGTCCCGTCCCCACCACTGCGAAGAACAGGGGGGAGGCCCCCAGGAGATGGCTTTTGTCCGAGCCGCGGCTGGGTGGTTTCGGGCCAAGAGGCGGGGCCGCGCAGGCGCAAGCAGGCCCCACCCCAAGAGCATCCCTCCGGGCAACGTGCCCCCCCCTTGAGATATCAGGCCAGGTCCACAGGGTCCCTGGGCTGGTGTCAGAGTTAACGGAGGCCCTCCCTGCCACCCAGAGGACCGCGCGTTTTCCCGTGGACCACACTGCCCAGCAGCTCTCCCACCCCCGCAGAGGCAGAGTGCCAGGAAAGAACTAGGGACCTGGTGCCTGGAAGAGGGGCCGGCCACGGTTCCGCGCCAGGTGGAGCGGTTCCGGGCGGGCGGGCGGGACCCTCGACCAAGGACCGGTTCTCCCTTGGGGCGTCTGGCCTGTGCCCCGCCTGGGAGGCTAAGAGCCTTGCTTCGCCTGCAAAGCCCCCACCCTGCCACAGGGCGGCACACTTGGACCCAGCCGCTTCAACCCTCCAGTCTCTGCGGAACCACCCAAAAATGGAGTGTGACCGCTGCGACCTCAGTCCCCCAGAGCTCGAACCTCCACCTCTGTGAGGGAATCGGCGACCTCCTGTCCTTGGCGTCCGCAAAAGGCATTCACCTGCGGTGAACCTGGGCCTCGGGCGAGCACGGTCAGGCCCCATGGTAGGAGCCCGGGGAGGCAATGGAGGCCTCTGCGGCCAGGCCTCGGACTCTCCCCGGGGCTCTCTCGGGTCCCAGGCGCCCTCTCTCGCCCAGGGAGTGCCCACGCCGTCCCCTGACCCCCGCAGGACGCCTGCATCCCGCCATAAGCGGCCCACCTCGTCCATGGAGCTGGGACACATGGGGCCGGGGTGCGAGCAACTGGCCTACGTGGCTGCAAACCCGCAGACCCCTCCGTCCCGTCCCCACCACTGCGAAGATCCCCCTGTTCTTCCATCCGTAAAGGGGTCCCCCTTTACGGATGGAAGAACAGGGGGGAGGCGCCCAGGAGATGGCTTTTGTCCGAGCCGCGGCTGGGTGGTTTCGGGCCAAGAGGCGGGGCCGCGCAGGCGCAAGCAGGCCCCACCCCAAGAGCATCCCTCCGGGCAACGTGCCCCCCCCTTGAGATATCAGGCCAGGTCCACAGGGTCCCTGGGCTGGTGTCAGAGTTAACGGAGGCCCTCCCTGCCACCCAGAGGACCGCGCGTTTTCCCGTGGACCACACTTGCCAGCCCGTCTCCCACCCCGCCAGAGGCAGAGTGCCAGGGAAGAGCTAGGGACCGGGGCCGGGAAGAGGGGCCGGCCACGGTTCCGGGCCACGTGGTGCGGGCCCGGGCGGGCGGGAACCACGCCCAGGGACCGGGTCTCCCTGGGGGTCTCGGGCCTGAGACCTGCCTGGGGGGCTAAGAGTCTCTCTTGGCTCAAACGGCCCCACTGCCCCGAGGCGGAAAACTTGGATCGAGACGCTTCTACTCTCTAAAGTCTGGGCTGAACTTTGCGAGAAGGGACTGTGTGCGCTGCGACCTGGGTCCCACAGAGCTCGAACCCCCCCTGCCCGTGAAGGGATCCGCGGCCTGTGGTCCCTGGTGTCCGCAAAAGGCATTCACCTGCGGAGAACCTGGGCCCAGGTGAGCGGGACCAGGCCCCACGGCAGGAGCCTGGGGAGGCCACTGGAGCCACGGGGGCCAGGGCTGGGCATTTTCCCGGGTGCTCTCTCGGGTCCCAGGCGCCCTCTCTCGCCCGGGGAGTGCCCACGCCGTCCCCTGACCCCCGCAGGACGCCTGCATCCCGCCATAAGCGGCCCACCTCGTCCATGGAGCTGGGACACATGGGGCCGGGGTGCGAGCAACTGGCCTACGTGGCTGCAAACCCGCAGACCCCTCCGTCCCGTCCCCACCACTGCGAAGATCCCCCTGTTCTTCCATCCGTAAAGGGGTCCCCCTTTACGGATGGAAGAACAGGGGGGAGGCCCCCAGGAGATGGCTTTTGTCCGAGCCGCGGCTGGGTGGTTTCGGGCCAAGAGGCGGGGCCGCGCAGGCGCAAGCAGGCCCCACCCCAAGAGCATCCCTCCGGGCAACGTGCCCCCCCCTTGAGATATCAGGCCAGGTCCACAGGGTCCCTGGGCTGGTGTCAGAGTTAACGGAGGCCCTCCCTGCCACCCAGAGGACCGCGCGTTTTCCCGTGGACCACACTTCCCAGCAGCTCTCCCACCCCCGCTTAGGCAGAGTGCCAGGAAAGAACTAGGGACCTGGTGCCTGGAAGAGGGGCCGGCCACGGTTCCGTGCCAGGTGGAGCGGTTCCGGGCGGGCGGGCGGGACCCTCGACCAAGGACCGGTTCTCCCTTGGGGCGTCTGGCCTGTGCCCCGCCTGGGAGGCTAAGAGCCTTGCTTCGCCTGCAAAGCCCCCACCCTGCCACAAGGCGGCACACTTGGACCCAGCCGCTTCAACCCTCCAGTCTCTGCGGAACCACCCAAAAATGGAGTGTGACCGCTGCGACCTCAGTCCCCCAGAGCTCGAACCCCCACCTCTGTGAGGGAATCGACGACCTCCTGTCCTTGGCGTCCGCAAAAGGCATTCACCTGCGGTGAACCTGGGCCTCGGGCGAGCACGGTCAGGCCCCATGGTAGGAGCCCGGGGAGGCAATGGAGGCCTCTGCGGCCAGGCCTCGGACTCTCCCCGGGGCTCTCTCGGGTCCCAGGCGCCCTCTCTCGCCCGGGGAGTGCCCACGCCGTCCCCTGACCCCCGCAGGACGCCTGCATCCCGCCATAAGCGGCCCACCTCGTCCATGTAGTTGGGACACATGGTGCCGGGGTGCGAGCAACTGGCCTACGTGGCTGCAAACCCGCAGACCCCTCCGTCCCGTCCCCACCACTGCGAAGATCCCCCTGTTCTTCCATCCGTAAAGGGGTCCCCCTTTACGGATGGAAGAACAGGGGGGAGGCCCCCAGGAGATGGCTTTTGTCCGAGCCGCGGCTGGGTGGTTTCGGGCCAAGAGGCGGGGCCGCGCAGGCGCAAGCAGGCCCCACCCCAAGAGCATCCCTCCGGGCAACGTGCCCCCCCCTTGAGATATCAGGCCAGGTCCACAGGGTCCCTGGGCTGGTGTCAGAGTTAACGGAGGCCCTCCCTGCCACCCAGAGGACCGCGCGTTTTCCCGTGGACCACACTTGCCAGCCCGTCTCCCACCCCGCCAGAGGCAGAGTGCCAGGGAAGAGCTAGGGACCTGTGGCCGGGTAGAGGGGCCGGCCACGGTTCCGGGCCACGTTGGGCGGGCCCGGGCGGGCGGGACCCACGCCCAGGGACCGGGTCTCCCTGGGGGTCTCGGGCCTGAGACCTGCCTGGGGTGCTAAGAGTCTCTCTTGGCTCAAACGGCCCCACCTGCCCCGAGGCGGAAAACTTGGATCGAGACGCTTCTACTCTCTAAAGTCTGGGCTGAACTTTGCGAGAAGGGACTGTGTGCGCTGCGACCTGGGTCCCACAGAGCTCGAACCCCCCCTGCCCGTGAAGGGATCCGCGGCCTGTGGTCCCTGGTGTCCGCAAAAGGCATTCACCTGCGGAGAACCTGGGCCCAGGTGAGCGGGACCAGGCCCCACGGCAGGAGCCTGGGGAGGCCACTGGAGCCACGGGGGCCAGGGCTGGGCATTTTCCCGGGTGCTCTCTCGGGTCCCAGGCGCCCTCTCTCGCCCGGGGAGTGCCCACGCCGTCCCCTGACCCCCGCAGGACGCCTGCATCCCGCCATAAGCGGCCCACCTCGTCCATGGAGCTGGGATACATGGGGCCGGGGTGCGAGCAACTGGCCTACGTGGCTGCAAACCCGCAGACCCCTCCGTCCCGTCCCCACCACTGCGAAGAACAGGGGGGAGGCCCCCAGGAGATGGCTTTTGTCCGAGCCGCGGCTGGGTGGTTTCGGGCCAAGAGGCGGGGCCGCGCAGGCGCAAGCAGGCCCCACCCCAAGAGCATCCCTCCGGGCAACGTGCCCCCCCCTTGAGATATCAGGCCAGGTCCACAGGGTCCCTGGGCTGGTGTCAGAGTTAACGGAGGCCCTCCCTGCCACCCAGAGGACCGCGCGTTTTCCCGTGGACCACACTGCCCAGCAGCTCTCCCACCCCCGCAGAGGCAGAGTGCCAGGAAAGAACTAGGGACCTGGTGCCTGGAAGAGGGGCCGGCCACGGTTCCGCGCCAGGTGGAGCGGTTCCGGGCGGGCGGGCGGGACCCTCGACCAAGGACCGGTTCTCCCTTGGGGCGTCTGGCCTGTGCCCCGCCTGGGAGGCTAAGAGCCTTGCTTCGCCTGCAAAGCCCCCACCCTGCCACAGGGCGGCACACTTGGACCCAGCCGCTTCAACCCTCCAGTCTCTGCGGAACCACCCAAAAATGGAGTGTGACCGCTGCGACCTCAGTCCCCCAGAGCTCGAACCTCCACCTCTGTGAGGGAATCGGCGACCTCCTGTCCTTGGCGTCCGCAAAAGGCATTCACCTGCGGTGAACCTGGGCCTCGGGCGAGCACGGTCAGGCCCCATGGTAGGAGCCCGGGGAGGCAATGGAGGCCTCTGCGGCCAGGCCTCGGACTCTCCCCGGGGCTCTCTCGGGTCCCAGGCGCCCTCTCTCGCCCAGGGAGTGCCCACGCCGTCCCCTGACCCCCGCAGGACGCCTGCATCCCGCCATAAGCGGCCCACCTCGTCCATGGAGCTGGGACACATGGGGCCGGGGTGCGAGCAACTGGCCTACGTGGCTGCAAACCCGCAGACCCCTCCGTCCCGTCCCCACCACTGCGAAGATCCCCCTGTTCTTCCATCCGTAAAGGGGTCCCCCTTTACGGATGGAAGAACAGGGGGGAGGCGCCCAGGAGATGGCTTTTGTCCGAGCCGCGGCTGGGTGGTTTCGGGCCAAGAGGCGGGGCCGCGCAGGCGCAAGCAGGCCCCACCCCAAGAGCATCCCTCCGGGCAACGTGCCCCCCCCTTGAGATATCAGGCCAGGTCCACAGGGTCCCTGGGCTGGTGTCAGAGTTAACGGAGGCCCTCCCTGCCACCCAGAGGACCGCGCGTTTTCCCGTGGACCACACTTGCCAGCCCGTCTCCCACCCCGCCAGAGGCAGAGTGCCAGGGAAGAGCTAGGGACCGGGGCCGGGAAGAGGGGCCGGCCACGGTTCCGGGCCACGTGGTGCGGGCCCGGGCGGGCGGGAACCACGCCCAGGGACCGGGTCTCCCTGGGGGTCTCGGGCCTGAGACCTGCCTGGGGGGCTAAGAGTCTCTCTTGGCTCAAACGGCCCCACTGCCCCGAGGCGGAAAACTTGGATCGAGACGCTTCTACTCTCTAAAGTCTGGGCTGAACTTTGCGAGAAGGGACTGTGTGCGCTGCGACCTGGGTCCCACAGAGCTCGAACCCCCCCTGCCCGTGAAGGGATCCGCGGCCTGTGGTCCCTGGTGTCCGCAAAAGGCATTCACCTGCGGAGAACCTGGGCCCAGGTGAGCGGGACCAGGCCCCACGGCAGGAGCCTGGGGAGGCCACTGGAGCCACGGGGGCCAGGGCTGGGCATTTTCCCGGGTGCTCTCTCGGGTCCCAGGCGCCCTCTCTCGCCCGGGGAGTGCCCACGCCGTCCCCTGACCCCCGCAGGACGCCTGCATCCCGCCATAAGCGGCCCACCTCGTCCATGGAGCTGGGACACATGGGGCCGGGGTGCGAGCAACTGGCCTACGTGGCTGCAAACCCGCAGACCCCTCCGTCCCGTCCCCACCACTGCGAAGATCCCCCTGTTCTTCCATCCGTAAAGGGGTCCCCCTTTACGGATGGAAGAACAGGGGGGAGGCCCCCAGGAGATGGCTTTTGTCCGAGCCGCGGCTGGGTGGTTTCGGGCCAAGAGGCGGGGCCGCGCAGGCGCAAGCAGGCCCCACCCCAAGAGCATCCCTCCGGGCAACGTGCCCCCCCCTTGAGATATCAGGCCAGGTCCACAGGGTCCCTGGGCTGGTGTCAGAGTTAACGGAGGCCCTCCCTGCCACCCAGAGGACCGCGCGTTTTCCCGTGGACCACACTTCCCAGCAGCTCTCCCACCCCCGCAGAGGCAGAGTGCCAGGAAAGAACTAGGGACCTGGTGCCTGGAAGAGGGGCCGGCCACGGTTCCGCGCCAGGTGGAGCGGTTCCGGGCGGGCGGGCGGGACCCTCGACCAAGGACCGGTTCTCCCTTGGGTCGTCTGGCCTGTGCCCCGCCTGGGAGGTAAGAGCCTTGCTTCGCCTGCAAAGCCCCCACCCTGCCACAGGGCGGCACACTTGGACCCAGCCGCTTCAACCCTCCAGTCTCTGCGGAACCACCCAAAAATGGAGTGTGACCGCTGCGACCTCAGTCCCCCAGAGCTCGAACCCCCACCTCTGTGAGGGAATCGGCGACCTCCTGTCCTTGGCGTCCGCAAAAGGCATTCACCTGCGGTGAACCTGGGCCTCGGGCGAGCACGGTCAGGCCCAATGGTAGGAGCCCGGGGAGGCAATGGAGGCCTCTGCGGCCAGGCCTCGGACTCTCCCCGGGGCTCTCTCGGGTCCCAGGCGCCCTCTCTCGCCCGGGGAGTGCCCACGCCGTCCCCTGACCCCCGCAGGACGCCTGCATCCCGCCATAAGCGGCCCACCTCGTCCATGGAGCTGGGACACATGGGGCCGGGGTGCGAGCAACTGGCCTACGTGGCTGCAAACCCGCAGACCCCTCCGTCCCGTCCCCACCACTGCGAAGATCCCCCTGTTCTTCCATCCGTAAAGGGGTCCCCCTTTACGGATGGAAGAACAGGGGGGAGGCGCCCAGGAGATGGCTTTTGTCCGAGCCGCGGCTGGGTGGTTTCGGGCCAAGAGGCGGGGCCGCGCAGGCGCAAGCAGGCCCCACCCCAAGAGCATCCCTCCGGGCAACGTGCCCCCCCCTTGAGATATCAGGCCAGGTCCACAGGGTCCCTGGGCTGGTGTCAGAGTTAACGGAGGCCCTCCCTGCCACCCAGAGGACCGCGCGTTTTCCCGTGGACCACACTTGCCAGCCCGTCTCCCACCCCTCAGAGGCAGAGTGCCAGGGAAGAGCTAGGGACCGGGGCCGGGAAGAGGGGCCGGCCACGGTTCCGGGCCACGTGGTGCGGGCCCGGGCGGGCGGGAACCACGCCCAGGGACCGGGTCTCCCTGGGGGTCTCGGGCCTGAGACCTGCCTGGGGTGCTAAGAGTCTCTCTTGGCTCAAACGGCCCCACTTGCCCCGAGGCGGAAAACTTGGATCGAGACGCTTCTACTCTCTAAAGTCTGGGCTGAACTTTGCGAGAAGGGACTGTGTGCGCTGCGACCTGGGTCCCACAGAGCTCGAACCCCCCCTGCCCGTGAAGGGATCCGCGGCCTGTGGTCCCTGGTGTCCGCAAAAGGCATTCACCTGCGGAGAACCTGGGCCCAGGTGAGCGGGACCAGGCCCCACGGCAGGAGCCTGGGGAGGCCACTGGAGCCACGGGGGCCAGGGCTGGGCATTTTCCCGGGTGCTCTCTCGGGTCCCAGGCGCCCTCTCTCGCCCGGGGAGTGCCCACGCCGTCCCCTGACCCCCGCAGGACGCCTGCATCCCGCCATAAGCGGCCCACCTCGTCCATGGAGCTGGGACACATGGGGCCGGGGTGCGAGCAAGTGGCCTACGTGGCTGCAAACCCGCAGACCCCTCCGTCCCGTCCCCACCACTGCGAAGATCCCCCTGTTCTTCCATCCGTAAAGGGGTCCCCCTTTACGGATGGAAGAACAGGGGGGAGGCCCCCAGGAGATGGCTTTTGTCCGAGCCGCGGCTGGGTGGTTTCGGGCCAAGAGGCGGGGCCGCGCAGGCGCAAGCAGGCCCCACCCCAAGAGCATCCCTCCGGGCAACGTGCCCCCCCCTTGAGATATCAGGCCAGGTCCACAGGGTCCCTGGGCTGGTGTCAGAGTTAACGGAGGCCCTCCCTGCCACCCAGAGGACCGCGCGTTTTCCCGCGGACCACACTTCCCAGCAGCTCTCCCACCCCCGCAGAGGCAGAGTGCCAGGAAAGAACTAGGGACCTGGTGCCTGGAAGAGGGGCCGGCCACGGTTCCGCGCCAGGTGGAGCGGTTCCGGGCGGGCGGGCGGGACCCTCGACCAAGGACCGGTTCTCCCTTGGGGCGTCTGGCCTGTGCCCCGCCTGGGAGGCTAAGAGCCTTGCTTCGCCTGCAAAGCCCCCACCCTGCCACAAGGCGGCACACTTGGACCCAGCCGCTTCAACCCTCCAGTCTCTGCGGAACCACCCAAAAATGGAGTGTGACCGCTGCGACCTCAGTCCCCCAGAGCTCGAACCCCCACCTCTGTGAGGGAATCGGCGACCTCCTGTCCTTGGCGTCCGCAAAAGGCATTCACCTGCGGTGAACCTGGGCCTCGGGCGAGCACGGTCAGGCCCCATGGTAGGAGCCCGGGGAGGCAATGGAGGCCTCTGCGGCCAGGCCTCGGACTCTCCCCGGGGCTCTCTCGGGTCCCAGGCGCCCTCTCTCGCCCGGGGAGTGCCCACGCCTTCCCCTGACCCCCGCAGGACGCCTGCATCCCGCCATAAGCGGCCCACCTCGTCCATGGAGCTGGGACACATGGGGCCGGGGTGCGAGCAACTGGCCTACGTGGCTGCAAACCCGCAGACCCCTCCGTCCCGTCCCCACCACTGCGAAGATCCCCCTGTTCTTCCATCCGTAAAGGGGTCCCCCTTTACGGATGGAAGAACAGGGCGGAGGCCCCCAGGAGATGGCTTTTGTCCGAGCCGCGGCTGGGTGGTTTCGGGCCAAGAGGCGGGGCCGCGCAGGCGCAAGCAGGCCCCACCCCAAGAGCATCCCTCCGGGCAACGTGCCCCCCCCTTGAGATATCAGGCCAGGTCCACAGGGTCCCTGGGCTGGTGTCAGAGTTAACGGAGGCCCTCCCTGCCACCCAGAGGACCGCGCGTTTTCCCGTGGACCACACTTCCCAGCAGCTCTCCCACCCCCGCTTAGGCAGAGTGCCAGGAAAGAACTAGGGACCTGGTGCCTGGAAGAGGGGCCGGCCACGGTTCCGTGCCAGGTGGAGCGGTTCCGGGCGGGCGGGCGGGACCCTCGACCAAGGACCGGTTCTCCCTTGGGGCGTCTGGCCTGTGCCCCGCCTGGGAGGCTAAGAGCCTTGCTTCGCCTGCAAAGCCCCCACCCTGCCACAAGGCGGCACACTTGGACCCAGCCGCTTCAACCCTCCAGTGTCTGCGGAACCACCCAAAAATGGAGTGTGACCGCTGCGACCTCAGTCCCCCAGAGCTCGAACCCCCACCTCTGTGAGGGAATCGACGACCTCCTGTCCTTGGCGTCCGCAAAAGGCATTCACCTGCGGTGAACCTGGGCCTCGGGCGAGCACGGTCAGGCCCCATGGTAGGAGCCCGGGGAGGCAATGGAGGCCTCTGCGGCCAGGCCTCGGACTCTCCCCGGGGCTCTCTCGGGTCCCAGGCGCCCTCTCTCGCCCGGGGAGTGCCCACGCCGTCCCCTGACCCCCGCAGGACGCCTGCATCCCGCCATAAGCGGCCCACCTCGTCCATGGAGCTGGGACACATGGGGCCGGGGTGCGAGCAACTGGCCTACGTGGCTGCAAACCCGCAGACCCCTCCGTCCCGTCCCCACCACTGCGAAGATCCCCCTGTTCTTCCATCCGTAAAGGGGTCCCCCTTTACGGATGGAAGAACAGGGGGGAGGCCCCCAGGAGATGGCTTTTGTCCGAGCCGCGGCTGGGTGGTTTCGGGCCAAGAGGCGGGCCGCGCAGGCGCAAGCAGGCCCCACCCCAAGAGCATCCCTCCGGGCAACGTGCCCCCCCCTTGAGATATCAGGCCAGGTCCACATGGTCCCTGGGCTGGTGTCAGAGTTAACGGAGGCCCTCCCTGCCACCCAGAGGACCGCGCGTTTTCCCGTGGACCACACTTCCCAGCAGCTCTCCCACCCCCACAGAGGCAGAGTGCCAGGAAAGAACTAGGGACCTGGTGCCTGGAAGAGGGGCCGGCCACGGTTCCGCGCCAGGTGGAGCGGTTCCGGGCGGGCGGGCGGGACCCTCGACCAAGGACCGGTTCTCCCTTGGGGCATCTGGCCTGTGCCCCGCCTGGGAGGCTAAGAGCCTTGCTTCGCCTGCAAAGCCCCCACCCTGCCACAAGGCGGCACACTTGGACCCAGCCGCTTCAACCCTCCAGTCTCTGCGGAACCACCCAAAAATGGAGTGTGACCGCTGCGACCTCAGTCCCCCAGAGCTCGAACCCCCACCTCTGTGAGGGAATCGGCGACCTCCTGTCCTTGGCGTCCGCAAAAGGCATTCACCTGCGGTGAACCTGGGCCTCGGGCGAGCACGGTCAGGCCCCATGGTAGGAGCCCGGGGAGGCAATGGAGGCCTCTGCGGCCAGGCCTCGGACTCTCCCCGGGGCTCTCTCGGGTCCCAGGCGCCCTCTCTCGCCCAGGGAGTGCCCACGCCGTCCCCTGACCCCCGCAGGACGCCTGCATCCCGCCATAAGCGGCCCACCTCGTCCATGGAGCTGGGACACATGGGGCCGGGGTGCGAGCAACTGGCCTACGTGGCTGCAAACCCGCAGACCCCTCCGTCCCGTCCCCACCACTGCGAAGATCCCCCTGTTCTTCCATCCGTAAAGGGGTCCCCCTTTACGGATGGAAGAACAGGGGGGAGGCGCCCAGGAGATGGCTTTTGTCCGAGCCGCGGCTGGGTGGTTTCGGGCCAAGAGGCGGGGCCGCGCAGGCGCAAGCAGGCCCCACCCCAAGAGCATCCCTCCGGGCAACGTGCCCCCCCCTTGAGATATCAGGCCAGGTCCACAGGGTCCCTGGGCTGGTGTCAGAGTTAACGGAGGCCCTCCCTGCCACCCAGAGGACCGCGCGTTTTCCCGTGGACCACACTTCCCAGCAGCTCTCCCACCCCCGCAGAGGCAGAGTGCCAGGAAAGAACTAGGGACCTGGTGCCTGGAAGAGGGGCCGGCCACGGTTCCGCGCCAGGTGGAGCGGTTCCGGGCGGGCGGGCGGGACCCTCGACCAAGGACCGGTTCTCCCTTGGGGCGTCTGGCCTGTGCCCCGCCTGGGAGGCTAAGAGCCTTGCTTCGCCTGCAAAGCCCCCACCCTGCCACAGGGCGGCACACTTGGACCCAGCCGCTTCAACCCTCCAGTCTCTGCGGAACCACCCAAAAATGGAGTGTGACCGCTGCGACCTCAGTCCCCCAGAGCTCGAACCCCCACCTCTGTGAGGGAATCGGCGACCTCCTGTCCTTGGCGTCCGCAAAAGGCATTCACCTGCGGTGAACCTGGGCCTCGGGCGAGCACGGTCAGGCCCCATGGTAGGAGCCCGGGGAGGCAATGGAGGCCTCTGCGGCCAGGCCTCGGACTCTCCCCGGGGCTCTCTCGGGTCCCAGGCGCCCTCTCTCGCCCGGGGAGTGCCCACGCCGTCCCCTGACCCCCGCAGGACGCCTGCATCCCGCCATAAGCGGCCCACCTCGTCCATGGAGCTGGGACACATGGGGCCGGGGTGCGAGCAACTGGCCTACGTGGCTGCAAACCCGCAGACCCCTCCGTCCCGTCCCCACCACTGCGAAGATCCCCCTGTTCTTCCATCCGTAAAGGGGTCCCCCTTTACGGATGGAAGAACAGGGGGGAGGCCCCCAGGAGATGGCTTTTGTCCGAGCCGCGGCTGGGTGGTTTCGGGCCAAGAGGCGGGGCCGCGCAGGCGCAAGCAGGCCCCACCCCAAGAGCATCCCTCCGGGCAACGTGCCCCCCCCTTGAGATATCAGGCCAGGTCCACAGGGTCCCTGGGCTGGTGTCAGAGTTAACGGAGGCCCTCCCTGCCACCCAGAGGACCGCGCGTTTTCCCGTGGACCACACTTGCCAGCCCGTCTCCCACCCCGCCAGAGGCAGAGTGCCAGGGAAGAGCTAGGGACCGGGGCCGGGAAGAGGGGCCGGCCACGGTTCCGGGCCACGTGGTGCGGGCCCGGGCGGGCGGGAACCACGCCCAGGGACCGGGTCTCCCTGGGGGTCTCGGGCCTGAGACATGCCTGGGGGGCTAAGAGTCTCTCTTGGCTCAAACGGCCCCACCTGCCCCGAGGCGGAAAACTTGGATCGAGACGCTTCTACTCTCTAAAGTCTGGGCTGAACTTTGCGAGAAGGGACTGTGTGCGCTGCGACCTGGGTCCCACAGAGCTCGAACCCCCCCTGCCCGTGAAGGGATCCGCGGCCTGTGGTCCCTGGTGTCCGCAAAAGGCATTCACCTGCGGAGAACCTGGGCCCAGGTGAGCGGGACCAGGCCCCACGGCAGGAGCCTGGGGAGGCCACTGGAGCCACGGGGGCCAGGGCTGGGCATTTTCCCGGGTGCTCTCTCGGGTCCCAGGCGCCCTCTCTCGCCCGGGGAGTGCCCACGCCGTCCCCTGACCCCCGCAGGACGCCTGCATCCCGCCATAAGCGGCCCACCTCGTCCATGGAGCTGGGACACATGGGGCCGGGGTGCGAGCAACTGGCCTACGTGGCTGCAAACCCGCAGACCCCTCCGTCCCGTCCCCACCACTGCGAAGATCCCCCTGTTCTTCCATCCGTAAAGGGGTCCCCCTTTACGGATGGAAGAACAGGGGGGAGGCCCCCAGGAGATGGCTTTTGTCCGAGCCGCGGCTGGGTGGTTTCGGGCCAAGAGGCGGGGCCGCGCAGGCGCAAGCAGGCCCCACCCCAAGAGCATCCCTCCGGGCAACGTGCCCCCCCCTTGAGATATCAGGCCAGGTCCACAGGGTCCCTGGGCTGGTGTCAGAGTTAACGGAGGCCCTCCCTGCCACCCAGAGGACCGCGCGTTTTCCCGTGGACCACACTGCCCAGCAGCTCTCCCACCCCCGCAGAGGCAGAGTGCCAGGAAAGAACTAGGGACCTGGTGCCTGGAAGAGGGGCCGGCCACGGTTCCGCGCCAGGTGGAGCGGTTCCGGGCGGGCGGGCGGGACCCTCGACCAAGGACCGGTTCTCCCTTGGGGCGTCTGGCCTGTGCCCCGCCTGGGAGGCTAAGAGCCTTGCTTCGCCTGCAAAGCCCCCACCCTGCCACAAGGCGGCACACTTGGACCCAGCCGCTTCAACCCTCCAGTCTCTGCGGAACCACCCAAAAATGGAGTGTGACCGCTGCGACCTCAGTCCCCCAGAGCTCGAACCCCCACCTCTGTGAGGGAATCGGCGACCTCCTGTCCTTGGCGTCCGCAAAAGGAATTCACCTGCGGTGAACCTGGGCCTCGGGCGAGCACGGTCAGGCCCCATGGTAGGAGCCCGGGGAGGCAATGGAGGCCTCTGCGGCCAGGCCTCGGACTCTCCCCGGGGCTCTCTCGGGTCCCAGGCGCCCTCTCTCGCCGGGGAGTGCCCACGCCGTCCCCTGACCCCCGCAGGACGCCTGCATCCCGCCATAAGCGGCCCACCTCGTCCATGGAGCTGGGACACATGGGGCCGGGGTGCGAGCAACTGGCCTACGTGGCTGCAAACCCGCAGACCCCTCCGTCCCGTCCCCACCACTGCGAAGATCCCCCTGTTCTTCCATCCGTAAAGGGGTCCCCCTTTACGGATGGAAGAACAGGGGGGAGGCCCCCAGGAGATGGCTTTTGTCCGAGCCGCGGCTGGGTGGTTTTGGGCCAAGAGGCGGGGCCGCGCAGGCGCAAGCAGGCCCCACCCCAAGAGCATCCCTCCGGGCAAAGTGCCCCCCCCTTGAGATATCAGGCCAGGTCCACAGGGTCCCTGGGCAGGTGTCAGAGTTAACGGAGGCCCTCCCTGCCACCCAGAGGACCGCGCGTTTTCCCGTGGACCACACTTGCCAGCCCGTCTCCCACCCCGCCAGAGGCAGAGTGCCAGGGAAGAGCTAGGGACCGGGGCCGGGAAGAGGGGCCGGCCACGGTTCCGGGCCACGTGGTGCGGGCCCGGGCGGGCGGGAACCACGCCCAGGGACCGGGTCTCCCTGGGGGTCTCGGGCCTGAGACCTGCCTGGGGGGCTAAGAGTCTCTCTTGGCTCAAACGGCCCCACCTGCCCCGAGGCGGAAAACGTGGATCGAGACGCTTCTACTCTCTAAAGTCTGGGCTGAACTTTGCGAGAAGGGACTGTGTGCGCTGCGACCTGGGTCCCACAGAGCTCGAACCCCCCCTGCCCGTGAAGGGATCCGCGGCCTGTGGTCCCTGGTGTCCGCAAAAGGCATTCACCTGCGGAGAACCTGGGCCCAGGTGAGCGGGACCAGGCCCCACGGCAGGAGCCTGGGGAGGCCACTGGAGCCACGGGGGCCAGGGCTGGGCATTTTCCCGGGTGCTCTCTCGGGTCCCAGGCGCCCTCTCTCGCCCGGGGAGTGCCCACGCCTTCCCCTGACCCCCGCAGGACGCCTGCATCCCGCCATAAGCGGCCCACCTCGTCCATGGAGCTGGGACACATGGGGCCGGGGTGCGAGCAACTGGCCTACGTGGCTGCAAACCCGCAGACCCCTCCGTCCCGTCCCCACCACTGCGAAGATCCCCCTGTTCTTCCATCCGTAAAGGGGTCCCCCTTTACGGATGGAAGAACAGGGCGGAGGCCCCCAGGAGATGGCTTTTGTCCGAGCCGCGGCTGGGTGGTTTCGGGCCAAGAGGCGGGGCCGCGCAGGCGCAAGCAGGCCCCACCCCAAGAGCATCCCTCCGGGCAACGTGCCCCCCCCTTGAGATATCAGGCCAGGTCCACAGGGTCCCTGGGCTGGTGTCAGAGTTAACGGAGGCCCTCCCTGCCACCCAGAGGACCGCGCGTTTTCCCGTGGACCACACTTCCCAGCTGCTCTCCCACCCCCGCAGAGGCAGAGTGCCAGGAAAGAACTAGGGACCTGGTGCCTGGAAGAGGGGCCGGCCACGGTTCCGCGCCAGGTGGAGCGGTTCCGGGCGGGCGGGCGGGACCCTCGACCAAGGACCGGTTCTCCCTTGGGGCGTCTGGCCTGTGCCCCGCCTGGGAGGCTAAGAGCCTTGCTTCGCCTGCAAAGCCCCCACCCTGCCACAAGGCGGCACACTTGGACCCAGCCGCTTCAACCCTCCAGTCTCTGCGGAACCACCCAAAAATGGAGTGTGACCGCTGCGACCTCAGTCCCCCAGAGCTCGAACCCCCACCTCTGTGAGGGAATCGGCGACCTCCTGTCCTTGGCGTCCGCAAAAGGCATTCACCTGCGGTGAACCTGGGCCTCGGGCGAGCACGGTCAGGCCCCATGGTAGGAGCCCGGGGAGGCAATGGAGGCCTCTGCGGCCAGGCCTCGGACTCTCCCCGGGGCTCTCTCGGGTCCCAGGCGCCCTCTCTCGCCCGGGGAGTGCCCACGCCGTCCCCTGACCCCCGCAGGACGCCTGCATCCCGCCATAAGAGGCCCACCTCGTCCATGGAGCTGGGACACATGGGGCCGGGGTGCGAGCAACTGGCCTACGTGGCTGCAAACCCGCAGACCCCTCCGTCCCGTCCCCACCACTGCGAAGATCCCCCTGTTCTTCCATCCGTAAAGGGGTCCCCCTTTACGGATGGAAGAACAGGGGGGAGGCCCCCAGGAGATGGCTTTTGTCCGAGCCGCGGCTGGGTGGTTTCGGGCCAAGAGGCGGGCCGCGCAGGCGCAAGCAGGCCCCACCCCAAGAGCATCCCTCCGGGCAACGTGCCCCCCCCTTGAGATATCAGGCCAGGTCCACAGGGTCCCTGGGCTGGTGTCAGAGTTAACGGAGGCCCTCCCTGCCACCCAGAGGACCGCGCGTTTTCCCGTGGACCACACTGCTTGCAGCTCTCCCACCCCCGCAGAGGCAGAGTGCCAGGAAAGAACTAGGGACCTGGTGCCTGGAAGAGGGGCCGGCCACGGTTCCGCGCCAGGTGGAGCGGTTCCGGGCGGGCGGGCGGGACCCTCGACCAAGGACCGGTTCTCCCTTGGGGCGTCTGGCCTGTGCCCGCCTGGGAGGCTAAGAGCCTTGCTTCGCCTGCAAAGCCCCCACCCTGCCACAAGGCGGCACACTTGGACCCAGCCGCTTCAACCCTCCAGTCTCTGCGGAACCACCCAAAAATGGAGTGTGACCGCTGCGACCTCAGTCCCCCAGAGCTCGAACCCCCACCTCTGTGAGGGAATCGGCGACCTCCTGTCCTTGGCGTCCCCAAAAGGCATTCACCTGCGGTGAACCTGGGCCTCGGGCAAGCACGGTCAGGCCCCATGGTAGGAGCCCGGGGAGGCAATGGAGGCCTCTGCGGCCAGGCCTCGGACTCTCCCCGGGGCTCTCTCGGGTCCCAGGCGCCCTCTCTCGCCCAGGGAGTGCCCACGCCGTCCCCTGACCCCCGCAGGACGCCTGCATCCCGCCATAAGCGGCCCACCTCGTCCATGGAGCTGGGACACATGGGGCCGGGGTGCGAGCAACTGGCCTACGTGGCTGCAAACCCGCAGACCCCTCCGTCCCGTCCCCACCACTGCGAAGATCCCCCTGTTCTTCCATCCGTAAAGGGGTCCCCCTTTACGGATGGAAGAACAGGGGGGAGGCCCCCAGGAGATGGCTTTTGTCCGAGCCGCGGCTGGGTGGTTTCGGGCCAAGAGGCGGGGCCGCGCAGGCGCAAGCAGGCCCCACCCCAAGAGCATCCCTCCGGGCAACGTGCCCCCCCCCTTGAGATATCAGGCCAGGTCCACAGGGTCCCTGGGCTGGTGTCAGAGTTAACGGAGGCCCTCCCTGCCACCCAGAGGACCGCGCGTTTTCCCGTGGACCACACTTGCCAGCCCGTCTCCCACCCCGCCAGAGGCAGAGTGCCAGGGAAGAGCTAGGGACCGGGGCCGGGAAGAGGGGCCGGCCACGGTTCCGGGCCACGTGGTGCGGGCCCGGGCGGGCGGGAACCACGCCCAGGGACCGGGTCTCCCTGGGGGTCTCGGGCCTGAGACCTGCCTGGGGGGCTAAGAGTCTCTCTTGGCTCAAACGGCCCCACCTGCCCCGAGGCGGAAAACTTGGATCGAGACGCTTCTACTCTCTAAAGTCTGGGCTGAACTTTGCGAGAAGGGACTGTGTGCGCTGCGACCTGGGTCCCACAGAGCTCGAACCCCCCCTGCCCGTGAAGGGATCCGCGGCCTGTGGTCCCTGGTGTCCGCAAAAGGCATTCACCTGCGGAGAACCTGGGCCCAGGTGAGCGGGACCAGGCCCCACGGCAGGAGCCTGGGGAGGCCACTGGAGCCACGGGGGCCAGGGCTGGGCATTTTCCCGGGTGCTCTCTCGGGTCCCAGGCGCCCTCTCTCGCCCGGGGAGTGCCCACGCCGTCCCCTGACCCCCGCAGGACGCCTGCATCCCGCCATAAGCGGCCCACCTCGTCCATGGAGCTGGGACACATGGGGCCGGGGTGCGAGCAACTGGCCTACGTGGCTGCAAACCCGCAGACCCCTCCGTCCCGTCCCCACCACTGCGAAGATCCCCCTGTTCTTCCATCCGTAAAGGGGTCCCCCTTTACGGATGGAAGAACAGGGGGGAGGCCCCCAGGAGATGGCTTTTGTCCGAGCCGCGACTGGGTGGTTTCGGGCCAAGAGGCGGGGCCGCGCAGGCGCAAGCAGGCCCCACCCCAAGAGCATCCCTCCGGGCAACGTGCCCCCCCCTTGAGATATCAGGCCAGGTCCACAGGGTCCCTGGGCTGGTGTCAGAGTTAACGGAGGCCCTCCCTGCCACCCAGAGGACCGCGCGTTTTCCCGTGGACCACACTGCCCAGCAGCTCTCCCACCCCCGCAGAGGCAGAGTGCCAGGAAAGAACTAGGGACCTGGTGCCTGGAAGAGGGGCCGGCCACGGTTCCGCGCCAGGTGGAGCGGTTCCGGGCGGGCGGGCGGGACCCTCGACCAAGGACCGGTTCTCCCTTGGGGCGTCTGGCCTGTGCCCCGCCTGGGAGGCTAAGAGCCTTGCTTCGCCTGCAAAGCCCCCACCCTGCCACAAGGCGGCACACTTGGACCCAGCCGCTTCAACCCTCCAGTCTCTGCGGAACCACCCAAAAATGGAGTGTGACCGCTGCGACCTCAGTCCCCCAGAGCTCGAACCCCCACCTCTGTGAGGGAATCGGCGACCTCCTGTCCTTGGCGTCCGCAAAAGGCATTCACCTGCGGTGAACCTGGGCCTCGGGCGAGCACGGTCAGGCCCCATGGTAGGAGCCCGGGGAGGCAATGGAGGCCTCTGCGGCCAGGCCTCGGACTCTCCCCGGGGCTCTCTCGGGTCCCAGGCGCCCTCTCTCGCCGGGGAGTGCCCACGCCGTCCCCTGACCCCCGCAGGACGCCTGCATCCCGCCATAAGCGGCCCACCTCGTCCATGGAGCTGGGACACATGGGGCCGGGGTGCGAGCAACTGGCCTACGTGGCTGCAAACCCGCAGACCCCTCCGTCCCGTCCCCACCACTGCGAAGATCCCCCTGTTCTTCCATCCGTAAAGGGGTCCCCCTTTACGGATGGAAGAACAGGGGGGAGGCCCCCAGGAGATGGCTTTTGTCCGAGCCGCGGCTGGGTGGTTTCGGACCAAGAGGCGGGGCCGCGCAGGCGCAAGCAGGCCCCACCCCAAGAGCATCCCTCCGGGCAACGTGCCCCCCCCCTTGAGATATCAGGCCAGGTCCACAGGGTCCCTGGGCTGGTGTCAGAGTTAACGGAGGCCCTCCCTGCCACCCAGAGGACCGCGCGATTTCCCGTGGACCACACTTCCCAGCAGCTCTCCCACCCCCGCAGAGGCAGAGTGCCAGGAAAGAACTAGGGACCTGGTGCCTGGAAGAGGGGCCGGCCACGGTTCCACGCCAGGTGGAGCGGTTCCGGGCGGGCGGGCGGGACCCTCGACCAAGGACCGGTTCTCCCTTGGGGCGTCTGGCCTGTGCCCCGCCTGGGAGGCTAAGAGCCTTGCTTCGCCTGCAAAGCCCCCACCCTGCCACAAGGCGGCACACTTGGACCCAGCCGCTTCAACCCTCCAATCTCTGCGGAACCACCCAAAAATGGAGTGTGACCGCTGCGACCTCAGTCCCCCAGAGCTCGAACCCCCACCTCTGTGAGGGAATCGACGACCTCCTGTCCTTGGCGTCCGCAAAAGGCATTCACCTGCGGTGAACCTGGGCCTCGGGCGAGCACGGTCAGGCCCCATGGTAGGAGCCCGGGGAGGCAATGGAGGCCTCTGCGGCCAGGCCTCGGACTCTCCCCGGGGCTCTCTCGGGTCCCAGGCGCCCTCTCTCGCCCGGGGAGTGCCCACGCCGTCCCCTGACCCCCGCAGGACGCCTGCATCCCGCCATAAGCGGCCCACCTCGTCCATGGAGCTGGGACACATGGGGCCGGGGTGCGAGCAACTGGCCTACGTGGCTGCAAACCCGCAGACCCCTCCGTCCCGTCCCCACCACTGCGAAGATCCCCCTGTTCTTCCATCCGTAAAGGGGTCCCCCTTTAAGGATGGAAGAACAGGGCGGAGGCCCCCAGGAGATGGCTTTTGTCCAAGCCGCGGCTGGGTGGTTTCGGGCCAAGAGGCGGGGCCGCGCAGGCGCAAGCAGGCCCCACCCCAAGAGCATCCCTCCGGGCAACGTGCCCCCCCCTTGAGATATCAGGCCAGGTCCACAGGGTCCCTGGGCTGGTGTCAGAGTTAACGGAGGCCCTCCCTGCCACCCAGAGGACCGCGCGTTTTCCCGTGGACCACACTTCCCAGCAGCTCTCCCACCCCCGCTTAGGCAGAGTGCCAGGAAAGAACTAGGGACCTGGTGCCTGGAAGAGGGGCCGGCCACGGTTCCGTGCCAGGTGGAGCGGTTCCGGGCGGGCGGGCGGGACCCTCGACCAAGGACCGGTTCTCCCTTGGGGCGTCTGGCCTGTGCCCCGCCTGGGAGGCTAAGAGCCTTGCTTCGCCTGCAAAGCCCCCACCCTGCCACAAGGCGGCACACTTGGACCCAGCCGCTTCAACCCTCCAGTCTCTGCGGAACCACCCAAAAATGGAGTATGACCGCTGCGACCTCAGTCCCCCAGAGCTCGAACCCCCACCTCTGTGAGGGAATCGACGACCTCCTGTCCTTGGCGTCCGCAAAAGGCATTCACCTGCGGTGAACCTGGGCCTCGGGCGAGCACGGTCAGGCCCCATGGTAGGAGCCCGGGGAGGCAATGGAGGCCTCTGCGGCCAGGCCTCGGACTCTCCCCGGGGCTCTCTCGGGTCCCAGGCGCCCTCTCTCGCCCAGGGAGTGCCCACGCCGTCCCCTGACCCCCGCAGGACGCCTGCATCCCGCCATAAGCGGCCCACCTCGTCCATGGAGCTGGGACACATGGGGCCGGGGTGCGAGCAACTGGCCTACGTGGCTGCAAACCCGCAGACCCCTCCGTCCCGTCCCCACCACTGCGAAGATCCCCCTGTTCTTCCATCCGTAAAGGGGTCCCCCTTTACGGATGGAAGAACAGGGGGGAGGCGCCCAAGAGATGGCTTTTGTCCGAGCCGCGGCTGGGTGGTTTCGGGCCAAGAGGCGGGGCCGCGCAGGCGCAAGCAGGCCCCACCCCAAGAGCATCCCTCCGGGCAACGTGCCCCCCCCTTGAGATATCAGGCCAGGTCCACAGGGTCCCTGGGCTGGTGTCAGAGTTAACGGAGGCCCTCCCTGCCACCCAGAGGACCGCGCGTTTTCCCGTGGACCACACTTGCCAGCCCGTCTCCCACCCCGCCAGAGGCAGAGTGCCAGGGAAGAGCTAGGGACCGGGGCCGGGAAGAGTGGCCGGCCACGGTTCCGGGCCACGTGGTGCGGGCCCGGGCGGGCGGGAACCACGCCCAGGGACCGGGTCTCCCTGGGGGTCTCGGGCCTGAGACCTGCCTGGGGGGCTAAGAGTCTCTCTTGGCTCAAACGGCCCCACCTGCCCCGAGGCGGAAAACTTGGATCGAGACGCTTCTACTCTCTAAAGTCTGGGCTGAACTTTGCGAGAAGGGACTGTGTGCGCTGCGACCTGGGTCCCACAGAGCTCGAACCCCCCCTGCCCGTGAAGGGATCCGCGGCCTGTGGTCCCTGGTGTCCGCAAAAGGCATTCACCTGCGGAGAACCTGGGCCCAGGTGAGCGGGACCAGGCCCCACGGCAGGAGCCTGGGGAGGCCACTGGAGCCACGGGGGCCAGGGCTGGGCATTTTCCCGGGTGCTCTCTCGGGTCCCAGGCGCCCTCTCTCGCCCGGGGAGTGCCCACGCCGTCCCCTGACCCCCGCAGGACGCCTGCATCCCGCCATAAGCGGCCCACCTCGTCCATGGAGCTGGGACACATGGGGCCGGGGTGCGAGCAACTGGCCTACGTGGCTGCAAACCCGCAGACCCCTCCGTCCCGTCCCCACCACTGCGAAGATCCCCCTGTTCTTCCATCCGTAAAGGGGTCCCCCTTTACGGATGGAAGAACAGGGGGGAGGCCCCCAGGAGATGGCTTTTGTCCGAGCCGCGGCTGGGTGGTTTCGGGCCAAGAGGCGGGGCCGCGCAGGCGCAAGCATGCCCCACCCCAAGAGCATCCCTCCGGGCAACGTGCCCCCCCCTTGAGATATCAGGCCAGGTCCACAGGGTCCCTGGGCTGGTGTCAGAGTTAACGGAGGCCCTCCCTGCCACCCAGAGGACCGCGCGTTTTCCCGTGGACCACACTTCCCAGCAGCTCTCCCACCCCCGCAGAGGCAGAGTGCCAGGAAAGAACTAGGGACCTGGTGCCTGGAAGAGGGGCCGGCCACGGTTCCGCGCCAGGTGGAGCGGTTCCGGGCGGGCGAGCGGGACCCTCGACCAAGGACCGGTTCTCCCTTGGGGCGTCTGGCCTGTGCCCCGCCTGGGAGGCTAAGAGCCTTGCTTCGCCTGCAAAGCCCCCACCCTGCCACAAGGCGGCACACTTGGACCCAGCCGCTTCAACCCTCCAGTCTCTGCGGAACCACCCAAAAATGGAGTGTGACCGCTGCGACCTCAGTCCCCCAGAGCTCGAACCCCCACCTCTGTGAGGGAATCGGCGACCTCCTGTCCTTGGCGTCCGCAAAAGGCATTCACCTGCGGTGAACCTGGGCCTCGGGCGAGCACGGTCAGGCCCCATGGTAGGAGCCCGGGGAGGCAATGGAGGCCTCTGCGGCCAGGCCTCGGACTCTCCCCGGGGCTCTCTCGGGTCCCAGGCGCCCTCTCTCGCCCGGGGAGTGCCCACGCCGTCCCCTGACCCCCGCAGGACGCCTGCATCCCGCCATAAGCGGCCCACCTCGTCCATGGAGCTGGGACACATGGGGCCGGGGTGCGAGCAACTGGCCTACGTGGCTGCAAACCCGCAGACCCCTCCGTCCCGTCCCCACCACTGCGAAGATCCCCCTGTTCTTCCATCCGTAAAGGGGTCCCCCTTTACGGATGGAAGAACAGGGGGGAGGCCCCCAGGAGATGGCTTTTGTCCGAGCCGCGGCTGGGTGGTTTCGGGCCAAGAGGCGGGGCCGCGCAGGCGCAAGCAGGCCCCACCCCAAGAGCATCCCTCCGGGCAACGTGCCCCCCCCTTGAGATATCAGGCCAGGTCCACAGGGTCCCTGGGCTGGTGTCAGAGTTAACGGAGGCCCTCCCTGCCACCCAGAGGACCGCGCGTTTTCCCGTGGACCACACTTCCCAGCAGCTCTCCCACCCCCGCTTAGGCAGAGTGCCAGGAAAGAACTAGGGACCTGGTGCCTGGAAGAGGGGCCGGCCACGGTTCCGTGCCAGGTGGAGCGGTTCCGGGCGGGCGGGCGGGACCCTCGACCAAGGACCGGTTCTCCCTTGGGGCGTCTGGCCTGTGCCCCGCCTGGGAGGCTAAGAGCCTTGCTTCGCCTGCAAAGCCCCCACCCTGCCACAAGGCGGCACACTTGGACCCAGCCGCTTCAACCCTCCAGTCTCTGCGGAACCACCCAAAAATGGAGTGTGACCGCTGCGACCTCAGTCCCCCAGAGCTCGAACCCCCACCTCTGTGAGGGAATCGACGACCTCCTGTCCTTGGCGTCCGCAAAAGGCATTCACCTGCGGTGAACCTGGGCCTCGGGCGAGCACGGTCAGGCCCCATGGTAGGAGCCCGGGGAGGCAATGGAGGCCTCTGCGGCCAGGCCTCGGACTCTCCCCGGGGCTCTCTCGGGTCCCAGGCGCCCTCTCTCGCCCGGGGAGTGCCCACGCCGTCCCCTGACCCCCGCAGGACGCCTGCATCCCGCCATAAGCGGCCCACCTCGTCCATGGAGCTGGGACACATGGGGCCGGGGTGCGAGCAACTGGCCTACGTGGCTGCAAACCCGCAGACCCCTCCGTCCCGTCCCCACCACTGCGAAGATCCCCCTGTTCTTCCATCCGTAAAGGGGTCCCCCTTTACGGATGGAAGAACAGGGGGGAGGCGCCCAGGAGATGGCTTTTGTCCGAGCCGCGGCTGGGTGGTTTCGGGCCAAGAGGCGGGGCCGCGCAGGCGCAAGCAGGCCCCACCCCAAGAGCATCCCTCCGGGCAACGTGCCCCCCCCTTGAGATATCAGGCCAGGTCCACAGGGTCCCTGGGCTGGTGTCAGAGTTAACGGAGGCCCTCCCTGCCACCCAGAGGACCGCGCGTTTTCCCGTGGACCACACTTGCCAGCCCGTCTCCCACCCCGCCAGAGGCAGAGTGCCAGGGAAGAGCTAGGGACCGGGGCCGGGAAGAGTGGCCGGCCACGGTTCCGGGCCACGTGGTGCGGGCCCGGGCGGGCGGGAACCACGCCCAGGGACCGGGTCTCCCTGGGGGTCTCGGGCCTGAGACCTGCCTGGGGGGCTAAGAGTCTCTCTTGGCTCAAACGGCCCCAACTGCCCCGAGGCGGAAAACTTGGATCGAGACGCTTCTACTCTCTAAAGTCTGGGCTGAACTTTGCGAGAAGGGACTGTGTGCGCTGCGACCTGGGTCCCACAGAGCTCGAACCCCCCCTGCCCGTGAAGGGATCCGCGGCCTGTGGTCCCTGGTGTCCGCAAAAGGCATTCACCTGCGGAGAACCTGGGCCCAGGTGAGCGGGACCAGGCCCCACGGCAGGAGCCTGGGGAGGCCACTGGAGCCACGGGGGCCAGGGCTGGGCATTTTCCCGGGTGCTCTCTCGGGTCCCAGGCGCCCTCTCTCGCCCGGGGAGTGCCCACGCCGTCCCCTGACCCCCGCAGGACGCCTGCATCCCGCCATAAGCGGCCCACCTCGTCCATGGAGCTGGGACACATGGGGCCGGGGTGCGAGCAACTGGCCTACGTGGCTGCAAACCCGCAGACCCCTCCGTCCCGTCCCCACCACTGCGAAGATCCCCCTGTTCTTCCATCCGTAAAGGGGTCCCCCTTTACGGATGGAAGAACAGGGGGGAGGCCCCCAGGAGATGGCTTTTGTCCGAGCCGCGGCTGGGTGGTTTCGGGCCAAGAGGCGGGGCCGCGCAGGCGCAAGCATGCCCCACCCCAAGAGCATCCCTCCGGGCAACGTGCCCCCCCCTTGAGATATCAGGCCAGGTCCACAGGGTCCCTGGGCTGGTGTCAGAGTTAACGGAGGCCCTCCCTGCCACCCAGAGGACCGCGCGTTTTCCCGTGGACCACACTTCCCAGCAGCTCTCCCACCCCCGCAGAGGCAGAGTGCCAGGAAAGAACTAGGGACCTGGTGCCTGGAAGAGGGGCCGGCCACGGTTCCGCGCCAGGTGGAGCGGTTCCGGGCGGGCGGGCGGGACCCTCGACCAAGGACCGGTTCTCCCTTGGGGCGTCTGGCCTGTGCCCCGCCTGGGAGGCTAAGAGCCTTGCTTCGCCTGCAAAGCCCCCACCCTGCCACAAGGCGGCACACTTGGACCCAGCCGCTTCAACCCTCCAGTCTCTGCGGAACCACCCAAAAATGGAGTGTGACCGCTGCGACCTCAGTCCCCCAGAGCTCGAACCCCCACCTCTGTGAGGGAATCGGCGACCTCCTGTCCTTGGCGTCCGCAAAAGGCATTCACCTGAGGTGAACCTGGGCCTCGGGCGAGCACGGTCAGGCCCCATGGTAGGAGCCCGGGGAGGCAATGGAGGCCTCTGCGGCCAGGCCTCGGACTCTCCCCGGGGCTCTCTCGGGTCCCAGGCGCCCTCTCTCGCCCGGGGAGTGCCCACGCCGTCCCCTGACCCCCGCAGGACGCCTGCATCCCGCCATAAGCGGCCCACCTCGTCCATGGAGCTGGGACACATGGGGCCGGGGTGCGAGCAACTGGCCTACGTGGCTGCAAACCCGCAGACCCCTCCGTCCCGTCCCCACCACTGCGAAGATCCCCCTGTTCTTCCATCCGTAAAGGGGTCCCCCTTTACGGATGGAAGAACAGGGGGGAGGCCCCCAGGAGATGGCTTTTGTCCGAGCCGCGGCTGGGTGGTTTCGGGCCAAGAGGCGGGGCCGCGCAGGCGCAAGCAGGCCCCACCCCAAGAGCATCCCTCCGGGCAACGTGCCCCCCCCTTGAGATATCAGGCCAGGTCCACAGGGTCCCTGGGCTGGTGTCAGAGTTAACGGAGGCCCTCCCTGCCACCCAGAGGACCGCGCGTTTTCCCGTGGACCACACTTCCCAGCAGCTCTCCCACCCCCGCTTAGGCAGAGTGCCAGGAAAGAACTAGGGACCTGGTGCCTGGAAGAGGGGCCGGCCACGGTTCCGTGCCAGGTGGAGCGGTTCCGGGCGGGCGGGCGGGACCCTCGACCAAGGACCGGTTCTCCCTTGGGGCGTCTGGCCTGTGCCCCGCCTGGGAGGCTAAGAGCCTTGCTTCGCCTGCAAAGCCCCCACCCTGCCACAAGGCGGCACACTTGGACCCAGCCGCTTCAACCCTCCAGTCTCTGCGGAACCACCCAAAAATGGAGTGTGACCGCTGCGACCTCAGTCCCCCAGAGCTCGAACCCCCACCTCTGTGAGGGAATCGACGACCTCCTGTCCTTGGCGTCCGCAAAAGGCATTCACCTGCGGTGAACCTGGGCCTCGGGCGAGCACGGTCAGGCCCCATGGTAGGAGCCCGGGGAGGCAATGGAGGCCTCTGCGGCCAGGCCTCGGACTCTCCCCGGGGCTCTCTCGGGTCCCAGGCGCCCTCTCTCGCCCGGGGAGTGCCCACGCCGTCCCCTGACCCCCGCAGGACGCCTGCATCCCGCCATAAGCGGCCCACCTCGTCCATGTAGTTGGGACACATGGTGCCGGGGTGCGAGCAACTGGCCTACGTGGCTGCAAACCCGCAGACCCCTCCGTCCCGTCCCCACCACTGCGAAGATCCCCCTGTTCTTCCATCCGTAAAGGGGTCCCCCTTTACGGATGGAAGAACAGGGGGGAGGCCCCCAGGAGATGGCTTTTGTCCGAGCCGCGGCTGGGTGGTTTCGGGCCAAGAGGCGGGGCCGCGCAGGCGCAAGCAGGCCCCACCCCAAGAGCATCCCTCCGGGCAACGTGCCCCCCCCTTGAGATATCAGGCCAGGTCCACAGGGTCCCTGGGCTGGTGTCAGAGTTAACGGAGGCCCTCCCTGCCACCCAGAGGACCGCGCGTTTTCCCGTGGACCACACTTGCCAGCCCGTCTCCCACCCCGCCAGAGGCAGAGTGCCAGGGAAGAGCTAGGGACCTGTGGCCGGGTAGAGGGGCCGGCCACGGTTCCGGGCCACGTTGGGCGGGCCCGGGCGGGCGGGACCCACGCCCAGGGACCGGGTCTCCCTGGGGGTCTCGGGCCTGAGACCTGCCTGGGGTGCTAAGAGTCTCTCTTGGCTCAAACGGCCCCACCTGCCCCGAGGCGGAAAACTTGGATCGAGACGCTTCTACTCTCTAAAGTCTGGGCTGAACTTTGCGAGAAGGGACTGTGTGCGCTGCGACCTGGGTCCCACAGAGCTCGAACCCCCCCTGCCCGTGAAGGGATCCGCGGCCTGTGGTCCCTGGTGTCCGCAAAAGGCATTCACCTGCGGAGAACCTGGGCCCAGGTGAGCGGGACCAGGCCCCACGGCAGGAGCCTGGGGAGGCCACTGGAGCCACGGGGGCCAGGGCTGGGCATTTTCCCGGGTGCTCTCTCGGGTCCCAGGCGCCCTCTCTCGCCCGGGGAGTGCCCACGCCGTCCCCTGACCCCCGCAGGACGCCTGCATCCCGCCATAAGCGGCCCACCTCGTCCATGGAGCTGGGATACATGGGGCCGGGGTGCGAGCAACTGGCCTACGTGGCTGCAAACCCGCAGACCCCTCCGTCCCGTCCCCACCACTGCGAAGAACAGGGGGGAGGCCCCCAGGAGATGGCTTTTGTCCGAGCCGCGGCTGGGTGGTTTCGGGCCAAGAGGCGGGGCCGCGCAGGCGCAAGCAGGCCCCACCCCAAGAGCATCCCTCCGGGCAACGTGCCCCCCCCTTGAGATATCAGGCCAGGTCCACAGGGTCCCTGGGCTGGTGTCAGAGTTAACGGAGGCCCTCCCTGCCACCCAGAGGACCGCGCGTTTTCCCGTGGACCACACTGCCCAGCAGCTCTCCCACCCCCGCAGAGGCAGAGTGCCAGGAAAGAACTAGGGACCTGGTGCCTGGAAGAGGGGCCGGCCACGGTTCCGCGCCAGGTGGAGCGGTTCCGGGCGGGCGGGCGGGACCCTCGACCAAGGACCGGTTCTCCCTTGGGGCGTCTGGCCTGTGCCCCGCCTGGGAGGCTAAGAGCCTTGCTTCGCCTGCAAAGCCCCCACCCTGCCACAGGGCGGCACACTTGGACCCAGCCGCTTCAACCCTCCAGTCTCTGCGGAACCACCCAAAAATGGAGTGTGACCGCTGCGACCTCAGTCCCCCAGAGCTCGAACCTCCACCTCTGTGAGGGAATCGGCGACCTCCTGTCCTTGGCGTCCGCAAAAGGCATTCACCTGCGGTGAACCTGGGCCTCGGGCGAGCACGGTCAGGCCCCATGGTAGGAGCCCGGGGAGGCAATGGAGGCCTCTGCGGCCAGGCCTCGGACTCTCCCCGGGGCTCTCTCGGGTCCCAGGCGCCCTCTCTCGCCCAGGGAGTGCCCACGCCGTCCCCTGACCCCCGCAGGACGCCTGCATCCCGCCATAAGCGGCCCACCTCGTCCATGGAGCTGGGACACATGGGGCCGGGGTGCGAGCAACTGGCCTACGTGGCTGCAAACCCGCAGACCCCTCCGTCCCGTCCCCACCACTGCGAAGATCCCCCTGTTCTTCCATCCGTAAAGGGGTCCCCCTTTACGGATGGAAGAACAGGGGGGAGGCGCCCAGGAGATGGCTTTTGTCCGAGCCGCGGCTGGGTGGTTTCGGGCCAAGAGGCGGGGCCGCGCAGGCGCAAGCAGGCCCCACCCCAAGAGCATCCCTCCGGGCAACGTGCCCCCCCCTTGAGATATCAGGCCAGGTCCACAGGGTCCCTGGGCTGGTGTCAGAGTTAACGGAGGCCCTCCCTGCCACCCAGAGGACCGCGCGTTTTCCCGTGGACCACACTTGCCAGCCCGTCTCCCACCCCGCCAGAGGCAGAGTGCCAGGGAAGAGCTAGGGACCGGGGCCGGGAAGAGGGGCCGGCCACGGTTCCGGGCCACGTGGTGCGGGCCCGGGCGGGCGGGAACCACGCCCAGGGACCGGGTCTCCCTGGGGGTCTCGGGCCTGAGACCTGCCTGGGGGGCTAAGAGTCTCTCTTGGCTCAAACGGCCCCACTGCCCCGAGGCGGAAAACTTGGATCGAGACGCTTCTACTCTCTAAAGTCTGGGCTGAACTTTGCGAGAAGGGACTGTGTGCGCTGCGACCTGGGTCCCACAGAGCTCGAACCCCCCCTGCCCGTGAAGGGATCCGCGGCCTGTGGTCCCTGGTGTCCGCAAAAGGCATTCACCTGCGGAGAACCTGGGCCCAGGTGAGCGGGACCAGGCCCCACGGCAGGAGCCTGGGGAGGCCACTGGAGCCACGGGGGCCAGGGCTGGGCATTTTCCCGGGTGCTCTCTCGGGTCCCAGGCGCCCTCTCTCGCCCGCGGAGTGCCCACGCCGTCCCCTGACCCCCGCAGGACGCCTGCATCCCGCCATAAGCGGCCCACCTCGTCCATGGAGCTGGGACACATGGGGCCGGGGTGCGAGCAACTGGCCTACGTGGCTGCAAACCCGCAGACCCCTCCGTCCCGTCCCCACCACTGCGAAGATCCCCCTGTTCTTCCATCCGTAAAGGGGTCCCCCTTTACGGATGGAAGAACAGGGGGGAGGCCCCCAGGAGATGGCTTTTGTCCGAGCCGCGGCTGGGTGGTTTCGGGCCAAGAGGCGGGGCCGCGCAGGCGCAAGCAGGCCCCACCCCAAGAGCATCCCTCCGGGCAACGTGCCCCCCCCTTGAGATATCAGGCCAGGTCCACAGGGTCCCTGGGCTGGTGTCAGAGTTAACGGAGGCCCTCCCTGCCACCCAGAGGACCGCGCGTTTTCCCGTGGACCACACTTCCCAGCAGCTCTCCCACCCCCGCAGAGGCAGAGTGCCAGGAAAGAACTAGGGACCTGGTGCCTGGAAGAGGGGCCGGCCACGGTTCCGCGCCAGGTGGAGCGGTTCCGGGCGGGCGGGCGGGACCCTCGACCAAGGACCGGTTCTCCCTTGGGTCGTCTGGCCTGTGCCCCGCCTGGGAGGTAAGAGCCTTGCTTCGCCTGCAAAGCCCCCACCCTGCCACAGGGCGGCACACTTGGACCCAGCCGCTTCAACCCTCCAGTCTCTGCGGAACCACCCAAAAATGGAGTGTGACCGCTGCGACCTCAGTCCCCCAGAGCTCGAACCCCCACCTCTGTGAGGGAATCGGCGACCTCCTGTCCTTGGCGTCCGCAAAAGGCATTCACCTGCGGTGAACCTGGGCCTCGGGCGAGCACGGTCAGGCCCAATGGTAGGAGCCCGGGGAGGCAATGGAGGCCTCTGCGGCCAGGCCTCGGACTCTCCCCGGGGCTCTCTCGGGTCCCAGGCGCCCTCTCTCGCCCGGGGAGTGCCCACGCCGTCCCCTGACCCCCGCAGGACGCCTGCATCCCGCCATAAGCGGCCCACCTCGTCCATGGAGCTGGGACACATGGGGCCGGGGTGCGAGCAACTGGCCTACGTGGCTGCAAACCCGCAGACCCCTCCGTCCCGTCCCCACCACTGCGAAGATCCCCCTGTTCTTCCATCCGTAAAGGGGTCCCCCTTTACGGATGGAAGAACAGGGGGGAGGCGCCCAGGAGATGGCTTTTGTCCGAGCCGCGGCTGGGTGGTTTCGGGCCAAGAGGCGGGGCCGCGCAGGCGCAAGCAGGCCCCACCCCAAGAGCATCCCTCCGGGCAACGTGCCCCCCCCTTGAGATATCAGGCCAGGTCCACAGGGTCCCTGGGCTGGTGTCAGAGTTAACGGAGGCCCTCCCTGCCACCCAGAGGACCGCGCGTTTTCCCGTGGACCACACTTGCCAGCCCGTCTCCCACCCCTCAGAGGCAGAGTGCCAGGGAAGAGCTAGGGACCGGGGCCGGGAAGAGGGGCCGGCCACGGTTCCGGGCCACGTGGTGCGGGCCCGGGCGGGCGGGAACCACGCCCAGGGACCGGGTCTCCCTGGGGGTCTCGGGCCTGAGACCTGCCTGGGGTGCTAAGAGTCTCTCTTGGCTCAAACGGCCCCACTTGCCCCGAGGCGGAAAACTTGGATCGAGACGCTTCTACTCTCTAAAGTCTGGGCTGAACTTTGCGAGAAGGGACTGTGTGCGCTGCGACCTGGGTCCCACAGAGCTCGAACCCCCCCTGCCCGTGAAGGGATCCGCGGCCTGTGGTCCCTGGTGTCCGCAAAAGGCATTCACCTGCGGAGAACCTGGGCCCAGGTGAGCGGGACCAGGCCCCACGGCAGGAGCCTGGGGAGGCCACTGGAGCCACGGGGGCCAGGGCTGGGCATTTTCCCGGGTGCTCTCTCGGGTCCCAGGCGCCCTCTCTCGCCCGGGGAGTGCCCACGCCGTCCCCTGACCCCCGCAGGACGCCTGCATCCCGCCATAAGCGGCCCACCTCGTCCATGGAGCTGGGACACATGGGGCCGGGGTGCGAGCAAGTGGCCTACGTGGCTGCAAACCCGCAGACCCCTCCGTCCCGTCCCCACCACTGCGAAGATCCCCCTGTTCTTCCATCCGTAAAGGGGTCCCCCTTTACGGATGGAAGAACAGGGGGGAGGCCCCCAGGAGATGGCTTTTGTCCGAGCCGCGGCTGGGTGGTTTCGGGCCAAGAGGCGGGGCCGCGCAGGCGCAAGCAGGCCCCACCCCAAGAGCATCCCTCCGGGCAACGTGCCCCCCCCTTGAGATATCAGGCCAGGTCCACAGGGTCCCTGGGCTGGTGTCAGAGTTAACGGAGGCCCTCCCTGCCACCCAGAGGACCGCGCGTTTTCCCGCGGACCACACTTCCCAGCAGCTCTCCCACCCCCGCAGAGGCAGAGTGCCAGGAAAGAACTAGGGACCTGGTGCCTGGAAGAGGGGCCGGCCACGGTTCCGCGCCAGGTGGAGCGGTTCCGGGCGGGCGGGCGGGACCCTCGACCAAGGACCGGTTCTCCCTTGGGGCGTCTGGCCTGTGCCCCGCCTGGGAGGCTAAGAGCCTTGCTTCGCCTGCAAAGCCCCCACCCTGCCACAAGGCGGCACACTTGGACCCAGCCGCTTCAACCCTCCAGTCTCTGCGGAACCACCCAAAAATGGAGTGTGACCGCTGCGACCTCAGTCCCCCAGAGCTCGAACCCCCACCTCTGTGAGGGAATCGGCGACCTCCTGTCCTTGGCTTCCGCAAAAGGCATTCACCTGCGGTGAACCTGGGCCTCGGGCGAGCACGGTCAGGCCCCATGGTAGGAGCCCGGGGAGGCAATGGAGGCCTCTGCGGCCAGGCCTCGGACTCTCCCCGGGGCTCTCTCGGGTCCCAGGCGCCCTCTCTCGCCCGGGGAGTGCCCACGCCGTCCCCTGACCCCCGCAGGACGCCTGCATCCCGCCATAAGCGGCCCACCTCGTCCATGGAGCTGGGACACATGGGGCCGGGGTGCGAGCAACTGGCCTACGTGGCTGCAAACCCGCAGACCCCTCCGTCCCGTCCCCACCACTGCGAAGATCCCCCTGTTCTTCCATCCGTAAAGGGGTCCCCCTTTACGGATGGAAGAACAGGGGGGAGGCCCCCAGGAGATGGCTTTTGTCCGAGCCGCGGCTGGGTGGTTTCGGGCCAAGAGGCGGGGCCGCGCAGGAGCAAGCAGGCCCCACCCCAAGAGCATCCCTCCGGGCAACGTGCCCCCCCCTTGAGATATCAGGCCAGGTCCACAGGGTCCCTGGGCTGGTGTCAGAGTTAACGGAGGCCCTCCCTGCCACCCAGAGGACCGCGCGTTTTCCCGTGGACCACACTTGCCAGCCCGTCTCCCACCCCGCCAGAGGCAGAGTGCCAGGGAAGAACTAGGGACCTGGTGCCTGGAAGAGGGTCCGGCCAAGGTTCCGCGCCTTTGGAGCGGTTCCGGGCGGGCGGGCGGGACCCTCGACCAAGGACCGGTTCTCCCTTGGGGCGTCTGGCCTGTGCCCCGCCTGGGAGGCTAAGAGCCTTGCTTCGCCTGCAAAGCCCCCACCCTGCCACAGGGCGGCACACTTGGACCCAGCCGCTTCAACCCTCCAGTCTCTGCGGAACCACCCAAAAATGGAGTGTGACCGCTGCGACCTCAGTCCCCCAGAGCTCGAACCCCCACCTCTGTGAGGGAATCGGCGACCTCCTGTCCTTGGCGTCCGCAAAAGGCATTCACCTGCGGTGAACCTGGGCCTCGGGCGAGCACGGTCAGGCCCCATGGTAGGAGCCCGGGGAGGCAATGGAGGCCTCTGCGGCCAGGCCTCGGACTCTCCCCGGGGCTCTCTCGGGTCCCAGGCGCCCTCTCTCGCCCGGGGAGTGCCCACGCCGTCCCCTGACCCCCGCAGGACGCCTGCATCCCGCCATAAGCGGCCCACCTCGTCCATGGAGCTGGGACACATGGGGCCGGGGTGCGAGCAACTGGCCTACGTGGCTGCAAACCCGCAGACCCCTCCGTCCCGTCCCCACCACTGCGAAGATCCCCCTGTTCTTCCATCCGTAAAGGGGTCCCCCTTTACGGATGGAAGAACAGGGCGGAGGCCCCCAGGAGATGGCTTTTGTCCGAGCCGCGGCTGGGTGGTTTCGGGCCAAGAGGCGGGGCCGCGCAGGCGCAAGCAGGCCCCACCCCAAGAGCATCCCTCCGGGCAACGTGCCACCCCCTTGAGATATCAGGCCAGGTCCACAGGGTCCCTGGGCTGGTGTCAGAGTTAACGGAGGCCCTCCCTGCCACCCAGAGGACCGCGCGTTTTCCCGTGGACCACACTTCCCAGCAGCTCTCCCACCCCCGCTTAGGCAGAGTGCCAGGAAAGAACTAGGGACCTGGTGCCTGGAAGAGGGGCCGGCCACGGTTCCGTGCCAGGTGGAGCGGTTCCGGGCGGGCGGGCGGGACCCTCGACCAAGGACCGGTTCTCCCTTGGGGCGTCTGGCCTGTGCCCCGCCTGGGAGGCTAAGAGCCTTGCTTCGCCTGCAAAGCCCCCACCCTGCCACAAGGCGGCACACTTGGACCCAGCCGCTTCAACCCTCCAGTCTCTGCGGAACCACCCAAAAATGGAGTGTGACCGCTGCGACCTCAGTCCCCCAGAGCTCGAACCCCCACCTCTGTGAGGGAATCGACGACCTCCTGTCCTTGGCGTCCGCAAAAGGCATTCACCTGCGGTGAACCTGGGCCTCGGGCGAGCACGGTCAGGCCCCATGGTAGGAGCCCGGGGAGGCAATGGAGGCCTCTGCGGCCAGGCCTCGGACTCTCCCCGGGGCTCTCTCGGGTCCCAGGCGCCCTCTCTCGCCCGGGGAGTGCCCTCGCCGTCCCCTGACCCCCGCAGGACGCCTGCATCCCGCCATAAGCGGCCCACCTCGTCCATGGAGCTGGGACACATGGGGCCGGGGTGCGAGCAACTGGCCTACGTGGCTGCAAACCCGCAGACCCCTCCGTCCCGTCCCCACCACTGCGAAGATCCCCCTGTTCTTCCATCCGTAAAGGGGTCCCCCTTTACGGATGGAAGAACAGGGGGGAGGCCCCCAGGAGATGGCTTTTGTCCGAGCCGCGGCTGGGTGGTTTCGGGCCAAGAGGCGGGCCGCGCAGGCGCAAGCAGGCCCCACCCCAAGAGCATCCCTCCGGGCAACGTGCCCCCCCCTTGAGATATCAGGCCAGGTCCACATGGTCCCTGGGCTGGTGTCAGAGTTAACGGAGGCCCTCCCTGCCACCCAGAGGACCGCGCGTTTTCCCGTGGACCACACTTCCCAGCAGCTCTCCCACCCCCGCAGAGGCAGAGTGCCAGGAAAGAACTAGGGACCTGGTGCCTGGAAGAGGGGCCGGCCACGGTTCCGCGCCAGGTGGAGCGGTTCCGGGCGGGCGGGCGGGACCCTCGACCAAGGACCGGTTCTCCCTTGGGGCATCTGGCCTGTGCCCCGCCTGGGAGGCTAAGAGCCTTGCTTCGCCTGCAAAGCCCCCACCCTGCCACAAGGCGGCACACTTGGACCCAGCCGCTTCAACCCTCCAGTCTCTGCGGAACCACCCAAAAATGGAGTGTGACCGCTGCGACCTCAGTCCCCCAGAGCTCGAACCCCCACCTCTGTGAGGGAATCGGCGACCTCCTGTCCTTGGCGTCCGCAAAAGGCATTCACCTGCGGTGAACCTGGGCCTCGGGCGAGCACGGTCAGGCCCCATGGTAGGAGCCCGGGGAGGCAATGGAGGCCTCTGCGGCCAGGCCTCGGACTCTCCCCGGGGCTCTCTCGGGTCCCAGGCGCCCTCTCTCGCCCAGGGAGTGCCCACGCCGTCCCCTGACCCCCGCAGGACGCTTGCATCCCGCCATAAGCGGCCCACCTCGTCCATGGAGCTGGGACACATGGGGCCGGGGTGCGAGCAACTGGCCTACGTGGCTGCAAACCCGCAGACCCCTCCGTCCCGTCCCCACCACTGCGAAGATCCCCCTGTTCTTCCATCCGTAAAGGGGTCCCCCTTTACGGATGGAAGAACAGGGGGGAGGCGCCCAGGAGATGGCTTTTGTCCGAGCCGCGGCTGGGTGGTTTCGGGCCAAGAGGCGGGGCCGCGCAGGCGCAAGCAGGCCCCACCCCAAGAGCATCCCTCCGGGCAACGTGCCCCCCCCTTGAGATATCAGGCCAGGTCCACAGGGTCCCTGGGCTGGTGTCAGAGTTAACGGAGGCCCTCCCTGCCACCCAGAGGACCGCGCGTTTTCCCGTGGACCACACTTGCCAGCCCGTCTCCCACCCCGCCAGAGGCAGAGTGCCAGGGAAGAGCTAGGGACCGGGGCCGGGAAGAGGGGCCGGCCACGGTTCCGGGCCACGTGGTGCGGGCCCGGGCGGGCGGGAACCACGCCCAGGGACCGGGTCTCCCTGGGGGTCTCGGGCCTGAGACCTGCCTGGGGGGCTAAGAGTCTCTCTTGGCTCAAACGGCCCCACTTGCCCCGAGGCGGAAAACTTGGATCGAGACGCTTCTACTCTCTAAAGTCTGGGCTGAACTTTGCGAGAAGGGACTGTGTGCGCTGCGACCTGGGTCCCACAGAGCTCGAACCCCCCCTGCCCGTGAAGGGATCCGCGGCCTGTGGTCCCTGGTGTCCGCAAAAGGCATTCACCTGCGGAGAACCTGGGCCCAGGTGAGCGGGACCAGGCCCCACGGCAGGAGCCTGGGGAGGCCACTGGAGCCACGGGGGCCAGGGCTGGGCATTTTCCCGGGTGCTCTCTCGGGTCCCAGGCGCCCTCTCTCGCCCGGGGAGTGCCCACGCCGTCCCCTGACCCCCGCAGGACGCCTGCATCCCGCCATAAGCGGCCCACCTCGTCCATGGAGCTGGGACACATGGGGCCGGGGTGCGAGCAACTGGCCTACGTGGCTGCAAACCCGCAGACCCCTCCGTCCCGTCCCCACCACTGCGAAGATCCCCCTGTTCTTCCATCCGTAAAGGGGTCCCCCTTTACGGATGGAAGAACAGGGGGGAGGCCCCCAGGAGATGGCTTTTGTCCGAGCCGCGGCTGGGTGGTTTCGGGCCAAGAGGCGGGGCCGCGCAGGCGCAAGCAGGCCCCACCCCAAGAGCATCCCTCCGGGCAACGTGCCCCCCCCTTGAGATATCAGGCCAGGTCCACAGGGTCCCTGGGCTGGTGTCAGAGTTAACGGAGGCCCTCCCTGCCACCCAGAGGACCGCGCGTTTTCCCGTGGACCACACTTCCCAGCAGCTCTCCCACCCCCGCAGAGGCAGAGTGCCAGGAAAGAACTAGGGACCTGGTGCCTGGAAGAGGGGCCGGCCACGGTTCCGCGCCAGGTGGAGCGGTTCCGGGCGGGCGGGCGGGACCCTCGACCAAGGACCGGTTCTCCCTTGGGGCGTCTGGCCTGTGCCCCGCCTGGGAGGCTAAGAGCCTTGCTTCGCCTGCAAAGCCCCCACCCTGCCACAGGGCGGCACACTTGGACCCAGCCGCTTCAACCCTCCAGTCTCTGCGGAACCACCCAAAAATGGAGTGTGACCGCTGCGACCTCAGTCCCCCAGAGCTCGAACCCCCACCTCTGTGAGGGAATCGGCGACCTCCTGTCCTTGGCGTCCGCAAAAGGCATTCACCTGCGGTGAACCTGGGCCTCGGGCGAGCACGGTCAGGCCCCATGGTAGGAGCCCGGGGAGGCAATGGAGGCCTCTGCGGCCAGGCCTCGGACTCTCCCCGGGGCTCTCTCGGGTCCCAGGCGCCCTCTCTCGCCCGGGGAGTGCCCACGCCGTCCCCTGACCCCCGCAGGACGCCTGCATCCCGCCATAAGCGGCCCACCTCGTCCATGGAGCTGGGACACATGGGGCCGGGGTGCGAGCAACTGGCCTACGTGGCTGCAAACCCGCAGACCCCTCCGTCCCGTCCCCACCACTGCGAAGATCCCCCTGTTCTTCCATCCGTAAAGGGGTCCCCCTTTACGGATGGAAGAACAGGGGGGAGGCGCCCAGGAGATGGCTTTTGTCCGAGCCGCGGCTGGGTGGTTTCGGGCCAAGAGGCGGGGCCGCGCAGGCGCAAGCAGGCCCCACCCCAAGAGCATCCCTCCGGGCAACGTGCCCCCCCCTTGAGATATCAGGCCAGGTCCACAGGGTCCCTGGGCTGGTGTCAGAGTTAACGGAGGCCCTCCCTGCCACCCAGAGGACCGCGCGTTTTCCCGTGGACCACACTTGCCAGCCCGTCTCCCACCCCGCCAGAGGCAGAGTGCCAGGGAAGAGCTAGGGACCGGGGCCGGGAAGAGGGGCCGGCCACGGTTCCGGGCCACGTGGTGCGGGCCCGGGCGGGCGGGAACCACGCCCAGGGACCGGGTCTCCCTGGGGGTCTCGGGCCTGAGACATGCCTGGGGGGCTAAGAGTCTCTCTTGGCTCAAACGGCCCCACCTGCCCCGAGGCGGAAAACTTGGATCGAGACGCTTCTACTCTCTAAAGTCTGGGCTGAACTTTGCGAGAAGGGACTGTGTGCGCTGCGACCTGGGTCCCACAGAGCTCGAACCCCCCCTGCCCGTGAAGGGATCCGCGGCCTGTGGTCCCTGGTGTCCGCAAAAGGCATTCACCTGCGGAGAACCTGGGCCCAGGTGAGCGGGACCAGGCCCCACGGCAGGAGCCTGGGGAGGCCACTGGAGCCACGGTGGCCAGGGCTGGGCATTTTCCCTGGTGCTCTCTCGGGTCCCAGGCGCCCTCTCTCGCCCGGGGAGTGCCCACGCCGTCCCCTGACCCCCGCAGGACGCCTGCATCCCGCCATAAGCGGCCCACCTCGTCCATGGAGCTGGGACACATGGGGCCGGGGTGCGAGCAACTGGCCTACGTGGCTGCAAACCCGCAGACCCCTCCGTCCCGTCCCCACCACTGCGAAGATCCCCCTGTTCTTCCATCCGTAAAGGGGTCCCCCTTTACGGATGGAAGAACAGGGGGGAGGCCCCCAGGAGATGGCTTTTGTCCGAGCCGCGGCTGGGTGGTTTCGGGCCAAGAGGCGGGGCCGCGCAGGCGCAAGCAGGCCCCACCCCAAGAGCATCCCTCCGGGCAACGTGCCCCCCCCTTGAGATATCAGGCCAGGTCCACAGGGTCCCTGGGCTGGTGTCAGAGTTAACGGAGGCCCTCCCTGCCACCCAGAGGACCGCGCGTTTTCCCGTGGACCACACTGCCCAGCAGCTCTCCCACCCCCGCAGAGGCAGAGTGCCAGGAAAGAACTAGGGACCTGGTGCCTGGAAGAGGGGCCGGCCACGGTTCCGCGCCAGGTGGAGCGGTTCCGGGCGGGCGGGCGGGACCCTCGACCAAGGACCGGTTCTCCCTTGGGGCGTCTGGCCTGTGCCCCGCCTGGGAGGCTAAGAGCCTTGCTTCGCCTGCAAAGCCCCCACCCTGCCACAAGGCGGCACACTTGGACCCAGCCGCTTCAACCCTCCAGTCTCTGCGGAACCACCCAAAAATGGAGTGTGACCGCTGCGACCTCAGTCCCCCAGAGCTCGAACCCCCACCTCTGTGAGGGAATCGGCGACCTCCTGTCCTTGGCGTCCGCAAAAGGCATTCACCTGCGGTGAACCTGGGCCTCGGGCGAGCACGGTCAGGCCCCATGGTAGGAGCCCGGGGAGGCAATGGAGGCCTCTGCGGCCAGGCCTCGGACTCTCCCCGGGGCTCTCTCGGGTCCCAGGCGCCCTCTCTCGCCCGGGGAGTGCCCACGCCGTCCCCTGACCCCCGCAGGACGCCTGCATCCCGCCATAAGCGGCCCACCTCGTCCATGGAGCTGGGACACATGGGGCCGGGGTGCGAGCAACTGGCCTACGTGGCTGCAAACCCGCAGACCCCTCCGTCCCGTCCCCACCACTGCGAAGATCCCCCTGTTCTTCCATCCGTAAAGGGGTCCCCCTTTACGGATGGAAGAACAGGGGGGAGGCCCCCAGGAGATGGCTTTTGTCCGAGCCGCGGCTGGGTGGTTTCGGGCCAAGAGGCGGGGCCGCGCAGGCGCAAGCAGGCCCCACCCCAAGAGCATCCCTCCGGGCAACGTGCCCCCCCCTTGAGATATCAGGCCAGGTCCACAGGGTCCCTGGGCTGGTGTCAGAGTTAACGGAGGCCCTCCCTGCCACCCAGAGGACCGCGCGTTTTCCCGTGGACCACACTTGCCAGCCCGTCTCCCACCCCGCCAGAGGCAGAGTGCCAGGGAAGAGCTAGGGACCGGGGCCGGGAAGAGGGGCCGGCCACGGTTCCGGGCCACGTGGTGCGGGCCCGGGCGGGCGGGAACCACGCCCAGGGACCGGGTCTCCCTGGGGGTCTCGGGCCTGAGACCTGCCTGGGGGGCTAAGAGTCTCTCTTGGCTCAAACGGCCCCACCTGCCCCGAGGCGGAAAACTTGGATCGAGACGCTTCTACTCTCTAAAGTCTGGGCTGAACTTTGCGAGAAGGGACTGTGTGCGCTGCGACCTGGGTCCCACAGAGCTCGAACCCCCCCTGCCCGTGAAGGGATCCGCGGCCTGTGGTCCCTGGTGTCCGCAAAAGGCATTCACCTGCGGAGAACCTGGGCCCAGGTGAGCGGGACCAGGCCCCACGGCAGGAGCCTGGGGAGGCCACTGGAGCCACGGGGGCCAGGGCTGGGCATTTTCCCGGGTGCTCTCTCGGGTCCCAGGCGCCCTCTCTCGCCCGGGGAGTGCCCACGCCGTCCCCTGACCCCCGCAGGACGCCTGCATCCCGCCATAAGCGGCCCACCTCGTCCATGGAGCTGGGACACATGGGGCCGGGGTGCGAGCAACTGGCCTACGTGGCTGCAAACCCGCAGACCCCTCCGTCCCGTCCCCACCACTGCGAAGATCCCCCTGTTCTTCCATCCGTAAAGGGGTCCCCCTTTACGGATGGAAGAACAGGGGGGAGGCCCCCAGGAGATGGCTTTTGTCCGAGCCGCGGCTGGGTGGTTTCGGGCCAAGAGGCGGGGCCGCGCAGGCGCAAGCAGGCCCCACCCCAAGAGCATCCCTCCGGGCAACGTGCCCCCCCCTTGAGATATCAGGCCAGGTCCACAGGGTCCCTGGGCTGGTGTCAGAGTTAACGGAGGCCCTCCCTGCCACCCAGAGGACCGCGCGTTTTCCCGTGGACCACACTTCCCAGCAGCTCTCCCACCCCCGCAGAGGCAGAGTGCCAGGAAAGAACTAGGGACCTGGTGCCTGGAAGAGGGGCCGGCCACGGTTCCGCGCCAGGTGGAGCGGTTCCGGGCGGGCGGGCGGGACCCTCGACCAAGGACCGGTTCTCCCTTGGGGCGTCTGGCCTGTGCCCCGCCTGGGAGGCTAAGAGCCTTGCTTCGCCTGCAAAGCCCCCACCCTGCCACAGGGCGGCACACTTGGACCCAGCCGCTTCAACCCTCCAGTCTCTGCGGAACCACCCAAAAATGGAGTGTGACCGCTGCGACCTCAGTCCCCCAGAGCTCGAACCCCCACCTCTGTGAGGGAATCGGCGACCTCCTGTCCTTGGCGTCCGCAAAAGGCATTCACCTGCGGTGAACCTGGGCCTCGGGCGAGCACGGTCAGGCCCAATGGTAGGAGCCCGGGGAGGCAATGGAGGCCTCTGCGGCCAGGCCTCGGACTCTCCCCGGGGCTCTCTCGGGTCCCAGGCGCCCTCTCTCGCCCGGGGAGTGCCCACGCCGTCCCCTGACCCCCGCAGGACGCCTGCATCCCGCCATAAGCGGCCCACCTCGTCCATGGAGCTGGGACACATGGGGCCGGGGTGCGAGCAACTGGCCTACGTGGCTGCAAACCCGCAGACCCCTCCGTCCCGTCCCCACCACTGCGAAGATCCCCCTGTTCTTCCATCCGTAAAGGGGTCCCCCTTTACGGATGGAAGAACAGGGGGGAGGCGCCCAGGAGATGGCTTTTGTCCGAGCCGCGGCTGGGTGGTTTCGGGCCAAGAGGCGGGGCCGCGCAGGCGCAAGCAGGCCCCACCCCAAGAGCATCCCTCCGGGCAACGTGCCCCCCCCTTGAGATATCAGGCCAGGTCCACAGGGTCCCTGGGCTGGTGTCAGAGTTAACGGAGGCCCTCCCTGCCACCCAGAGGACCGCGCGTTTTCCCGTGGACCACACTTGCCAGCCCGTCTCCCACCCCTCAGAGGCAGAGTGCCAGGGAAGAGCTAGGGACCCGGGCCGGGAAGAGGGGCCGGCCACGGTTCCGGGCCACGTGGTGCGGGCCCGGGCGGGCGGGAACCACGCCCAGGGACCGGGTCTCCCTGGGGGTCTCGGGCCTGAGACCTGCCTGGGGTGCTAAGAGTCTCTCTTGGCTCAAACGGCCCCACTTGCCCCGAGGCGGAAAACTTGGATCGAGACGCTTCTACTCTCTAAAGTCTGGGCTGAACTTTGCGAGAAGGGACTGTGTGCGCTGCGACCTGGGTCCCACAGAGCTCGAACCCCCCCTGCCCGTGAAGGGATCCGCGGCCTGTGGTCCCTGGTGTCCGCAAAAGGCATTCACCTGCGGAGAACCTGGGCCCAGGTGAGCGGGACCAGGCCCCACGGCAGGAGCCTGGGGAGGCCACTGGAGCCACGGGGGCCAGGGCTGGGCATTTTCCCGGGTGCTCTCTCGGGTCCCAGGCGCCCTCTCTCGCCCGGGGAGTGCCCACGCCGTCCCCTGACCCCCGCAGGACGCCTGCATCCCGCCATAAGCGGCCCACCTCGTCCATGGAGCTGGGACACATGGGGCCGGGGTGCGAGCAACTGGCCTACGTGGCTGCAAACCCGCAGACCCCTCCGTCCCGTCCCCACCACTGCGAAGATCCCCCTGTTCTTCCATCCGTAAAGGGGTCCCCCTTTACGGATGGAAGAACAGGGGGGAGGCGCCCAGGAGATGGCTTTTGTCCGAGCCGCGGCTGGGTGGTTTCGGGCCAAGAGGCGGGGCCGCGCAGGCGCAAGCAGGCCCCACCCCAAGAGCATCCCTCCGGGCAACGTGCCCCCCCCTTGAGATATCAGGCCAGGTCCACAGGGTCCCTGGGCTGGTGTCAGAGTTAACGGAGGCCCTCCCTGCCACCCAGAGGACCGCGCGTTTTCCCGTGGACCACACTTGCCAGCCCGTCGCCCACCCCGCCAGAGGCAGAGTGCCAGGGAAGAACTAGGGACCTGGTGCCTGGAAGAGGGGCCGGCCAAGGTTCCGCGCCTTTGGAGCGGTTCCGGGCGGGCGGGCGGGACCCTCGACCAAGGACCGGTTCTCCCTTGGGGCGTCTGGCCTGTGCCCCGCCTGGGAGGCTAAGAGCCTTGCTTCGCCTGCAAAGCCCCCACCCTGCCACAAGGCGGCACACTTGGACCCAGCCGCTTCAACGCTCCAGTCTCTGCGGAACCACCCAAAAATGGAGTGTGACCGCTGAGACCTCAGTCCCCCAGAGCTCGAACCTCCACCTCTGTGAGGGAATCGGCGACCTCCTGTCCTTGGCGTCCGCAAAAGGCATTCACCTGAGGTGAACCTGGGCCTCGGGCGAGCACGGTCAGGCCCCATGGTAGGAGCCCGGGGAGGCAATGGAGGCCTCTGCGGCCAGGCCTCGGACTCTCCCCGGGGCTCTCTCGGGTCCCAGGCGCCCTCTCTCGCCCGGGGAGTGCCCACGCCTTCCCCTGACCCCCGCAGGACGCCTGCATCCCGCCATAAGCGGCCCACCTCGTCCATGGAGCTGGGACACATGGGGCCGGGGTGCGAGCAACTGGCCTACGTGGCTGCAAACCCGCAGACCCCTCCGTCCCGTCCCCACCACTGCGAAGATCCCCCTGTTCTTCCATCCGTAAAGGGGTCCCCCTTTACGGATGGAAGAACAGGGCGGAGGCCCCCAGGAGATGGCTTTTGTCCGAGCCGCGGCTGGGTGGTTTCGGGCCAAGAGGCGGGGCCGCGCAGGCGCAAGCAGGCCCCACCCCAAGAGCATCCCTCCGGGCAACGTGCCCCCCCCTTGAGATATCAGGCCAGGTCCACAGGGTCCCTGGGCTGGTGTCAGAGTTAACGGAGGCCCTCCCTGCCACCCAGAGGACCGCGCGTTTTCCCGTGGACCACACTTCCCAGCAGCTCTCCCACCCCCGCTTAGGCAGAGTGCCAGGAAAGAACTAGGGACCTGGTGCCTGGAAGAGGGGCCGGCCACGGTTCCGTGCCAGGTGGAGCGGTTCCGGGCGGGCGGGCGGGACCCTCGACCAAGGACCGGTTCTCCCTTGGGGCGTCTGGCCTGTGCCCCGCCTGGGAGGCTAAGAGCCTTGCTTCGCCTGCAAAGCCCCCACCCTGCCACAAGGCGGCACACTTGGACCCAGCCGCTTCAACCCTCCAGTGTCTGCGGAACCACCCAAAAATGGAGTGTGACCGCTGCGACCTCAGTCCCCCAGAGCTCGAACCCCCACCTCTGTGAGGGAATCGACGACCTCCTGTCCTTGGCGTCCGCAAAAGGCATTCACCTGCGGTGAACCTGGGCCTCGGGCGAGCACGGTCAGGCCCCATGGTAGGAGCCCGGGGAGGCAATGGAGGCCTCTGCGGCCAGGCCTCGGACTCTCCCCGGGGCTCTCTCGGGTCCCAGGCGCCCTCTCTCGCCCGGGGAGTGCCCACGCCGTCCCCTGACCCCCGCAGGACGCCTGCATCCCGCCATAAGCGGCCCACCTCGTCCATGGAGCTGGGACACATGGGGCCGGGGTGCGAGCAACTGGCCTACGTGGCTGCAAACCCGCAGACCCCTCCGTCCCGTCCCCACCACTGCGAAGATCCCCCTGTTCTTCCATCCGTAAAGGGGTCCCCCTTTACGGATGGAAGAACAGGGGGGAGGCCCCCAGGAGATGGCTTTTGTCCGAGCCGCGGCTGGGTGGTTTCGGGCCAAGAGGCGGGCCGCGCAGGCGCAAGCAGGCCCCACCCCAAGAGCATCCCTCCGGGCAACGTGCCCCCCCCTTGAGATATCAGGCCAGGTCCACATGGTCCCTGGGCTGGTGTCAGAGTTAACGGAGGCCCTCCCTGCCACCCAGAGGACCGCGCGTTTTCCCGTGGACCACACTTCCCAGCAGCTCTCCCACCCCCACAGAGGCAGAGTGCCAGGAAAGAACTAGGGACCTGGTGCCTGGAAGAGGGGCCGGCCACGGTTCCGCGCCAGGTGGAGCGGTTCCGGGCGGGCGGGCGGGACCCTCGACCAAGGACCGGTTCTCCCTTGGGGCATCTGGCCTGTGCCCCGCCTGGGAGGCTAAGAGCCTTGCTTCGCCTGCAAAGCCCCCACCCTGCCACAAGGCGGCACACTTGGACCCAGCCGCTTCAACCCTCCAGTCTCTGCGGAACCACCCAAAAATGGAGTGTGACCGCTGCGACCTCAGTCCCCCAGAGCTCGAACCCCCACCTCTGTGAGGGAATCGGCGACCTCCTGTCCTTGGCGTCCGCAAAAGGCATTCACCTGCGGTGAACCTGGGCCTCGGGCGAGCACGGTCAGGCCCCATGGTAGGAGCCCGGGGAGGCAATGGAGGCCTCTGCGGCCAGGCCTCGGACTCTCCCCGGGGCTCTCTCGGGTCCCAGGCGCCCTCTCTCGCCCAGGGAGTGCCCACGCCGTCCCCTGACCCCCGCAGGACGCCTGCATCCCGCCATAAGCGGCCCACCTCGTCCATGGAGCTGGGACACATGGGGCCGGGGTGCGAGCAACTGGCCTACGTGGCTGCAAACCCGCAGACCCCTCCGTCCCGTCCCCACCACTGCGAAGATCCCCCTGTTCTTCCATCCGTAAAGGGGTCCCCCTTTACGGATGGAAGAACAGGGGGGAGGCGCCCAGGAGATGGCTTTTGTCCGAGCCGCGGCTGGGTGGTTTCGGGCCAAGAGGCGGGGCCGCGCAGGCGCAAGCAGGCCCCACCCCAAGAGCATCCCTCCGGGCAACGTGCCCCCCCCTTGAGATATCAGGCCAGGTCCACAGGGTCCCTGGGCTGGTGTCAGAGTTAACGGAGGCCCTCCCTGCCACCCAGAGGACCGCGCGTTTTCCCGTGGACCACACTTCCCAGCAGCTCTCCCACCCCCGCAGAGGCAGAGTGCCAGGAAAGAACTAGGGACCTGGTGCCTGGAAGAGGGGCCGGCCACGGTTCCGCGCCAGGTGGAGCGGTTCCGGGCGGGCGGGCGGGACCCTCGACCAAGGACCGGTTCTCCCTTGGGGCGTCTGGCCTGTGCCCCGCCTGGGAGGCTAAGAGCCTTGCTTCGCCTGCAAAGCCCCCACCCTGCCACAGGGCGGCACACTTGGACCCAGCCGCTTCAACCCTCCAGTCTCTGCGGAACCACCCAAAAATGGAGTGTGACCGCTGCGACCTCAGTCCCCCAGAGCTCGAACCCCCACCTCTGTGAGGGAATCGGCGACCTCCTGTCCTTGGCGTCCGCAAAAGGCATTCACCTGCGGTGAACCTGGGCCTCGGGCGAGCACGGTCAGGCCCCATGGTAGGAGCCCGGGGAGGCAATGGAGGCCTCTGCGGCCAGGCCTCGGACTCTCCCCGGGGCTCTCTCGGGTCCCAGGCGCCCTCTCTCGCCCGGGGAGTGCCCACGCCGTCCCCTGACCCCCGCAGGACGCCTGCATCCCGCCATAAGCGGCCCACCTCGTCCATGGAGCTGGGACACATGGGGCCGGGGTGCGAGCAACTGGCCTACGTGGCTGCAAACCCGCAGACCCCTCCGTCCCGTCCCCACCACTGCGAAGATCCCCCTGTTCTTCCATCCGTAAAGGGGTCCCCCTTTACGGATGGAAGAACAGGGGGGAGGCCCCCAGGAGATGGCTTTTGTCCGAGCCGCGGCTGGGTGGTTTCGGGCCAAGAGGCGGGGCCGCGCAGGCGCAAGCAGGCCCCACCCCAAGAGCATCCCTCCGGGCAACGTGCCCCCCCCTTGAGATATCAGGCCAGGTCCACAGGGTCCCTGGGCTGGTGTCAGAGTTAACGGAGGCCCTCCCTGCCACCCAGAGGACCGCGCGTTTTCCCGTGGACCACACTTGCCAGCCCGTCTCCCACCCCGCCAGAGGCAGAGTGCCAGGGAAGAGCTAGGGACCGGGGCCGGGAAGAGGGGCCGGCCACGGTTCCGGGCCACGTGGTGCGGGCCCGGGCGGGCGGGAACCACGCCCAGGGACCGGGTCTCCCTGGGGGTCTCGGGCCTGAGACATGCCTGGGGGGCTAAGAGTCTCTCTTGGCTCAAACGGCCCCACCTGCCCCGAGGCGGAAAACTTGGATCGAGACGCTTCTACTCTCTAAAGTCTGGGCTGAACTTTGCGAGAAGGGACTGTGTGCGCTGCGACCTGGGTCCCACAGAGCTCGAACCCCCCCTGCCCGTGAAGGGATCCGCGGCCTGTGGTCCCTGGTGTCCGCAAAAGGCATTCACCTGCGGAGAACCTGGGCCCAGGTGAGCGGGACCAGGCCCCACGGCAGGAGCCTGGGGAGGCCACTGGAGCCACGGGGGCCAGGGCTGGGCATTTTCCCGGGTGCTCTCTCGGGTCCCAGGCGCCCTCTCTCGCCCGGGGAGTGCCCACGCCGTCCCCTGACCCCCGCAGGACGCCTGCATCCCGCCATAAGCGGCCCACCTCGTCCATGGAGCTGGGACACATGGGGCCGGGGTGCGAGCAACTGGCCTACGTGGCTGCAAACCCGCAGACCCCTCCGTCCCGTCCCCACCACTGCGAAGATCCCCCTGTTCTTCCATCCGTAAAGGGGTCCCCCTTTACGGATGGAAGAACAGGGGGGAGGCCCCCAGGAGATGGCTTTTGTCCGAGCCGCGGCTGGGTGGTTTCGGGCCAAGAGGCGGGGCCGCGCAGGCGCAAGCAGGCCCCACCCCAAGAGCATCCCTCCGGGCAACGTGCCCCCCCCTTGAGATATCAGGCCAGGTCCACAGGGTCCCTGGGCTGGTGTCAGAGTTAACGGAGGCCCTCCCTGCCACCCAGAGGACCGCGCGTTTTCCCGTGGACCACACTGCCCAGCAGCTCTCCCACCCCCGCAGAGGCAGAGTGCCAGGAAAGAACTAGGGACCTGGTGCCTGGAAGAGGGGCCGGCCACGGTTCCGCGCCAGGTGGAGCGGTTCCGGGCGGGCGGGCGGGACCCTCGACCAAGGACCGGTTCTCCCTTGGGGCGTCTGGCCTGTGCCCCGCCTGGGAGGCTAAGAGCCTTGCTTCGCCTGCAAAGCCCCCACCCTGCCACAAGGCGGCACACTTGGACCCAGCCGCTTCAACCCTCCAGTCTCTGCGGAACCACCCAAAAATGGAGTGTGACCGCTGCGACCTCAGTCCCCCAGAGCTCGAACCCCCACCTCTGTGAGGGAATCGGCGACCTCCAGTCCTTGGCGTCCGCAAAAGGAATTCACCTGCGGTGAACCTGGGCCTCGGGCGAGCACGGTCAGGCCCCATGGTAGGAGCCCGGGGAGGCAATGGAGGCCTCTGCGGCCAGGCCTCGGACTCTCCCCGGGGCTCTCTCGGGTCCCAGGCGCCCTCTCTCGCCGGGGAGTGCCCACGCCGTCCCCTGACCCCCGCAGGACGCCTGCATCCCGCCATAAGCGGCCCACCTCGTCCATGGAGCTGGGACACATGGGGCCGGGGTGCGAGCAACTGGCCTACGTGGCTGCAAACCCGCAGACCCCTCCGTCCCGTCCCCACCACTGCGAAGATCCCCCTGTTCTTCCATCCGTAAAGGGGTCCCCCTTTACGGATGGAAGAACAGGGGGGAGGCCCCCAGGAGATGGCTTTTGTCCGAGCCGCGGCTGGGTGGTTTCGGGCCAAGAGGCGGGGCCGCGCAGGCGCAAGCAGGCCCCACCCCAAGAGCATCCCTCCGGGCAAAGTGCCCCCCCCTTGAGATATCAGGCCAGGTCCACAGGGTCCCTGGGCAGGTGTCAGAGTTAACGGAGGCCCTCCCTGCCACCCAGAGGACCGCGCGTTTTCCCGTGGACCACACTTGCCAGCCCGTCTCCCACCCCGCCAGAGGCAGAGTGCCAGGGAAGAGCTAGGGACCGGGGCCGGGAAGAGGGGCCGGCCACGGTTCCGGGCCACGTGGTGCGGGCCCGGGCGGGCGGGAACCACGCCCAGGGACCGGGTCTCCCTGGGGGTCTCGGGCCTGAGACCTGCCTGGGGGGCTAAGAGTCTCTCTTGGCTCAAACGGCCCCACCTGCCCCGAGGCGGAAAACGTGGATCGAGACGCTTCTACTCTCTAAAGTCTGGGCTGAACTTTGCGAGAAGGGACTGTGTGCGCTGCGACCTGGGTCCCACAGAGCTCGAACCCCCCCTGCCCGTGAAGGGATCCGCGGCCTGTGGTCCCTGGTGTCCGCAAAAGGCATTCACCTGCGGAGAACCTGGGCCCAGGTGAGCGGGACCAGGCCCCACGGCAGGAGCCTGGGGAGGCCACTGGAGCCACGGGGGCCAGGGCTGGGCATTTTCCCGGGTGCTCTCTCGGGTCCCAGGCGCCCTCTCTCGCCCGGGGAGTGCCCACGCCGTCCCCTGACCCCCGCAGGACGCCTGCATCCCGCCATAAGCGGCCCACCTCGTCCATGGAGCTGGGACACATGGGGCCGGGGTGCGAGCAACTGGCCTACGTGGCTGCAAACCCGCAGACCCCTCCGTCCCGTCCCCACCACTGCGAAGATCCCCCTGTTCTTCCATCCGTAAAGGGGTCCCCCTTTACGGATGGAAGAACAGGGGGGAGGCCCCCAGGAGATGGCTTTTGTCCGAGCCGCGGCTGGGTGGTTTCGGGCCAAGAGGCGGGGCCGCGCAGGCGCAAGCAGGCCCCACCCCAAGAGCATCCCTCCGGGCAACGTGCCCCCCCCTTGAGATATCAGGCCAGGTCCACAGGGTCCCTGGGCTGGTGTCAGAGTTAACGGAGGCCCTCCCTGCCACCCAGAGGACCGCGCGTTTTCCCGTGGACCACACTTCCCAGCAGCTCTCCCACCCCCGCAGAGGCAGAGTGCCAGGAAAGAACTAGGGACCTGGTGCCTGGAAGAGGGGCCGGCCACGGTTCCGCGCCAGGTGGAGCGGTTCCGGGCGGGCGGGCGGGACCCTCGACCAAGGACCGGTTCTCCCTTGGGGCGTCTGGCCTGTGCCCCGCCTGGGAGGCTAAGAGCCTTGCTTCGCCTGCAAAGCCCCCACCCTGCCACAAGGCGGCACACTTGGACCCAGCCGCTTCAACCCTCCAGTCTCTGCGGAACCACCCAAAAATGGAGTGTGACCGCTGCGACCTCAGTCCCCCAGAGCTCGAACCCCCACCTCTGTGAGGGAATCGGCGACCTCCTGTCCTTGGCGTCCGCAAAAGGCATTCACCTGCGGTGAACCTGGGCCTCGGGCGAGCACGGTCAGGCCCCATGGTAGGAGCCCGGGGAGGCAATGGAGGCCTCTGCGGCCAGGCCTCGGACTCTCCCCGGGGCTCTCTCGGGTCCCAGGCGCCCTCTCTCGCCCGGGGAGTGCCCACGCCGTCCCCTGACCCCCGCAGGACGCCTGCATCCCGCCATAAGCGGCCCACCTCGTCCATGGAGCTGGGACACATGGGGCCGGGGTGCGAGCAACTGGCCTACGTGGCTGCAAACCCGCAGACCCCTCCGTCCCGTCCCCACCACTGCGAAGATCCCCCTGTTCTTCCATCCGTAAAGGGGTCCCCCTTTACGGATGGAAGAACAGGGGGGAGGCCCCCAGGAGATGGCTTTTGTCCGAGCCGCGGCTGGGTGGTTTCGGGCCAAGAGGCGGGGCCGCGCAGGCGCAAGCAGGCCCCACCCCAAGAGCATCCCTCCGGGCAACGTGCCCCCCCCTTGAGATATCAGGCCAGGTCCACAGGGTCCCTGGGCTGGTGTCAGAGTTAACGGAGGCCCTCCCTGCCACCCAGAGGACCGCGCGTTTTCCCGTGGACCACACTTGCCAGCCCGTCTCCCACCCCGCCAGAGGCAGAGTGCCAGGGAAGAGCTAGGGACCGGGGCCGGGAAGAGGGGCCGGCCACGGTTCCGGGCCACGTGGTGCGGGCCCGGGCGGGCGGGAACCACGCCCAGGGACCGGGTCTCCCTGGGGGTCTCGGGCCTGAGACCTGCCTGGGGGGCTAAGAGTCTCTCTTGGCTCAAACGGCCCCACCTGCCCCGAGGCGGAAAACTTGGATCGAGACGCTTCTACTCTCTAAAGTCTGGGCTGAACTTTGCGAGAAGGGACTGTGTGCGCTGCGACCTGGGTCCCACAGAGCTCGAACCCCCCCTGCCCGTGAAGGGATCCGCGGCCTGTGGTCCCTGGTGTCCGCAAAAGGCATTCACTTGCGGAGAACCTGGGCCCAGGTGAGCGGGACCAGGCCCCACGGCAGGAGCCTGGGGAGGCCACTGGAGCCACGGGGGCCAGGGCTGGGCATTTTCCCGGGTGCTCTCTCGGGTCCCAGGCGCCCTCTCTCGCCAGGGGAGTGCCCACGCCGTCCCCTGACCCCCGCAGGACGCCTGCATCCCGCCATAAGCGGCCCACCTCGTCCATGGAGCTGGGACACATGGGGCCGGGGTGCGAGCAACTGGCCTACGTGGCTGCAAACCCGCAGACCCCTCCGTCCCGTCCCCACCACTGCGAAGATCCCCCTGTTCTTCCATCCGTAAAGGGGTCCCCCTTTACGGATGGAAGAACAGGGGGGAGGCCCCCAGGAGATGGCTTTTGTCCGAGCCGCGGCTGGGTGGTTTCGGGCCAAGAGGCGGGGCCGCGCAGGCGCAAGCAGGCCCCACCCCAAGAGCATCCCTCCGGGCAACGTGCCCCCCCCTTGAGATATCAGGCCAGGTCCACAGGGTCCCTGGGCTGGTGTCAGAGTTAACGGAGGCCCTCCCTGCCACCCAGAGGACCGCGCGTTTTCCCGTGGACCACACTTCCCAGCAGCTCTCCCACCCCCGCAGAGGCAGAGTGCCAGGAAAGAACTAGGGACCTGGTGCCTGGAAGAGGGGCCGGCCACGGTTCCGCGCCAGGTGGAGCGGTTCCGGGCGGGCGGGCGGGACCCTCGACCAAGGACCGGTTCTCCCTTGGGGCGTCTGGCCTGTGCCCCGCCTGGGAGGCTAAGAGCCTTGCTTCGCCTGCAAAGCCCCCACCCTGCCACAAGGCGGCACACTTGGACCCAGCCGCTTCAACCCTCCAGTCTCTGCGGAACCACCCAAAAATGGAGTGTGACCGCTGCGACCTCAGTCCCCCAGAGCTCGAACCCCCACCTCTGTGAGGGAATCGGCGACCTCCTGTCCTTGGCGTCCGCAAAAGGCATTCACCTGCGGTGAACCTGGGCCTCGGGCGAGCACGGTCAGGCCCCATGGTAGGAGCCCGGGGAGGCAATGGAGGCCTCTGCGGCCAGGCCTCGGACTCTCCCCGGGGCTCTCTCGGGTCCCAGGCGCCCTCTCTCGCCCGGGGAGTGCCCACGCCGTCCCCTGACCCCCGCAGGACGCCTGCATCCCGCCATAAGCGGCCCACCTCGTCCATGGAGCTGGGACACATGGGGCCGGGGTGCGAGCAACTGGCCTACGTGGCTGCAAACCCGCAGACCCCTCCGTCCCGTCCCCACCACTGCGAAGATCCCCCTGTTCTTCCATCCGTAAAGGGGTCCCCCTTTACGGATGGAAGAACAGGGGGGAGGCCCCCAGGAGATGGCTTTTGTCCGAGCCGCGGCTGGGTGGTTTCGGGCCAAGAGGCGGGGCCGCGCAGGCGCAAGCAGGCCCCACCCCAAGAGCATCCCTCCGGGCAACGTGCCCCCCCCTTGAGATATCAGGCCAGGTCCACAGGGTCCCTGGGCTGGTGTCAGAGTTAACGGAGGCCCTCCCTGCCACCCAGAGGACCGCGCGTTTTCCCGTGGACCACACTTGCCAGCCCGTCTCCCACCCCGCCAGAGGCAGAGTGCCAGGGAAGAGCTAGGGACCGGGGCCGGGAAGAGGGGCCGGCCACGGTTCCGGGCCACGTGGTGCGGGCCCGGGCGGGCGGGAACCACGCCCAGGGACCGGGTCTCCCTGGGGGTCTCGGGCCTGAGACCTGCCTGGGGGGCTAAGAGTCTCTCTTGGCTCAAACGGCCCCACCTGCCCCGAGGCGGAAAACTTGGATCGAGACGCTTCTACTCTCTAAAGTCTGGGCTGAACTTTGCGAGAAGGGACTGTGTGCGCTGCGACCTGGGTCCCACAGAGCTCGAACCCCCCCTGCCCGTGAAGGGATCCGCGGCCTGTGGTCCCTGGTGTCCGCAAAAGGCATTCACCTGCGGAGAACCTGGGCCCAGGTGAGCGGGACCAGGCCCCACGGCAGGAGCCTGGGGAGGCCACTGGAGCCACGGGGGCCAGGGCTGGGCATTTTCCCGGGTGCTCTCTCGGGTCCCAGGCGCCCTCTCTCGCCCGGGGAGTGCCCACGCCGTCCCCTGACCCCCGCAGGACGCCTGCATCCCGCCATAAGCGGCCCACCTCGTCCATGGAGCTGGGACACATGGGGCCGGGGTGCGAGCAACTGGCCTACGTGGCTGCAAACCCGCAGACCCCTCCGTCCCGTCCCCACCACTGCGAAGATCCCCCTGTTCTTCCATCCGTAAAGGGGTCCCCCTTTACGGATGGAAGAACAGGGGGGAGGCCCCCAGGAGATGGCTTTTGTCCGAGCCGCGGCTGGGTGGTTTCGGGCCAAGAGGCGGGGCCGCGCAGGCGCAAGCAGGCCCCACCCCAAGAGCATCCCTCCGGGCAACGTGCCCCCCCCTTGAGATATCAGGCCAGGTCCACAGGGTCCCTGGGCTGGTGTCAGAGTTAACGGAGGCCCTCCCTGCCACCCAGAGGACCGCGCGTTTTCCCGTGGACCACACTGCCCAGCAGCTCTCCCACCCCCGCAGAGGCAGAGTGCCAGGAAAGAACTAGGGACCTGGTGCCTGGAAGAGGGGCCGGCCACGGTTCCGCGCCAGGTGGAGCGGTTCCGGGCGGGCGGGCGGGACCCTCGACCAAGGACCGGTTCTCCCTTGGGGCGTCTGGCCTGTGCCCCGCCTGGGAGGCTAAGAGCCTTGCTTCGCCTGCAAAGCCCCCACCCTGCCACAAGGCGGCACACTTGGACCCAGCCGCTTCAACCCTCCAGTCTCTGCGGAACCACCCAAAAATGGAGTGTGACCGCTGCGACCTCAGTCCCCCAGAGCTCGAACCCCCACCTCTGTGAGGGAATCGGCGACCTCCTGTCCTTGGCGTCCGCAAAAGGCATTCACCTGCGGTGAACCTGGGCCTCGGGCGAGCACGGTCAGGCCCCATGGTAGGAGCCCGGGGAGGCAATGGAGGCCTCTGCGGCCAGGCCTCGGACTCTCCCCGGGGCTCTCTCGGGTCCCAGGCGCCCTCTCTCGCCCGGGGAGTGCCCACGCCGTCCCCTGACCCCCGCAGGACGCCTGCATCCCGCCATAAGCGGCCCACCTCGTCCATGGAGCTGGGACACATGGGGCCGGGGTGCGAGCAACTGGCCTACGTGGCTGCAAACCCGCAGACCCCTCCGTCCCGTCCCCACCACTGCGAAGATCCCCCTGTTCTTCCATCCGTAAAGGGGTCCCCCTTTACGGATGGAAGAACAGGGGGGAGGCCCCCAGGAGATGGCTTTTGTCCGAGCCGCGGCTGGGTGGTTTCGGGCCAAGAGGCGGGGCCGCGCAGGCGCAAGCAGGCCCCACCCCAAGAGCATCCCTCCGGGCAACGTGCCCCCCCCTTGAGATATCAGGCCAGGTCCACAGGGTCCCTGGGCTGGTGTCAGAGTTAACGGAGGCCCTCCCTGCCACCCAGAGGACCGCGCGTTTTCCCGTGGACCACACTTCCCAGCAGCTCTCCCACCCCCGCAGAGGCAGAGTGCCAGGAAAGAACTAGGGACCTGGTGCCTGGAAGAGGGGCCGGCCACGGTTCCGCGCCAGGTGGAGCGGTTCCGGGCGGGCGGGCGGGACCCTCGACCAAGGACCGGTTCTCCCTTGGGGCGTCTGGCCTGTGCCCCGCCTGGGAGGCTAAGAGCCTTGCTTCGCCTGCAAAGCCCCCACCCTGCCACAAGGCGGCACACTTGGACCCAGCCGCTTCAACCCTCCAGTCTCTGCGGAACCACCCAAAAATGGAGTGTGACCGCTGCGACCTCAGTCCCCCAGAGCTCGAACCCCCACCTCTGTGAGGGAATCGACGACCTCCTGTCCTTGGCGTCCGCAAAAGGCATTCACCTGCGGTGAACCTGGGCCTCGGGCGAGCACGGTCAGGCCCCATGGTAGGAGCCCGGGGAGGCAATGGAGGCCTCTGCGGCCAGGCCTCGGACTCTCCCCGGGGCTCTCTCGGGTCCCAGGCGCCCTCTCTCGCCCGGGGAGTGCCCACGCCGTCCCCTGACCCCCGCAGGACGCCTGCATCCCGCCATAAGCGGCCCACCTCGTCCATGGAGCTGGGACACATGGGGCCGGGGTGCGAGCAACTGGCCTACGTGGCTGCAAACCCGCAGACCCCTCCGTCCCGTCCCCACCACTGCGAAGATCCCCCTGTTCTTCCATCCGTAAAGGGGTCCCCCTTTACGGATGGAAGAACAGGGCGGAGGCCCCCAGGAGATGGCTTTTGTCCAAGCCGCGGCTGGGTGGTTTCGGGCCAAGAGGCGGGGCCGCGCAGGCGCAAGCAGGCCCCACCCCAAGAGCATCCCTCCGGGCAACGTGCCCCCCCCTTGAGATATCAGGCCAGGTCCACAGGGTCCCTGGGCTGGTGTCAGAGTTAACGGAGGCCCTCCCTGCCACCCAGAGGACCGCGCGTTTTCCCGTGGACCACACTTCCCAGCAGCTCTCCCACCCCCGCTTAGGCAGAGTGCCAGGAAAGAACTAGGGACCTGGTGCCTGGAAGAGGGGCCGGCCACGGTTCCGCGCCAGGTGGAGCGGTTCCGGGCGGGCGGGCGGGACCCTCGACCAAGGACCGGTTCTCCCTTGGGGCGTCTGGCCTGTGCCCCGCCAGGGAGGCTAAGAGCCTTGCTTCGCCTGCAAAGCCCCCACCCTGCCACAAGGCGGCACACTTGGACCCAGCCGCTTCAACCCTCCAGTCTCTGCGGAACCACCCAAAAATGGAGTGTGACCGCTGCGACCTCAGTCCCCCAGAGCTCGAACCCCCACCTCTGTGAGGGAATCGACGACCTCCTGTCCTTGGCGTCCGCAAAAGGCATTCACCTGCGGTGAACCTGGGCCTCGGGCGAGCACGGTCAGGCCCCATGGTAGGAGCCCGGGGAGGCAATGGAGGCCTCTGCGGCCAGGCCTCGGACTCTCCCCGGGGCTCTCTCGGGTCCCAGGCGCCCTCTCTCGCCCGGGGAGTGCCCACGCCGTCCCCTGACCCCCGCAGGACGCCTGCATCCCGCCATAAGCGGCCCACCTCGTCCATGGAGCTGGGACACATGGGGCCGGGGTGCGAGCAACTGGCCTACGTGGCTGCAAACCCGCAGACCCCTCCGTCCCGTCCCCACCACTGCGAAGATCCCCCTGTTCTTCCATCCGTAAAGGGGTCCCCCTTTACGGATGGAAGAACAGGGGGGAGGCCCCCAGGAGATGGCTTTTGTCCGAGCCGCGGCTGGGTGGTTTCGGGCCAAGAGGCGGGGCCGCGCAGGCGCAAGCAGGCCCCACCCCAAGAGCATCCCTCCGGGCAACGTGCCCCCCCCTTGAGATATCAGGCCAGGTCCACAGGGTCCCTGGGCTGGTGTCAGAGTTAACGGAGGCCCTCCCTGCCACCCAGAGGACCGCGCGTTTTCCCGTGGACCACACTTCCCAGCAGCTCTCCCACCCCCGCTTAGGCAGAGTGCCAGGAAAGAACTAGGGACCTGGTGCCTGGAAGAGGGGCCGGCCACGGTTCCGTGCCAGGTGGAGCGGTTCCGGGCGGGCGGGCGGGACCCTCGACCAAGGACCGGTTCTCCCTTGGGGCGTCTGGCCTGTGCCCCGCCTGGGAGGCTAAGAGCCTTGCTTCGCCTGCAAAGCCCCCACCCTGCCACAAGGCGGCACACTTGGACCCAGCCGCTTCAACCCTCCAGTCTCTGCGGAACCACCCAAAAATGGAGTGTGACCGCTGCGACCTCAGTCCCCCAGAGCTCGAACCCCCACCTCTGTGAGGGAATCGACGACCTCCTGTCCTTGGCGTCCGCAAAAGGCATTCACCTGCGGTGAACCTGGGCCTCGGGCGAGCACGGTCAGGCCCCATGGTAGGAGCCCGGGGAGGCAATGGAGGCCTCTGCGGCCAGGCCTCGGACTCTCCCCGGGGCTCTCTCGGGTCCCAGGCGCCCTCTCTCGCCCGGGGAGTGCCCACGCCGTCCCCTGACCCCCGCAGGACGCCTGCATCCCGCCATAAGCGGCCCACCTCGTCCATGGAGCTGGGACACATGGGGCCGGGGTGCGAGCAACTGGCCTACGTGGCTGCAAACCCGCAGACCCCTCCGTCCCGTCCCCACCACTGCGAAGATCCCCCTGTTCTTCCATCCGTAAAGGGGTCCCCCTTTACGGATGGAAGAACAGGGCGGAGGCCCCCAGGAGATGGCTTTTGTCCAAGCCGCGGCTGGGTGGTTTCGGGCCAAGAGGCGGGGCCGCGCAGGCGCAAGCAGGCCCCACCCCAAGAGCATCCCTCCGGGCAACGTGCCCCCCCCTTGAGATATCAGGCCAGGTCCACAGGGTCCCTGGGCTGGTGTCAGAGTTAACGGAGGCCCTCCCTGCCACCCAGAGGACCGCGCGTTTTCCCGTGGACCACACTTCCCAGCAGCTCTCCCACCCCCGCTTAGGCAGAGTGCCAGGAAAGAACTAGGGACCTGGTGCCTGGAAGAGGGGCCGGCCACGGTTCCGTGCCAGGTGGAGCGGTTCCGGGCGGGCGGGCGGGACCCTCGACCAAGGACCGGTTCTCCCTTGGGGCGTCTGGCCTGTGCCCCGCCTGGGAGGCTAAGAGCCTTGCTTCGCCTGCAAAGCCCCCACCCTGCCACAAGGCGGCACACTTGGACCCAGCCGCTTCAACCCTCCAGTCTCTGCGGAACCACCCAAAAATGGAGTGTGACCGCTGCGACCTCAGTCCCCCAGAGCTCGAACCCCCACCTCTGTGAGGGAATCGACGACCTCCTGTCCTTGGCGTCCGCAAAAGGCATTCACCTGCGGTGAACCTGGGCCTCGGGCGAGCACGGTCAGGCCCCATGGTAGGAGCCCGGGGAGGCAATGGAGGCCTCTGCGGCCAGGCCTCGGACTCTCCCCGGGGCTCTCTCGGGTCCCAGGCGCCCTCTCTCGCCCGGGGAGTGCCCACGCCGTCCCCTGACCCCCGCAGGACGCCTGCATCCCGCCATAAGCGGCCCACCTCGTCCATGGAGCTGGGACACATGGGGCCGGGGTGCGAGCAACTGGCCTACGTGGCTGCAAACCCGCAGACCCCTCCGTCCCGTCCCCACCACTGCGAAGATCCCCCTGTTCTTCCATCCGTAAAGGGGTCCCCCTTTACGGATGGAAGAACAGGGCGGAGGCCCCCAGGAGATGGCTTTTGTCCGAGCCGCGGCTGGGTGGTTTCGGGCCAAGAGGCGGGGCCGCGCAGGCGCAAGCAGGCCCCACCCCAAGAGCATCCCTCCGGGCAACGTGCCCCCCCCTTGAGATATCAGGCCAGGTCCACAGGGTCCCTGGGCTGGTGTCAGAGTTAACGGAGGCCCTCCCTGCCACCCAGAGGACCGCGCGTTTTCCCGTGGACCACACTTCCCAGCAGCTCTCCCACCCCCGCTTAGGCAGAGTGCCAGGAAAGAACTAGGGACCTGGTGCCTGGAAGAGGGGCCGGCCACGGTTCCGCGCCAGGTGGAGCGGTTCCGGGCGGGCGGGCGGGACCCTCGACCAAGGACCGGTTCTCCCTTGGGGCGTCTGGCCTGTGCCCCGCCAGGGAGGCTAAGAGCCTTGCTTCGCCTGCAAAGCCCCCACCCTGCCACAAGGCGGCACACTTGGACCCAGCCGCTTCAACCCTCCAGTCTCTGCGGAACCACCCAAAAATGGAGTGTGACCGCTGCGACCTCAGTCCCCCAGAGCTCGAACCCCCACCTCTGTGAGGGAATCGACGACCTCCTGTCCTTGGCGTCCGCAAAAGGCATTCACCTGCGGTGAACCTGGGCCTCGGGCGAGCACGGTCAGGCCCCATGGTAGGAGCCCGGGGAGGCAATGGAGGCCTCTGCGGCCAGGCCTCGGACTCTCCCCGGGGCTCTCTCGGGTCCCAGGCGCCCTCTCTCGCCCGGGGAGTGCCCACGCCGTCCCCTGACCCCCGCAGGACGCCTGCATCCCGCCATAAGCGGCCCACCTCGTCCATGGAGCTGGGACACATGGGGCCGGGGTGCGAGCAACTGGCCTACGTGGCTGCAAACCCGCAGACCCCTCCGTCCCGTCCCCACCACTGCGAAGATCCCCCTGTTCTTCCATCCGTAAAGGGGTCCCCCTTTACGGATGGAAGAACAGGGCGGAGGCCCCCAGGAGATGGCTTTTGTCCAAGCCGCGGCTGGGTGGTTTCGGGCCAAGAGGCGGGGCCGCGCAGGCGCAAGCAGGCCCCACCCCAAGAGCATCCCTCCGGGCAACGTGCCCCCCCCTTGAGATATCAGGCCAGGTCCACAGGGTCCCTGGGCTGGTGTCAGAGTTAACGGAGGCCCTCCCTGCCACCCAGAGGACCGCGCGTTTTCCCGTGGACCACACTTCCCAGCAGCTCTCCCACCCCCGCTTAGGCAGAGTGCCAGGAAAGAACTAGGGACCTGGTGCCTGGAAGAGGGGCCGGCCACGGTTCCGTGCCAGGTGGAGCGGTTCCGGGCGGGCGGGCGGGACCCTCGACCAAGGACCGGTTCTCCCTTGGGGCGTCTGGCCTGTGCCCCGCCTGGGAGGCTAAGAGCCTTGCTTCGCCTGCAAAGCCCCCACCCTGCCACAAGGCGGCACACTTGGACCCAGCCGCTTCAACCCTCCAGTCTCTGCGGAACCACCCAAAAATGGAGTGTGACCGCTGCGACCTCAGTCCCCCAGAGCTCGAACCCCCACCTCTGTGAGGGAATCGACGACCTCCTGTCCTTGGCGTCCGCAAAAGGCATTCACCTGCGGTGAACCTGGGCCTCGGGCGAGCACGGTCAGGCCCCATGGTAGGAGCCCGGGGAGGCAATGGAGGCCTCTGCGGCCAGGCCTCGGACTCTCCCCGGGGCTCTCTCGGGTCCCAGGCGCCCTCTCTCGCCCGGGGAGTGCCCACGCCGTCCCCTGACCCCCGCAGGACGCCTGCATCCCGCCATAAGCGGCCCACCTCGTCCATGGAGCTGGGACACATGGGGCCGGGGTGCGAGCAACTGGCCTACGTGGCTGCAAACCCGCAGACCCCTCCGTCCCGTCCCCACCACTGCGAAGATCCCCCTGTTCTTCCATCCGTAAAGGGGTCCCCCTTTACGGATGGAAGAACAGGGCGGAGGCCCCCAGGAGATGGCTTTTGTCCAAGCCGCGGCTGGGTGGTTTCGGGCCAAGAGGCGGGGCCGCGCAGGCGCAAGCAGGCCCCACCCCAAGAGCATCCCTCCGGGCAACGTGCCCCCCCCTTGAGATATCAGGCCAGGTCCACAGGGTCCCTGGGCTGGTGTCAGAGTTAACGGAGGCCCTCCCTGCCACCCAGAGGACCGCGCGTTTTCCCGTGGACCACACTTCCCAGCAGCTCTCCCACCCCCGCTTAGGCAGAGTGCCAGGAAAGAACTAGGGACCTGGTGCCTGGAAGAGGGGCCGGCCACGGTTCCGCGCCAGGTGGAGCGGTTCCGGGCGGGCGGGCGGGACCCTCGACCAAGGACCGGTTCTCCCTTGGGGCGTCTGGCCTGTGCCCCGCCAGGGAGGCTAAGAGCCTTGCTTCGCCTGCAAAGCCCCCACCCTGCCACAAGGCGGCACACTTGGACCCAGCCGCTTCAACCCTCCAGTCTCTGCGGAACCACCCAAAAATGGAGTGTGACCGCTGCGACCTCAGTCCCCCAGAGCTCGAACCCCCACCTCTGTGAGGGAATCGACGACCTCCTGTCCTTGGCGTCCGCAAAAGGCATTCACCTGCGGTGAACCTGGGCCTCGGGCGAGCACGGTCAGGCCCCATGGTAGGAGCCCGGGGAGGCAATGGAGGCCTCTGCGGCCAGGCCTCGGACTCTCCCCGGGGCTCTCTCGGGTCCCAGGCGCCCTCTCTCGCCCGGGGAGTGCCCACGCCGTCCCCTGACCCCCGCAGGACGCCTGCATCCCGCCATAAGCGGCCCACCTCGTCCATGGAGCTGGGACACATGGGGCCGGGGTGCGAGCAACTGGCCTACGTGGCTGCAAACCCGCAGACCCCTCCGTCCCGTCCCCACCACTGCGAAGATCCCCCTGTTCTTCCATCCGTAAAGGGGTCCCCCTTTACGGATGGAAGAACAGGGGGGAGGCCCCCAGGAGATGGCTTTTGTCCGAGCCGCGGCTGGGTGGTTTCGGGCCAAGAGGCGGGGCCGCGCAGGCGCAAGCAGGCCCCACCCCAAGAGCATCCCTCCGGGCAACGTGCCCCCCCCTTGAGATATCAGGCCAGGTCCACAGGGTCCCTGGGCTGGTGTCAGAGTTAACGGAGGCCCTCCCTGCCACCCAGAGGACCGCGCGTTTTCCCGCGGACCACACTGCCCAGCAGCTCTCCCACCCCCGCAGAGGCAGAGTGCCAGGAAAGAACTAGGGACCTGGTGCCTGGAAGAGGGGCCGGCCACGGTTCCGCGCCAGGTGGAGCGGTTCCGGGCGGGCGGGCGGGACCCTCGACCAAGGACCGGTTCTCCCTTGGGGCGTCTGGCCTGTGCCCCGCCTGGGAGGCTAAGAGCCTTGCTTCGCCTGCAAAGCCCCCACCCTGCCACAAGGCGGCACACTTGGACCCAGCCGCTTCAACCCTCCAGTCTCTGCGGAACCACCCAAAAATGGAGTGTGACCGCTGCGACCTCAGTCCCCCAGAGCTCGAACCCCCACCTCTGTGAGGGAATCGACGACCTCCTGTCCTTGGCGTCCGCAAAAGGCATTCACCTGCGGTGAACCTGGGCCTCGGGCGAGCACGGTCAGGCCCCATGGTAGGAGCCCGGGGAGGCAATGGAGGCCTCTGCGGCCAGGCCTCGGACTCTCCCCGGGGCTCTCTCGGGTCGCAGGCGCCCTCTCTCGCCCGGGGAGTGCCCACGCCGTCCCCTGACCCCCGCAGGACGCCTGCATCCCGCCATAAGCGGCCCACCTCGTCCATGGAGCTGGGACACATGGGGCCGGGGTGCGAGCAACTGGCCTACGTGGCTGCAAACCCGCAGACCCCTCCGTCCCGTCCCCACCACTGCGAAGATCCCCCTGTTCTTCCATCCGTAAAGGGGTCCCCCTTTACGGATGGAAGAACAGGGGGGAGGCCCCCAGGAGATGGCTTTTGTCCGAGCCGCGGCTGGGTGGTTTCGGGCCAAGAGGCGGGGCCGCGCAGGCGCAAGCAGGCCCCACCCCAAGAGCATCCCTCCGGGCAACGTGCCCCCCCCTTGAGATATCAGGCCAGGTCCACAGGGTCCCTGGGCTGGTGTCAGAGTTAACGGAGGCCCTCCCTGCCACCCAGAGGACCGCGCGTTTTCCCGTGGACCACACTTGCCAGCCCGTCTCCCACCCCGCCAGAGGCAGAGTGCCAGGGAAGAGCTAGGGACCGGGGCCGGGAAGAGGGGCCGGCCACGGTTCCGGGCCACGTGGTGCGGGCCCGGGCGGGCGGGAACCACGCCCAGGGACCGGGTCTCCCTGGGGGTCTCGGGCCTGAGACCTGCCTGGGGGGCTAAGAGTCTCTCTTGGCTCAAACGGCCCCACCTGCCCCGAGGCGGAAAACTTGGATCGAGACGCTTCTACTCTCTAAAGTCTGGGCTGAACTTTGCGAGAAGGGACTGTGTGCGCTGCGACCTGGGTCCCACAGAGCTCGAACCCCCCCTGCCCGTGAAGGGATCCGCGGCCTGTGGTCCCTGGTGTCCGCAAAAGGCATTCACCTGCGGAGAACCTGGGCCCAGGTGAGCGGGACCAGGCCCCACGGTAGGAGCCTGGGGAGGCCACTGGAGCCACGGGGGCCAGGGCTGGGCATTTTCCCGGGTGCTCTCTCGGGTCCCAGGCGCCCTCTCTCGCCCGGGGAGTGCCCACGCCGTCCCCTGACCCCCGCAGGACGCCTGCATCCCGCCATAAGCGGCCCACCTCGTCCATGGAGCTGGGACACATGGGGCCGGGGTGCGAGCAACTGGCCTACGTGGCTGCAAACCCGCAGACCCCTCCGTCCCGTCCCCACCACTGCGAAGATCCCCCTGTTCTTCCATCCGTAAAGGGGTCCCCCTTTACGGATGGAAGAACAGGGGGGAGGCCCCCAGGAGATGGCTTTTGTCCGAGCCGCGGCTGGGTGGTTTCGGGCCAAGAGGCGGGGCCGCGCAGGCGCAAGCAGGCCCCACCCCAAGAGCATCCCTCCGGGCAACGTGCCCCCCCCTTGAGATATCAGGCCAGGTCCACAGGGTCCCTGGGCTGGTGTCAGAGTTAACGGAGGCCCTCCCTGCCACCCAGAGGACCGCGCGTTTTCACGTGGACCACACTGCCCAGCAGCTCTCCCACCCCCGCAGAGGCAGAGTGCCAGGAAAGAACTAGGGACCTGGTGCCTGGAAGAGGGGCCGGCCACGGTTCCGCGCCAGGTGGAGCGGTTCCGGGCGGGCGGGCGGGACCCTCGACCAAGGACCGGTTCTCCCTTGGGGCGTCTGGCCTGTGCCCCGCCAGGGAGGCTAAGAGCCTTGCTTCGCCTGCAAAGCCCCCACCCTGCCACAAGGCGGCACACTTGGACCCAGCCGCTTCAACCCTCCAGTCTCTGCGGAACCACCCAAAAATGGAGTGTGACCGCTGCGACCTCAGTCCCCCAGAGCTCGAACCCCCACCTCTGTGAGGGAATCGGCGACCTCCTGTCCTTGGCGTCCGCAAAAGGCATTCACCTGCGGTGAACCTGGGCCTCGGGCGAGCACGGTCAGGCCCCATGGTAGGAGCCCGGGGAGGCAATGGAGGCCTCTGCGGCCAGGCCTCGGACTCTCCCCGGGGCTCTCTCGGGTCCCAGGCGCCCTCTCTCGCCCGGGGAGTGCCCACGCCGTCCCCTGACCCCCGCAGGACGCCTGCATCCCGCCATAAGCGGCCCACCTCGTCCATGGAGCTGGGACACATGGGGCCGGGGTGCGAGCAACTGGCCTACGTGGCTGCAAACCCGCAGACCCCTCCGTCCCGTCCCCACCACTGCGAAGATCCCCCTGTTCTTCCATCCGTAAAGGGGTCCCCCTTTACGGATGGAAGAACAGGGGGGAGGCCCCCAGGAGATGGCTTTTGTCCGAGCCGCGGCTGGGTGGTTTCGGGCCAAGAGGCGGGGCCGCGCAGGCGCAAGCAGGCCCCACCCCAAGAGCATCCCTCCGGGCAACGTGCCCCCCCCTTGAGATATCAGGCCAGGTCCACAGGGTCCCTGGGCTGGTGTCAGAGTTAACGGAGGCCCTCCCTGCCACCCAGAGGACCGCGCGTTTTCCCGTGGACCACACTTCCCAGCAGCTCTCCCACCCCCGCAGAGGCAGAGTGCCAGGAAAGAACTAGGGACCTGGTGCCTGGAAGAGGGGCCGGCCACGGTTCCGCGCCAGGTGGAGCGGTTCCGGGCGGGCGGGCGGGACCCTCGACCAAGGACCGGTTCTCCCTTGGGGCGTCTGGCCTGTGCCCCGCCTGGGAGGCTAAGAGCCTTGCTTCGCCTGCAAAGCCCCCACCCTGCCACAGGGCGGCACACTTGGACCCAGCCGCTTCAACCCTCCAGTCTCTGCGGAACCACCCAAAAATGGAGTGTGACCGCTGCGACCTCAGTCCCCCAGAGCTCGAACCCCCACCTCTGTGAGGGAATCGGCGACCTCCTGTCCTTGGCGTCCGCAAAAGGCATTCACCTGCGGTGAACCTGGGCCTCGGGCGAGCACGGTCAGGCCCAATGGTAGGAGCCCGGGGAGGCAATGGAGGCCTCTGCGGCCAGGCCTCGGACTCTCCCCGGGGCTCTCTCGGGTCCCAGGCGCCCTCTCTCGCCCGGGGAGTGCCCACGCCGTCCCCTGACCCCCGCAGGACGCCTGCATCCCGCCATAAGCGGCCCACCTCGTCCATGGAGCTGGGACACATGGGGCCGGGGTGCGAGCAACTGGCCTACGTGGCTGCAAACCCGCAGACCCCTCCGTCCCGTCCCCACCACTGCGAAGATCCCCCTGTTCTTCCATCCGTAAAGGGGTCCCCCTTTACGGATGGAAGAACACGGGGGAGGCGCCCAGGAGATGGCTTTTGTCCGAGCCGCGGCTGGGTGGTTTCGGGCCAAGAGGCGGGGCCGCGCAGGCGCAAGCAGGCCCCACCCCAAGAGCATCCCTCCGGGCAACGTGCCCCCCCCTTGAGATATCAGGCCAGGTCCACAGGGTCCCTGGGCTGGTGTCAGAGTTAACGGAGGCCCTCCCTGCCACCCAGAGGACCGCGCGTTTTCCCGTGGACCACACTTGCCAGCCCGTCTCCCACCCCTCAGAGGCAGAGTGCCAGGGAAGAGCTAGGGACCGGGGCCGGGAAGAGGGGCCGGCCACGGTTCCGGGCCACGTGGTGCGGGCCCGGGCGGGCGGGAACCACGCCCAGGGACCGGGTCTCCCTGGGGGTCTCGGGCCTGAGACCTGCCTGGGGTGCTAAGAGTCTCTCTTGGCTCAAACGGCCCCACTTGCCCCGAGGCGGAAAACTTGGATCGAGACGCTTCTACTCTCTAAAGTCTGGGCTGAACTTTGCGAGAAGGGACTGTGTGCGCTGCGACCTGGGTCCCACAGAGCTCGAACCCCCCCTGCCCGTGAAGGGATCCGCGGCCTGTGGTCCCTGGTGTCCGCAAAAGGCATTCACCTGCGGAGAACCTGGGCCCAGGTGAGCGGGACCAGGCCCCACGGCAGGAGCCTGGGGAGGCCACTGGAGCCACGGGGGCCAGGGCTGGGCATTTTCCCGGGTGCTCTCTCGGGTCCCAGGCGCCCTCTCTCGCCCGGGGAGTGCCCACGCCGTCCCCTGACCCCCGCAGGACGCCTGCATCCCGCCATAAGCGGCCCACCTCGTCCATGGAGCTGGGACACATGGGGCCGGGGTGCGAGCAACTGGCCTACGTGGCTGCAAACCCGCAGACCCCTCCGTCCCGTCCCCACCACTGCGAAGATCCCCCTGTTCTTCCATCCGTAAAGGGGTCCCCCTTTACGGATGGAAGAACAGGGGGGAGGCCCCCAGGAGATGGCTTTTGTCCGAGCCGCGGCTGGGTGGTTTCGGGCCAAGAGGCGGGGCCGCGCAGGCGCAAGCAGGCCCCACCCCAAGAGCATCCCTCCGGGCAACGTGCCCCCCCCTTGAGATATCAGGCCAGGTCCACAGGGTCCCTGGGCTGGTGTCAGAGTTAACGGAGGCCCTCCCTGCCACCCAGAGGACCGCGCGTTTTCCCGTGGACCACACTTCCCAGCAGCTCTCCCACCCCCGCAGAGGCAGAGTGCCAGGAAAGAACTAGGGACCTGGTGCCTGGAAGAGGGGCCGGCCACGGTTCCGCGCCAGGTGGAGCGGTTCCGGGCGGGCGGGCGGGACCCTCGACCAAGGACCGGTTCTCCCTTGGGGCGTCTGGCCTGTGCCCCGCCTGGGAGGCTAAGAGCCTTGCTTCGCCTGCAAAGCCCCCACCCTGCCACAAGGCGGCACACTTGGACCCAGCCGCTTCAACCCTCCAGTCTCTGCGGAACCACCCAAAAATGGAGTGTGACCGCTGCGACCTCAGTCCCCCAGAGCTCGAACCCCCACCTCTGTGAGGGAATCGGCGACCTCCTGTCCTTGGCGTCCGCAAAAGGCATTCACCTGCGGTGAACCTGGGCCTCGGGCGAGCACGGTCAGGCCCCATGGTAGGAGCCCGGGGAGGCAATGGAGGCCTCTGCGGCCAGGCCTCGGACTCTCCCCGGGGCTCTCTCGGGTCCCAGGCGCCCTCTCTCGCCCGGGGAGTGCCCACGCCGTCCCCTGACCCCCGCAGGACGCCTGCATCCCGCCATAAGCGGCCCACCTCGTCCATGGAGCTGGGACACATGGGGCCGGGGTGCGAGCAACTGGCCTACGTGGCTGCAAACCCGCAGACCCCTCCGTCCCGTCCCCACCACTGCGAAGATCCCCCTGTTCTTCCATCCGTAAAGGGGTCCCCCTTTACGGATGGAAGAACAGGGGGGAGGCCCCCAGGAGATGGCTTTTGTCCGAGCCGCGGCTGGGTGGTTTCGGGCCAAGAGGCGGGGCCGCGCAGGCGCAAGCAGGCCCCACCCCAAGAGCATCCCTCCGGGCAACGTGCCCCCCCCTTGAGATATCAGGCCAGGTCCACAGGGTCCCTGGGCTGGTGTCAGAGTTAACGGAGGCCCTCCCTGCCACCCAGAGGACCGCGCGTTTTCCCGTGGACCACACTTGCCAGCCCGTCGCCCACCCCGCCAGAGGCAGAGTGCCAGGGAAGAACTAGGGACCTGGTGCCTGGAAGAGGGGCCGGCCAAGGTTCCGCGCCTTTGGAGCGGTTCCGGGCGGGCGGGCGGGACCCTCGACCAAGGACCGGTTCTCCCTTGGGGCGTCTGGCCTGTGCCCCGCCTGGGAGGCTAAGAGCCTTGCTTCGCCTGCAAAGCCCCCACCCTGCCACAAGGCGGCACACTTGGACCCAGCCGCTTCAACGCTCCAGTCTCTGCGGAACCACCCAAAAATGGAGTGTGACCGCTGAGACCTCAGTCCCCCAGAGCTCGAACCTCCACCTCTGTGAGGGAATCGGCGACCTCCTGTCCTTGGCGTCCGCAAAAGGCATTCACCTGAGGTGAACCTGGGCCTCGGGCGAGCACGGTCAGGCCCCATGGTAGGAGCCCGGGGAGGCAATGGAGGCCTCTGCGGCCAGGCCTCGGACTCTCCCCGGGGCTCTCTCGGGTCCCAGGCGCCCTCTCTCGCCCGGGGAGTGCCCACGCCTTCCCCTGACCCCCGCAGGACGCCTGCATCCCGCCATAAGCGGCCCACCTCGTCCATGGAGCTGGGACACATGGGGCCGCGGTGCGAGCAACTGGCCTACGTGGCTGCAAACCCGCAGACCCCTCCGTCCCGTCCCCACCACTGCGAAGATCCCCCTGTTCTTCCATCCGTAAAGGGGTCCCCCTTTACGGATGGAAGAACAGGGCGGAGGCCCCCAGGAGATGGCTTTTGTCCGAGCCGCGGCTGGGTGGTTTCGGGCCAAGAGGCGGGGCCGCGCAGGCGCAAGCAGGCCCCACCCCAAGAGCATCCCTCCGGGCAACGTGCCCCC